>NC_068944.1:21256818-21559848 GCF_026419915.1 Harpia harpyja | reverse complement strand
CTCAGAATGCAGGATGAGAACCAATATACACGTACTGTAGATCATGGTGAGCCCAGAAAAGAGACAACATTGTAAAACAAAGCCATCCTACATAGCACAGTCTTGTCATGCAAATCCCAGTATTGGTGATAATTACCTCTCAGTGAATTCAGAAATTGCCCAGTGAATCTCTAGTATCAAAACCTCATAGGCACTGTCCTTGGATTTTACATCCAAATCAAAGCACTCACTGAAAGCCCTGATCTCAGAAAAACAATTTGTTCCAGTTTTAAGGCTGCCTTTTGGTGAGGTTGTTAATAGGACAATGTATTTGTAGGCCAAATCAAATACAGGCTTAGCCAAATTTTTGTTTTACTGTGGAAGAGTTGATCACAACTTCATCACTTGAATTTGTTTGCCTGTCATTCATTAAAATATGAGTACAAGCTATTTCACTCTGGGCCCAGTGACAAGGCTAAATAGTGCCACAGTAAAGAAGTATAAGAGATATGCTCCAGCTGTCCCCTACAACTCCTCCATCCTAAATATATCTCTTCAGTGGTTTGGCTGGCTTAGTTTCCAGGAAGACTAGCAAAGGTTTAGCTCTACATATGGCCGTCAAACTGAATGGGCAATAAATAAACCAGGACTTCTGGGAAAAGGTTTGTTCTCACAACACAACACAGAGTACAGGACTTAGGTAGCTTTGCTGTCCCTGTGTGCTGTGTTCAAAAGAATTTTTGAAAAAGCATGACAATCCAGAATATGGTTCTTTTCTTGTTTACATTATCCTCTTTCATATTATCTTTCAAAACCTCAGTAAAACTCTCCTTTTTCAACATACCTACAAAAACTTGGCAACAGTTAGGTTTTGCTGTGCTAAGAACAGCATCTATCAGGCTGGTGAGGAAGGTCTTACTGCCTCCTTACACTCCGCATCTCCATCTGCTGCCTAATACACAGCATTTAAAGCTCTTGTGGTAGGGAGATGTCTCAGTGTTGTGGGTTTGTGCAGGTGGTACTGGTCCAAGGATAAAACTCTTAGTTCTAAGTTCTAGAAGTAATAATAATTTTCAAGGTTTCTCAACTGTGTCAGCAAAGTGGTATTTATGGCAGTGACAGACACCTTCATACAAAGGGTCAAGGCACAACTCTCCCAGTCTGATCTTGCATTTCTCTTTGCTTGTGATTGCTTTGTGCATGGGCCTGACCCCACTGGCGGAGAGGAGAGGAGAGGAGAGGAGAGGAGAGGAGAGGAGAGGAGAGGAGAGGAGAGGAGAGGAGAGGAGAGGAGAGGAGAGGAGAGGAGAGGAGAGGAGAGGAGAGGAGAGGAGAGGCAGGAAATGGCCTTCAGAAAGTCAAAACTATCTTTTTGTGCTCCAGAAGAATGGGAGTAAACCACTGAGAAAGAATGCAAGCTGGACGAAGGATGTTGGTCAGACACATGAGAAATCTGGAATTGATTTGATTCTCTAGGGTATGTCAGGAATTATGAGCCACCTTTGGGATCTCATCGCCTTCATGGTGATGGAAGTCTTTGGGCTGCTGGCACTGAGACATCAGGCTTTAAGGACCCCTCCAGGCAGGAGAATTCAGAGAATACCTGTCAGAGGAGACATATGCCTGGGCCATTTTCATAGTCATTGAGGACTAAAACTGGGGAGCTTGGCATGACTTGTGTGTATTGCAACCCCACCTCTCACTAAGATTTGCTTCTGTGAAGTTCCCCCACGCTCCATTTCTTTCTCACTTTTCAGAGGGCCTGGAGCAGGGCTGACTCTGCTCCTTGGCCAACCCCAAAGGCATTTGTGTGTCACTATCAGAATGGCAGGGCCGAGGGAGTCTTGCCTGTGGATTCACACCTCCCATCACTTTTGCATGCTGATTTTTTGGACCCACTGTCCCAAGTAGCACAGCATCTGCCAGTCACTCTGTCAGAAATTCTCTCTCAAGAAAATACAGGTGGAAAGCAGCAATTAATTCTGCTCAGCGAAGCACTCATTTAGGCAACATGACTGCTGGGATGATCACCAGAGAGGAGGGCACTTTTTAATGCTGTCCCTTGAGGCCAGAAAAGCCCCAAGTGATCTGTGATAGTCCTGAAGAAGGTATGTTGGAATAGCTGGCTAAAAAAGATGTTTTTCTTTCTGATGCCTTTCCCCTATAGCGCATTCAGGTTAACAAGGAGAAGTTCATTCAACTGTGGAAGCAGAGGTGGCCTCTGGAATACTTTGAGCTTCTTCTGCCCAGATGAACTTGTTTACTGAGGCAGCTTCCCAAGCCTGAAACTCATTCCTTTGAACTTTCACACTTTGTGGGCCATTAATTAAAGATACTAAAGGGAGAGGTTGAGGGAGGGCACAATTGTTTCATTTTGCTTGCTTGTTTGTTTGTTTGGAGTTCAGCCATTGGAAGTGTGATTCCTCTGATGTTTAAAAGAAACCAGACTATAAAATATCCTATTGCTTTTGTCTCTTGGCTTTCTCAGTTGCAGAGCATATTACTCAGCAGGAGAAAAGGAAGCTATGGCTTTCATCTTGGCACCTAGCTACTGGCATTTATGCTTATGTAATCAGCCTTTAGGAGAGACTGTTGCATTTTAACCAATTTTCCTATTGCTCAATTATCAATATGTCATTTCATCCAAATTTCGAGGGGGCTTGACCAGTCCTGTTTTCACCACAGATTCAAAACTGATTACCTCTTTGGGATCCTCATAAACTCCATCTCTGACCTAGTGTTTTCCTGCAGGATAGTCTTTCTGGTAGGCCCTTTATCTGGGGTTATTACTTTGGCTGTCTTAAGAAGTAAGAGCCATCTGGCGGCACGGTTGACCGAGTTTGCACCTGCGTCTACATCTGCACTGTCTGGCCATGTCAGGTGGATGTTAGCTTAAAAGATCCATCTCAGTGTGAGAAAAAGGAAAAGAAAAGGGAGGGAGGGTGTAAAACTGTTATTCCTGCCTCACTGTAACAGCAGGTGCACCAGATGGCTCACAAAGTAATTAGGGTGAAGAAACAGTGTCAAGACTTCATGTGTTGTGGTCTGTAAATGATCATCAAATCAAATTCTTTATCAAAGACAGAATTTTCTCTCTCCCCACTGGCAAATCAATACACATTTGAAACAGTGCATGTGATCTGCTTCCTTACATGCAGGCACCTGGAATGCAGACTGAGAAACCTGGTCAAGAGACCATTCTTGTTAAGCAGCCATCTGTCCAAACAGACTTTCCCAAAGCATTCCCAGCCTGTTGAGTAGTTATGCTTCACTTTATTTGAAGACCACCTTTCCTAAAAAATATTTTTTTTCAGCTCCTTAAGTGGTCACCTAGAAGAGAATTTGTTATGCAGTATGTAAGGTACAAACACAAAAACTTCCTGGTACGGTTATGCTTTGGCAGCAGAACAGGACCTGGTGCTGGTTTCATCTACAGACCTGATTATTTCTAAAGCTTCTCATAGTTTTCCCCCTTTTCTTAGTTTTTCACCATATTAGCTCCCTTAGACACAGAGAGGTACTGGCTCCTGCTTGAGTCTGCTGGACAGATCTACTATGTTATGATTAGCATATGGGTTATCTATTAGCATATAGTAACGTACTATCCCAGTGTCTCAGCGTAGGGTGCCTCAGTAGAGGACCACTGCATCCCTGCACAGTCTACGTTTTTGAAAAGGACTGCTGCTGCACAGCTGTCTGCTGCCCTTCTTTTCACCTATCCCCTCTCTAACTCATCTGAAAAAACCACTCTAACTACCAGTGTGTTCTCTCCATTTCAAATCCTGCATTGTGCCCAGGGAGCTCTGCACCATTCTGGCACCCCTGGGAGCAACAGTGACAGAGATCACAACCATTGGTGAGCAGTTAATAACGGGCCTGAGGCTTTGAATACTTTTACAAGGGTATTTCTCTTCATGTTCTGAAACATGTCTCTCTGTCACACACAGCATTTCATCAAATAACTACAGTAAAGTAATATCGCATGAAGAAGGAGAAGCCTAAAACCGAGCTTTCAGCTGGCTTTTCAGATAATCACAGAATAGTGGGGGAGCAGCTGTACAAGGCTTAGATACTCCAGGATAAATTCTATAGAAAAACTTACACATAGAAAGAAGTTTTAACAATGTGCATAACACTAGCCTGGGATTTGAATCTAAGAAAGGCAGTCTGTTGTTCTGCTGATATTTACTACAAACTGCATCATTTTTTATTTGACTGTCAGCAAGTTTGGGATTTTTTTCTAAATGATATTCTGCTATGGTGAGCTTACAGCTAAAAATTGATAGGAGATTTACCTTTCCGAGTCTGTGATTTTTTTTTTTTTTGGAAAGCCAGACTGTAGCTGAATGTTCTCTGCTGAAGAAAGTTATGACTGAGTTAAACTGGTATAGAGTCCCTGTGGCAAACATGTGCCACACGCAGGAGAAGAAACCTCACGTGGGTTACAGCGCAGTGGACTGTAGTGGACTGCTGTAGTGAGGGGCTTGTAGTCTGGAAGTACAGTGTGAATCATGTGATGCTGAACCTGAGAAAGTTCTCCAGAAACTACAGTTGCATTTGCAGCATTTAGGTATATAAATCTGAAATGATGATTTTGGGTTGTTTTGGTTTTTTTTTTTAAACCCACTCAAAATCTAGCCAGCAGTATCTAAACTTGCTGGGCTTTTTTGGCTCTTACTCATTTTCCACTGACATCCAAAATCTAATCAGGGGACAGTCTAATTCCTCTTAGTGGTCGCTACATCTCTGGGGCTGGACTGGGCCCCACAGAAATCAGAAGTGCTCTTGCTTTCTTTTGAAATGCTGCTTTCCATCTACTCTCCTCTCCCTCTCCTCTCTCTCATCTTCCCCCAGGTTTGGAAGGCCTCTGAGCCCAATTCTTAAGCACATGCTATTGCAGAAAAGGTGCATGGGGGGAACACCTCATTGTGTCTTCTCAGGAGGAAAACTCACCTCAGGTAGCAGGCTCTGGGTCCCCACCACATGGAAGAGCCTTCATTCCCTGGGATGGTTTGGCACAGAGCCTGAAGTTTAGTCTTTCTTGCTAACTAGATGAAAGCAGGTACCTGCTCAGGGTTTTCTGGACCAGCTGGATTTTAATTTCTGCTCAGTGAACTGGGTGTTTTCTGTTTTGTGCAGAGCAGTGCCTAATTTGGACTTACGCATCCTTTATTGCTCCTAGCCCTCAGTTTAATATAGAGTCAGCAGTTCAACTCTTTTAGTTTCTGCACTCTGTTCAAAGCTAGATAATTATCTATCCCTGTAATCACAGTGGCGAGCAGTGTGTCAGTACCTTACAAGTGCACTCCTGGCTACTCATAGCAATACTTTTCTCCTCCACTCCAGTAAAAAGGAGCCACATTTCCCCATTGGTATTGCTAAAATCACCCTTGCAAATCAAACCTAAACAAATGAAGCAGCTCTTGTGTATCTACTCCGACCTTAACTGTTTCCAGAGCAGATAAGGTATTCTGGATCACTTTGCCATACATCTGGAGCTTACACCATCAAATATGTCTTCACTGAAATGTGAAAAAAATAATCTGTTTGTAAAATACCTAAATCTTCATTTTCATGTAAGAGGCAGTCAAGGAGCTATCCTCAGCTTTAGTTTGCATTTTGTTTTTATAATATCTTCATAGGTACTTGAAAATACAGTTTATTTTCTTACTGCTTTTGATTACTCCTGGTTGGTAAACAATGAAGACTAATTGTTTTCTGATGTAACAGAAGCAAACGTGATTCTTATTCACAAGTAACCTTGGCAGTGTCAGGAGGGGCACACACATCCCAGCCCCCCAGCTGTTCTCAGCCAGCTACACTTACAGAGTCACGAAGAAAGCTCATGTTGTTGCTGTTTCTTAGGTAGATAAAACTATGGCAGAGAACTAAGATACAGTCCAAGTCTCATATTCAAATTAATTTTTTAAAGTATTTTAAGTATTCAAAGTAATTAAGTTGAAATGCATCTTTGACCTTATTTCCCTGTTTTTATAAAGCTCTTAAATTTTTACAGAACATTTGAGGATCTGCTTGTTTTCCTGTTGTATAATCTTAGCTTCCATATCTTGCTGAAAGACCTGTGGCAGGAACATAAAAGCAGTGATGGGACTTTTCTTGGAGTAGATCTGCATGGAAAAGAAGAGCAGGAAGCAGCCCGGCCCCATCCCAGCCCAGGTCCCAGTCGAGTTGCTGAGAGGCAAGGCTTTACTGGTGCAGGTACAGTGCCATGTTTTAGAACTTCCATTGCTTCCACTTAAGGTTAGTAGCAGGGCTCTGTATAGCAATGTGTGGACATACAAGCTGGGATGAAACCTACCTCGGGCATCATGCTGTATCCCTTTGCAAAACACAAACACACCCTTAGTGATGAGTGGAAGAGGGGGCATGTAAATCTTAAGGCAGACATCTTTTTTCACAGAAGTATATAAGGAGTCAGAGTAATTTGACTGCTTATAAAATAAAGTGAATGGATATACTTGCACTGGTAAATGATGGAATACAAAAAAATGTTATCATTCTGCAAATGTTATCTGTTATATGTTTGCAAACAAAGAAAGAAAAGAAATAGCAAAATTATACTATTAATTCAGTCATTTTGCTCTGTGTTAATGTTTCTTTGAATCAAATTATTCTATAATGACCTATTCAGTGTTTTGCATTATCTTTGAAACAGATTGTCTATTATTTTGGTACTTCTCTGGCCCCTAAAAATGTCTCTCAGCTCTTCAAACATTGATGTAGGAAAGTAATATTTATTTCTGTTTCATAAATAGGAAAGTGAGGTACTGGGATCCTAAAAATCTTAGGTACTGGTGGGAGTGGTCCCAGTGAATTTCTGTGCATAAGTTTTGCAATGGCAGAGCCTAACAGAGGACCAAGATCAAACAAGAATGAGGACAGGACTGTGTCTGAAGCTAGATCACCTCACACTGAGGTTGGACTATCCTTCCTTAGTTGCAGCAGGAGTTTTGCCCAAGTAAGAACTATAAAATTAGGTCTCTATGCATGTTAACATTTTTAACGAAATCCTTTACTCATAAGTCGTCAGTGTAAGAGTCAAATTTGCAGTATTTAATAGTGGAGTATTTACTTGTGGTCGGCTTGGGTTCAAACACCCTTTCAGTAACCTAATTCTGCATTGTGAGGATGCCATGCCAAAATATTGAGCTTGTTTTGAGCAAAAAGCCGACTGTGCTCAGTATAACTGTGCTGAAACCGTTGTAGGACTAAGCCCTATGTAGCAGTTACACTATTTGAATTAAGAGACTCAGTAGAATATTTTTGCAGCTTTTCTAATTAAAATAATAATTATGTAGTGTCTATTAGCATGGATTTCCAAATGTAAGCCTCAGGGTCAAATGGCTTAGAAAACTGAAACTCTCTGCTCCCTTTGTAGGAAAAAAGAAGACAAGACAGTTCTGGGCAGCTTCGTTTACATAAATTACAAACATTGCTTACCAATAATTCTATCTACTGAGTTCTGCTCTTCAGCTGGAATCTTTCTGCATAAATGGCAAAAAATTATTGCTCATGCACCCCAGCAGCATGCACCCCAGCAGCATGCACCCCAGAAATGGTCAGTCACTCTCATCAACAGGTAGTGATTTTATGTTTGATAGTACAGTAGAAAGAGGTCAGAGGGCGCATGGTCTTTTTGTGAGCATGGATAGTGTTCATAGGTCTTGTGTTCTTGAGTACGGCAGGTAAAGCTCATATAACCTGGTTAGCTTTGGGACTAAAAGAACACATGATCAAGGTAGTTAGGAGGCCTCTTTGGGAAGACAATACCAAACCAGCAGAAGTAGATTTGAAATCACAGAACTGAGCCCAATTAGCTGCACATCAGAGTAGATGCTGGTGAAGTGATTTTCCTTGAACTGAAGCTGTGTGGTGGAGGATCAATCAATCAATTTATAAGCACCTCAAGGGTATAATAGTCTAGTGAATGTGAATTTGTCAAGGAGAAATTGTATCACACCAATCTAATTTCTTTCTTTGACAGGATAAGTGAATAAGGGGGAAGCAGTAGATGTGATATATCTTGACTTCAGTAAGGCTCTTGAGTCTCCTACATAGCATTATCTTAAGCAAATTAAGGCATATGATTAAATCACCACAGAGAAAGCTCACAGCTGGTTGAGAAAACAAAATCAAAGAGAAACTATCAATGATTTGTTGTCCCATCTGGGAGGACATGTAAAATGGGGTGTTTCTGAGCCCAGTTCTATTCAATCCTTTGCTGATCAATGATCTGGATGATGAAATGATGAGGATGCTTTTAAATTTGGAAGTATTTCCAGAAAGTGGAAAGTTGTTCTAAAATCAGCTAGTGGAAATTTCATAAAGGCACATGCAATTGCTATAGAAGTGCTTTGCATACATGAAATGGGGAAAAAACAGTAGTAGTATAAGGCAGAAAAGGAGTTAGAAGTTAGGGGGACACAGACAGTGGCAACAGTGTGACACTATGTTAAAAAAGATTCTTCTTATTCTTAGATACATTAATTTTCATTTGTAAAGGCCAAGAGGCTCTAGATTTTGTGTCATTTTGTTGTGTATTGAGAAGTGTAGATGTTCTTTATTTCTTTCTCTCTAATTGAAGCTCTTCAAGTTTATCGAGTTTTCTTGTTTGCCTTTTTGGTGGTTTGGTTTTTTTGTGTTTAGAAACATCCCTAAACAGATGAAACTCTGCTTTTGATGTTGGCAACTAAGATTTACAGAAAAAATTAATTTCTGTCTATTTAGGGCTTTGTAAATTTGATAGTATTATACCACTTTCTTCTGCATCTCTGTTCTACTGATTGGAGCAACACAGGTGAACTAAATGAGTAATGTTAGTCAAGAAAACACTGTGGCATTATAGAGTAACTATTCATGAAGAAAAAGCCTTGAAACATTTCCAGAAGTGGAGGCAGAGAATTTATTGTTCCTGCTGGAACCCAGAATAACTACTGCTTTGTGTCATCATTTTATAATCCTTGTCTGTCAATAAACATAACTGTAGCTAGCAATAAAAAAGATACAGGCTCAGTCAGGCAATGCTACTCTGGTAAAACAAATTTATGAGCCAGTTAATATTTTTAATCCTGTTATAGAGATGACCTCAAAACCCAGACCATTTATCTAAGCCTCTGTCCCCTAAAGGAGCACATGTGGATGTCAGATAAGTGAAACCTGCTTTTGAATCATGTTGATCTTGGGCTGACGTTGGGCAACAAGAGGGAGAAAGGGTGGAACTGTAGACATCTGTCTGCAAAAACAAACCAGCCCCATTAGTGTCTGTCTCCTACCTAGTACAGAGTTGGTCAAACACTCTTGCAGACTCAAATGAAGCTGTTCATCTGATAACATAAAATTCAGTATGTTGTATTTTTCCCTTTTCCACATCAGTTACATGCCAGCGATTATTCTAGTTCCACCATTGATCCAAGATGACTTATCACAACAGGGAGTCATTCTGTTTACACTACTTCAGAAATCTCTGAGATGTTATTTGATCTACAGCATCCATTAGACACAAAGAATACATTTTCTTCTCTATTGTTTCATCTTATTAGCAAGATATGGCAATGACACTGTCTGCTAATTGCTATCCAACTAGTGCTTTGTGCCTTGTTAATTTTGATTAAGACACTTTTCCTGTATAGCACAGTGTAGATATTACTAATAAGGGAAAGACAAGTAGTTAATTGGTGTCTTGAGTGTTACCCAGACAAATAAAAAATTGACTGATAATCAGTTTTTCACTGAGGGAAGGGCCATCTCTTGTCACCAGCTTCTACACTGTCCTTTCTCTCTATGCTGTAATGTATAATATCTTATACTTGTAAAAGGTGTTGAGATCCATAATGGCTACCAGAAGAATACATGCTGCTGCCCACAACTTATAATGAATTAATACAAAGGAATGCTTGCTTTTTAAACCTCAGTCAATTATTTTCCTGAAGGTGAAAGCCAGGGGAGGTCCTAGATCAGAGTGTATTTTTGCACTGATTGTCTGAGTCTCCTGGAAAGTCTGCAAGATATCGAGGCAAGACACATGGTCTTAACAACTTGGTTACAGGATCCACCCAATATAAAGTGAGAAGGGCTATAAAGATACGTATTGTTCTTGTTTGGGGAAGCCAGATGAGTCAGTCTGGCAACAGAGGTTCTGCTTCTAGTTCTAGTCTGTCATATAAGGGAAGAATTTTTGATGGCTCCAGCCAGTGATCCTTTGAGTCCTGAAAGAAAATATCTGAAAGTGCAAGGAAAAGAGTTTTCTTTCACCCAAACTACTCATAAATTCTATTTGTTCTTGGACTTAGACCCAAATCCACACCTTCTGCACGTCCTCATCAAAAATACAGGTTGATGTTTCAGTTCTTATGTCTTATGTATACCAATGTCCTCTAGTGCCCACACAGAGATATATCTCAGGCAAAACAAATGATGACTGTTAACAGAGTGTGAACTAACTGTTGAGATAGGCGCACAGGGGCAGCATTCAAATATCCTAAAACAGGAGATAATGCAAGCTTTCTGGTTGCAAGGAAATACATTTACATACCCGGTCTTGTAGAGGAGATGGATTCAGTGTAAGTTATCTTTCAGCAAGTTGGTGGTTTGTGGAGAATTGGTGTCCTGCACCCCCCCACTGAAGGCAGAGCTGTAAGTATGCAGCATCTCTGAAGTAAGGACAAGACTCTTAGATATACATGCCTGCAATAAAGACAAATTTGGTAACTGTGTGGAATGCTACACATCGTATTCAATGTCTGTTCACTACAAATATTTACTTGCAAGAAAATATTCTGGTTTCACTGTTAATTTTATTCAAATTCCTGTATCTGAAGAACCACCTTCAGACAAATAATCAGTTAAGTGTAGCAGCTGAAAACAAACCCTAGCAAGACTATAGCATCAATTAATTTCTTAGACATTGGAATGGCTCTCTGGATAACAATCAATCAGAAGCAGCCAGACAAGAAAAATAAAGAGGTAAGATGAGTGCAACAAAAAGGCCCACTAAATTCTGTACAGTCTAGTGACAGTCAAACTCTAGATATATCTTCCTACAGAACTGCAAGAAGGCTACGTGTGATCTTAATCATATGTGATGATATGGGTGAGCAGAGCTCAGTGCAGCACCCTTGCACTCTTCATTCTGCCTAATGTGCCAGTGCTCCAGCACACAGAAGCTGATGAGTTCCAACTTCTCAACCACTCTCTGAACTTACAGACATTATCAATTTAAAAATCACACCTCTATCTGAAAATATTTTACCTCTATTGTTATAATAACACCTATGATTAAAGAGGGAGAAGAGAAACCTATCAATTTTTATCTCTTCTCTCCTGGTTTGTTTTCTTGTGCATTTGAAAGCAATCTGTACATTGTCTGTTTCAATGTTTGCTCAGTCTAGTCACTCTGTTATCCTGGGGGGAAGGACATAAGGGAGGGGTTGGGGAAGGAGAGAGAGAAAAGCATCACATAGCAACAAAAGAAGGAATTAAAAAAGAAACAAGATAATACAACTTTAAAATTTGAAAAAAAATTAGCACAGGTGTTAGTGGATGCATCTAGAGAAGGATAAGGAAAGTGTTTTAATTGACTGGATTTCGAGCTAACATCTCCTCTTGGAGAAAGGAAGGCCTGTGTCAATTTTCTCTGTGCAGGGAAGGCAGAGCGAGCAGGAGAGGAAAAGCAGGTGAGAACACTCGTCCCTCCTGTCACTGCCGTTCTGCGCCTGTGTTGAGATGTGCACGTGTTACACACAACCTGGACAAAATGACTGATGTACTTCTCTTGCAAGTCTGTTTGCGAAAGAGCAAATGCTCTCCTAGTCAGTCCACTTCCCCTCTCTGTCTCAGCACAATTGTCAAGTTTGAAAATTACAGATATTGCATATGCTTAGGGAATTGCTAACTCACCCTCCTGATTTCTTCTTTCCCTTCTTTTCACTGGGTGGGCAGTTTTCATTTTTCACATTCAATATCACTCGTTGTTTTCTCCTTTCAAATCTAACAGTGACACAGGAAGAAAAAATGAAGACATCAATAGTATAAAGAATACCTCATCGGTTTTGATTTATTATTTTTTCCCTTTCCTTGCAGAGAAAACTGTAGATTTAATTTGAGGAGGACCCAGTTGGTAAACTGCTACTGAGCAGGAATTCAGCTGGAGAAAAATGCAACTCAACAAGAGCAGTTTTGATAAGCTTACTTAAATCCCTTTTACATGAGCTCTTTCTTTCCCTCTTCTACACAATATGTGTCACGTTGGCTCTTGTAATACTGACTACCCTAAAAGGCCACCTTGAAATACATTTCACAAAATACCATTTCCAAAACATGTTTTCAAAACTTCATTTATGATTAGAGAGGGGAGCTGAAAATTTAACCTTTGATCTAGACTAAACTTTTTGCCGGTTCACCCTGAACTGTCATTTCCACTGAATTAACTAAAAGAGACAGAACATGTGAGAAGCAAAAGCCTGTTTTCTGAAAATGCTGATTTTTCCAGTGTCTCACAGACAAGTTGGAACTAGTCTGTATCAAGCTGCTTTTAAAAACAATATTTATATTATTGCAATATTTCTTCTTTCAAATAAAGACAATTTAATGACAGATTTATAAGTGATGGAGGTCACCATTTCCCCACCCCCTTTGCTACAATGTGCAGTAGCCTTTACCTGAAGACGCCATTGCTAGATCTAGGGAGAGCTGATTCCATATATCTGTTTAGTCCTTGATGTGGCTGAAGGGATTTTCTACTCACCGTGCAACCAGAGGTGACCAATCCCAGAGTGAGCTATTAATCCCCATCCCTTTTGCAAAAATACCTGGGTCTCGGTGTTTTCAAAACTCAGATGCTGAGGCAAATTTTAGTTTCCTAAAGCTAAATGTGTGTTCTGATTTTCCAAGTGACCAGAGAGGCAACTTGGCCCAGGGAAACAGGTACAGGAGGGAAGGAGGGAGAGGGAGGAGTGGCAGGTTTGGTCGCTGTGTCTAAAATTGACATTGACATACCAGCTTTGTGGGATTGAGGCCTGGCTTGCCCTACATCTCTGTAAAGTGCTTAGCACATTTTGGACCCTATGAGCTGTTGCATTAATAATGACCTTGGCTCGCGAATAACAAATGGCCTTAAGCTCAGTCCAGTCAATATTTAACCTGGGTCAGGAGGGAAAAGAAGGTGGCACTCCAAGCCCTGTCCATCTGAGCTCCCTGTCCATCTGAGCTGTGAGGTAAAGCTCTCAGCCGTTCGGTGGATGTTCACATTATGTTCACGCCTGCTGGTTTTTTCATTAGCTCTGAAATGGTTAACAGCAAGAATAATTCAAAATACTGTCTTTGGCTCCTGATCTTTTTTTGAGTGCTCTCTGTGGATCCAGACCAATGTCAAATTCTTGTTTACTGTCCCAAGATTTTTTCCTTGTGACAGCTGAGACTATCAGAGATGGCTTAGGAAAAGATTCTTGAACACAAATGTGGCAAAAAGGTGCTGCAGCTCTTTGTACCAGGGCAACCCAAGATAGGTTCAGCTGTATCTGTAAAGATTACATGCCATTTAATAAGAAGTTGTTCATCTGACATAAATTTCATGTACTGGAAATGATTATTCAGTGAAAATAATCCAAAAAGGACAAAATGAACTCCAAAATAGTAATCCATATTCTGGGCTTTTACAGTGCTAATGTAAAGTCATGGGAAAAGGATATGATGATATACAGAATTTATGAGCCACTGGAAACAACAAGAGACAGTGCAATAATGCTAACAATAACAATTTGTGTCTTTGCAGTGTTCAGTGCAGGAAGATGATAGGAAAAGAATGTAATACAGTTTAACAATCAATGATCTTTAGAATGTAATATTCCTGAAAGGGTTTTCCCAGAGAGGATTCTACTCATGATGGCGGAGAAAGAGGGAGAGAGAAATTCTCTGTATTAGTTTTAGGTTTGTAAAGCAGTTTCTATTTTCCAAGGAAAATGGTAATGAAAGAAAAAAAGAGTAACATTTATTCACCATTTTGTAACTACTAAATACAGATGTACTACAATAATACAGATTATTTTGTTTCTAATTTTAAAATGTACGAGTGTTATAATTATGTTAAGCTCCTTGGATGTTACAGGTCAGCATTGACTAAAAAAATTGATCGCTAAACAAGCTGTAGTCAATATTTATTTTTATACTTCCAAAAATTGTAGTCAATGGTTACATATTTGTGAATATGCATTTTGTGATTTATTTCTGCTAGCAAACCCTCTTTCTACAAATAAAGATTATTTAGTTCCTCTTTCAAGAAAAAGTGCAGATAAATGGAGCCACATAATAAGGTGGGTGAGCATTTGGTGTGGGGGTTTGAGTAGAGGGAGGTGCAAGGCAGTTGTGAGTACCAATTAAAAGCAAAATATCTCTAGAGAGAATTCATTTATGTTTTTTCTGCTTGTAGGGAAGCTTTCTAATGAAGGAAATGTCCTTCAAATTCAATGCTAAGTGCTGCTAGACTGAAGTGTGTATTATAACTCCAATCTTAAAGACTAACAGATGTTTTAACTTCTGTTAAAAGACAAACCACAATTTTTTGAGACTATCAGTGTTAGTGGGTGCTTGTTTACAGTTAGTATCCTTAAGGAAAACAAACTTTAACCTTGACACAATGATGGAAACTGAAAAAAGAAAAATGACTGGCTGAACCACTCCATTTCCTTTCAAGGGCCTGGTGCAGCAGCGCAAGACGTCTTCCTGTGCGACATGCAGAGGCTTTAACAATAGCACATGTGGAAAACTGTTTAAATTTTTTTTTTTAAATAGTCAATGATGAATTTCTGAAACAATGAATGTTCAGATCTAACTTCCTTCAGCCTTCTCCCCTCCTGCTCCTTGTCCCCCCTGTAATTTTATATAAGATCTTTACATCATAGCTGGAAAATTCAGCATTTATAAAATAAATTAGGTGTATGATGCACTGAATGTCAATAGCAGCATAAAGGATTGGGGGGGAGGTTAGACATTTTGTTTAATTTTAAATAATTTTGTTTAATGATACAAACTAGTTGATGAAGATATATCTCAAGTTTGTACCTGTTCTTGGTACCCAAGTTCTGCAGAACAAGGAGAACTGAAACACCTGAAGAACTGAGTCTTCACGTATAGCCAGCAGAGGGAGGTATTTCTGAGGGTAACTCAGCCTGTCCTGAGACATGGGAAGGATGGACACCTTTTTATTTCTCTCACCACCGCCTCAGTGACTATATAAGCTCAGCTGGCTTGTTTACAACACTCCAAAATTAATTTTGTATGTGGTTATACTTAGGTGACAGAAAGTCCACCTATATTCTTTGTTGTTGGCTGGTTTTTTTTTTTTCCCCAGTAGCTTTAAGTGAGTCTGCAGCACTGCAGTAAAAGCTGAAGTTAGTGATAATTTTCTTAGGTCATATCCATTGCATGATGTTTTTGAGGAGCACAGAAGTGATGTAGGAGCTCAGTTCTACTTTTCATGGTTATACAAACTGCCACTGAAAACAATACTGAGCGAGGAAAGCAAAACTGTGCCCCAAAGCACGAAGAGGATATCCTACTTCCACTGACCATACGTGGATGACAAAGGAAACAGGATTTGACTGAAATGGCACAGCTAGTGACAACAGCAATATAAATACCTATAAAAGCAGTATAGTTAACATATAAAGCAATGTTTTGGTACCATTGTGAGTGAAGGATTTTCCAAAGAGGAACATCAGCTGATCCACTGGAGAACCACCTGAGTGCACTGTTCAGTCTGTTGCATGATCGCTTTAGTTTTTAGTTTTAAAAGAAAAGAAGTAAAATGTTTCTTATGAGTTATTTTTTTCACTTAAACCATTCTAATAAAAATGCTCAGGACTGTTTTTCTTCAAAATTTGAGAACAGAAAAGCTGTTAGTTGGGGTTTTGCTTTTTTCTGGGTACACCTCCAGCATTTTCCTGTTCCTTGCAAGTGTTGCCTGCATTGACTGCACCTCTTTAAGATTGTGCAGTGAAGCTAAAAGGTTCCTTTGCAATTTGTGACCTCCACGACTTTTCTAAACAAGAGCACAGGAAGCTTCAGAGGCAGCAAATTTGGAGCTGCTGTATGTTAATCGACTCATTACCTTTCACAAAACAATGACCTCTACTAACCTCTTCTCTAACATGGCCCTCAAACTAAATTCTTCCTCTGCCCTGATGGGTTACCTCATCGAGTGTACGTCAGTCTGCTTCCTCCCTGAGTACTTCTCTAATTCCCATTTGGTGCTGAGCACAGACTAGATCTCTGTATTACTCTTTAGTCTGCTCTCTTCTAGTTTTCCAGGTCTTCTTGTTTGTTCTGGGCCTTGTTCTTGTTGCTTTCTGTGCCTCTGCAGCTTCTGTTCTTTTTAGAAATATCATTGGAGTGACAGTGGTTAATGTGAACACTTCACAGAATTTCTTGATGCCAGAATTATGAAAATCTCCTCTTGATCATATTTTTCCATTACTCACTACACAAAGTGCTGAAGCAATACCTCAAGGAATGTTGGGGGTTTTTTATTTTTCCTTGCATCATCCCCAGTTTCAGCTGATCATTGATTTCTTCTGAGCCAGGATTCAAATATGTTGGACTCTGTTCCTTCTGGCTCCTGCAGATCTTTTGACTGCCATCTGACCAGGGCCCCATAGCTTTCATCTGTTTTCACTCCAAATCCTTCTAAAATGTAAAATTATGGCCTCTAGCCAGCATGTCGCTTTTTGCTTTTGCTGTGGCCCAGACCTCAGTTAAAGATTTAACAAAAGCAAAAAAGCTCTGTTTCAAGCCAAATAAAGGAATAAAATCTAAAAGTTTTTCCAGATGAGAATGTTGGACCTTTCACAGGCAGCTCATATACCCTTTGGCAATTGAAATCTAGCACAAGCTTTGCTCACATAATAGGAAATAGCTTTTCTTTTAGATAAACTATTTCTGGAGCTTGTAATTGTTGCCTTTTTCTTTTAATACCTCTTATTTTATAAAATCTACATGAAAGATGAAAGCAAATTAAACTTTGCATCTGTGGAGGCAGACTTCCTGTGTTATCATGTCTAGTTCTGTGCTGGGAGTGCGGGATAGCAGCAGCTGCTTTTACTTCAGTGGACACCACTCCACACAGCTTCCACTTGCAAGTATGTAATCAGTCCCTGCAAGGGTATACAGGGCTGTCCTGAGTTTTCCCATACCTGTGGAAGACCCCCGCTCTGCAAGGACTGACATGCCCAGTGGAACGTCTGAATCTTATAGATGATGTATATACTTATAAAGCAGTGTTTGCTTTTGAACATCAACAGCAGAGCCCCCATTTTAACAAAGCATTCCAATAAAACTGTGTTATGCTCAGGGGAATCTGCTATTTAAAATCCAGTGGGAGTGGGGGCATTGAAAGCTGATTATTTTCATGCTTATTGCACTGTGAGATTTTGTTTGCTATTGACATGACTTTACAAGGAGAAACTCAAATGAGGGATGGGGTGGATGAGAGGATGAACTCTTTCACTCCCACTTTCCAAATGACAGGCCTGCTGCAATGTAGTTATATACCACATTCATGCTAAGCTTTTTCAGAGTACAAAGTACTACTCAAACACAATGGGTGATTACTACAATTTCCTCTCTTTGGCTCATAGACACTATATCCGTAAGCATATCTTAATTTGCTGTTTGTGATGCTAAGTGCTGGACAGGATTTTCCTCTGCCATTTATGTTCCCAGCAGAATTTCTCCTTGCTGTACAGTTCTCATCAGTGCAGCGTGAGTGCGTGTCTACTGGGGCAACCCAAACCCAGGCTGGGCTGCTCTCCGCCTGCTGGGGAACACAGTCCTGGATGTACTACTGGAAGAGATGATTCAGAAGGACTCATGACATTAAAGCACTTCTGTCCAAATATATGACACACATTTGGAATGTGTGACACTTAAAACTGATCCAGCCGGAGAGTGATTTTAAACAGAAGATGGTGAATCTTTTATTTCTCCGATGGCTTTGAGAGAGAATGGATTTCCTTCTCCTCCCAAACCACAGACTTCTTTCCTTCCTCCTTAATTCTCAGAACATCTTACTTGGCATAGACGTTTGTGAGCCACTGCTGCAAAACTAAGTTTAGCTCATGAAAACAGAATCACAGCAACTACTGGTTATTCTTTAAGACTTAGTTTCACGTAGCGAAACATATGTATTGGATTAGGGTTTTTTTTCTGTTCCACACATTTTACCTTGAACTTGTTATATTTAATGAAAAAAAAAATTCTTTCTGTTTTTCTGGGGGGTTGTTTTGTATGGATGCCAGCAGACACATTGGAAGTCTTAGCATCAGCAGTATTAACGCACTGAATCGTATAAAAAATATCTCTCACTGTTCCAAGCACAGCTAGAGTCCCAAGGTACCAAATACAGATATTTCCCATGAAGGTCAAGGGTGGCCTTTAATTAAGCTGAGGAACAGGCTGCCAGCTGCAGCTTGAAGCCTAATATTGCAACGGCAGGTAAGGAAGAAAGTGAATGTGCAGATAGCTTTTGAAAGCGGTGGTGAGACAGAAGAGTGAAAATGTGGGGGATGTAGAGACGAGTTGAAGGGGGAAAACAGGCAGGAATACAGAGGTATCAATGTGAAATAAAAGAGGGAAGAGGATTAAGAGGAACAAGGAACACAGAAAATTTGAAAATGCACTGTGAAAGGAGATCTCTTTTTATGGAGAAAGTATAGAAGGTGTGGCATGCACAGCTTAGCTAAATGAAGACTATGTGGATCTTGTTGCTGTCTATAATTTCATTATAAGGACACATACTAGGAAGAGAAAGGAATTTCTTAAACTAAAGGAATGAATTTGCCTAAGAAGAAGAAACTTAACCATGGATAAAATCAGAGTGGAAACTGGATTTCTAATTCTAAGAAAAGGTTTTCTAACAGCTAGGCTCTGTGGGAACTCTGAGGTAAAGCCTCCACCTTTGTTTAAGGTGGTACTTGATCACTCCATGAAAGCAATTATATGACATGAATCTTCCCAGGCCTCTATTTCTACAATATATCACATTTACCCGCACATACATATAGAATGAGATGAAATACAGAATGGGTAATACGAAAGTTTACATGACCTTCATTGGTGTTATTGTGGAAACCGAGATAATACCACCATAGCAGTAAATGCTCATTTCATTTGCGTTTGGGGAAATTGTTTCTTGAAAACATTTATTGTCATGGAGTACTTCACCTGAGACATTTTCAGTAAGAAACAAAATGTTCTATAAGCAGAATGGCTTTAATATAGCATTGCTCTCTGAAACTGAAATACCTTAGGAAAGATTGTTTCTGTAGTAATGAGTTGTACAAGAAAAAATGGCCTGAGAATGTTGGGGGAGGAGGAAACAGAAGTTGCTGTTGAGTTTCCTTGCCAAATTCAATGAACTATTGTGTGATGTTGACAAGGAAATTAATAGAGTGAATTTTGAGTTTTTAGAAGATATATTCATAAATATGAGAAAGCCACTGCAAGTGGAAGTCTCCACACGTGCCAGTGACTGGCTCTTTTATGTTTCAGTGCACAAATTAGAGATGCTTCCTGGGGTCTGGGAGGCAATTCCAGATTTTTGGCAAATTCATCATTAGAACAGTGCAGCTTGTTAGGACAAACAAAAATTAATCTGCATTATTAAGATTTCATTTGTACTGTGGTCACCTCACCTTCCTGCTCTCTGTTTTTGTTCGCTTGATCCTCTGATTCATTCTTCTGACATTACTTCTTTCCTTTATAAGCCATCAGTTTTCATTGTCTTGCAGACTAGTATATGCTGGCTCACTTTCCGCTCCAGCTCTGCCTTCTTATTCTTGTATGGCTTACATAAAACTGGCTGCACTAAATAAGAGTCTTTAACTTACTGAGTACAGCAGGGAAAGAAGCAAACACTGTATAAAAAGGTCTAAACAGCAACTGTGATAGAAGTCTTGCACTGATTTCACAAGCCTTACTAACCTTTCCCTAATTTGGACAGCATATGAAGGCATATAAAAAGTGTGTGACAAGTAAAATAAACTAAAAAAAAAAAAAGAAACCGCAGCTTTAAAAAAAGAAGACTGCTTGGGATAGTCATGTAAAATAAATGCCGTTTTAAAAACAGGTACTTTTTATAGTCATCAAGGGAGATGGTGAAATAAATACTCTTCAAAGTGTTTCAAAGAGTTTATTACAGCTATTCTTCCCAGTGCTTTAAAGCTTCTCTCTCCCCTCCATAGATAAGCAGAAAAGTATCTCTAATGTCTTGTCTTTGTGAATGAAAAATAATACATCTTAGATAGCTAGACCTTTAAAATACCATGAATAAGCACTTACAAATGTCTTACCATCTAAAAAGAAAAAAAGTAACCTAGATGAGGAATGGATCATTTTTAGAAGTTGTAGTGATTAACACCACATTAAATCTTAAGAACAACATCCATGAGAAAGATTCTGCCACCTTTATGCAGGCTTAATAATAACTTACTCTGAAAAAGAAATCCCAACCGGAAATCAGTGAAAGAAGATACTTTGTAGTCTGTTTAAGTGTGTCAAAGCCTGAGCCTATAGTAGCAGAACTTTTGAGATGCTATTTTTAGCTGTCTTAAATATTCGTTCAGTTTGGAAGAGAACAATTTAATAAGCATGAGTCATCGTGGATTTGTGAAAGGTAAATCGTCTCAGACAAATCATAGTACTTAATGAAATAACTGTTGGTTTAGACAGAGCCAGCAGATTTAACATATTTGGATTTTCACAAACCTGTGGTCAACTTTAGACATGATGGATTATTGCGTCATGATCTTTTCAAATACAGGACAGGTAATAAAGTAAAATAAAATAAAATAGGTAAGGAACATCAGGGAGGTGGAAAGCAAATGGTTGAGATTACAAAGGCCTTAGCATTTTCAGAACTGCAAGGTCAAGAGGGATCTCAACTGAGATCAATGCCTTTTAATGCTAGCTTACATAATATTTAAAACTGATGTCTTCTCATGGAGGTTCATTAGATTTTTGCTAATAGCTTTAAGTTGCGATCTGATCTCATAATCAATTTATAGAGTATATGAAATTACATCTTATCTGTTTTAGGATGATCTTGCAAGCATGGCCAAACCAGAAACACAACAGAAAGAGATAAAATGCATCTTAATGTGTAAAATCACGCATTTGAATAGAAATTAGGCATTTGAAGTAATACTCACGTCGTTCAAATGACATTTGATTTGCTAATATGATTGAGACAAAGGCTTCATGCTTGATAGCACAGCAAGTATTTCCAGGCATACATGTATACAACAGCAGCTGCAACAGCCAAGAGGATTGGCTTTAGCCATCCAGATGTGTTCTGTCACTTTTCAGTGCTGTTACCTGTGCTTGAGGGAGTAGAGACAATCCCTTTCTGAACTGTGAGCAAAATGCTGGTGATGGAAAAGGCCCTTTGGAAGAAAACTAATTTACTACTTCAATCTGAGTATTTTTAACACCTCCAGCAAGAGATTCACAATGTATATTTTTAGCTGCAGGTGACCTGAATCCCTGTCTGGTGACATCTCTAATACATTGAGGCTTGACTGCTCTACTCAACATGCTCCGTACTGCATGAAGTAGATGGTGTGAATGCCTCTTTAGACCATTCAATGCTGATTAGTAGGAAAATTGAGATTCTTAAAGTGATATAAAAAGTATAGCATATATCCAACAAACAAAATTAAACTTCATAATTTTAGAGATTTTTGGATGGATGATAGTTTGAAATGGACACAGTTTCTATAAATTCGGAAGAAACAAATGTGGAAAAAGTTTCTATGAGTTAACGTGTTTTACTAGTGCTGACGTACTGAAATCAGGAATTTTTAGCATGTTTTAAAAGGCATTACATGATTATTAAATGTAATATATTAAAAACGTACTGATCAATCTATCATCTTGCAAATTTAGTCATTGACTTATTTTGCTCTGATTGATTTGAGTAGGGAAGTAATGAAAGTATCAGCATTTAAAAATCAAGTACTTGCAGTTTTGCTCGTTGGGATAGTCATCACTTAACCTTTCTTTTGGTTGGTAGAAATTTGGCTTCTCTTGAAAAGTCTCATCTTTTAATAAGTGAGGGTGTATCATACATATATGCCTTATAAAGTATCACCTTGTATAGTATTAACCTTTTTTTTCTTTCCTCTTCCTCAGTTTTTAGACATTTACATATAACTTTGCGCCATAAAAATGGTGATAATATGAAATTTTGCTGGTGAAGGCTAAAAAAAAATTTTTTAAAATCTGCTAAATGTGTAACATTACTGGATACCTTGCAGAGGATGTTGAAAGATAATACCTTTATAGAATAGCTCATAATGGCAAAAGGTGTTGCTTCCCACAGAAAGGAAGGAAGGAAGGAAGGAAGGAAGGAAGGAAGGAAGGAAGGAAGGAAGGAAGGAACAAAAGCACTGAAAAATATAATCATCTTATTAAACTACTTATTTGTATAAACATGCAATTGATGGTTAGCATTGTACTTCTCTAAAGTAAATAAAAAGTCATGAAGAAAATATTTTGCTTATGTTTATCTAACATTGGCACAAAAAATTCAGCTGCAAGAAAAACAATTTAAAGATGTACTGAAAGTAAATGTTGCATTTTACATCTCATGTAATGCAAACATTTAGATTAACTTAGTACCATTGGTATTACATAAGCAAATGTTTTATGGATTTTTTTTTTTAGATTAAATACTGTTCTGCATAGTTCCACACAGCTCCCATAGACTTCAGACAGAGCATGATATGGCTCACTATAAGTTTTGCTTTTATAGTAAGTGAATAGAGATCAACTCAGTTAGTTAGCTCTCAGATAGCAAACTGTCTGCATGTATGGTTGAATACCAGTTAATATGGCAGGATTCTGGATAGCACATTGGGCCCACAACCCAAAACCTGAATGTGCATATGTAATATATATAACTCTGCTTAACTAGGATAGGATAACGAGCATAATACTGCATGTTAAAGTGTGGGTGGTTTTTTTTTTTAATTCGAGATCTATAAAAATGTATCTATCAAACTCTGTTTGTGTGATATTTCACAGCAAATGACAATAAACATCAACTCAAAGGAATTTTCCTCAAAATCTTGCCTCCAGGAATCCTATAGTCACTACAGGGTAAAAGTCAGAGTAAGTGGACAAGATCTGTGTATGCCTCAAGGTCAGCAAACCTGCGCTTGCATCAATTAATAGCGGGGTCATTGACTATAAATACTCTCCTTTGCTGCAGATTCTGAGTATGGACTCCGCCATCAGAAGGAGGTATCTGAACTGGAGTCCTGGCACACTGGGAGAGGCCATATTTTTCCTACAGCTTTACTGTGGGCACCAAAGTTCAACAGAGCAATATGTACTTCAAGCTGCCTAATAAATGGTCCAGGTCGCCAGACACTGACTCCCTCTGCAATCAATGGACAACAGTTGAGATGCCTATGTTAGCCACCTGTATGGTATAAATATATTTATTTTGCAGACAGGACACAAACAAGCTCTGTCCACACTCCAAGGTCCAGGTCCTACCTCAAATAACACTTCATGCAGTTGTGCCTGATACAATGCTGAGACTGCCCACAATGCCTGCTGGATTTTCAGACTCTCTAAAGAATGAGTAATGGAAATGGGAAAACCTAAATCTAGAAATGCTAGAAGGGTATCAATTCCTCTACTTAAGGAAGTAGAGGAAGTAGCTATAAAAATAAGCAATAAACAATAGAGGTAGGCAGTACTGAATATGAATTCTCTACTAATTTCTGTCAGAGTTTTAAAATTGTACAATAAGTCATTCAAGAAACCTTCTACTACCACACTACTTCCTTTTGCTTTCTGCATGTATTTTTTTCAAACTTACATTTGGAAACAACTAATCATAATTTTTCACTGGTGTTTTCTCTCTAAGGAAAACTTTCACTGTTCACAGCAGTTAGCATTGAATTCTTCTAGTCCTCTGGAGGTTTGCTTTCATTTTCCCAGTAAAACCTTATGCTGTCAATATTGCCCCTTGGTTCTTTAGAAAAATGTGCCTAGAATGTTCCTATTTGTTTATAGTGCAGATTTGATTATCTTGTAATTTCCTAACATAGTCTTCTGTTAGGAATAAATCTAGGTTATATTGGCTCTATTTCTTATGATTTTGTGGATAATGTTGTCCCTACAGTCTAAGAAAACAAAACAAAACACAATTCATATTTTTCTTGCAATTCTGTGAAATATTTTAGCCACTTTAATCCAATTTCTTACACATTTTTAATCTTTTACTTGGGAACATATTTGAATGATTTCTCTTCTGAAATTAATATCTGCAGTATGTAAATTGTGATTTAAAAAAAGACAGATACTGGACTTATTTCAATTCTTTGTGAGCACAACCAGTGAATTTATTTAATCATTATAGCTGCAGAAACCTATATTTGCTATAGAATTTGTTGGTGAGAACAGATGAGGAAATATGGAATAACCGCTTCAGATATATCCTCAGGCTACTTAAGGAAAGGTATAGTAAGAGAAACAAACAAATGAAAAGAAAATTAATTAATATATCCGTAGATACTAAAACATGTTACTGCTTCAATTCTAATATACAACATTCAGAGAAATAATCCATTAAGCTAACTTCAGTGCTGATTGAAATGCAGCCCTGTTCTGTCTGCTTTGAACATAAAGCATGCTCATTATGGTGTAACCAGTTTTCAAACAGCTTTATCTTATATTTTAACTGGTTACACCATAATGAGCATGCTTTATGTTCAAAGCAGACAACTTTATCTTATATTTTGAATGAAATACATTAGGTTTGATTTACAGAAACATTTAAGTATCTGATTATAGATCTTGCTGCTTTGGGGGAGAAATTGAGAGGTGCACTTCTCTACAGCGCCACTGCAGAGGCTGGGCAACAATAGTCTTACTATCCCCTGTGCAAGCGAGTCAGAATGAGGGCTACATTACCACCTCTATATTAAAGAGAAGTTTTCTGTCTAGTCCTTTAAGAAGATGAAAATATTGGGATCTTGACAGTTTAGTCCTTGCACCTGTGAAAATTTGTACTCACATATAGACTGCTAAATAGGTGCAAAACACCTGCACAGGTATACTCCCCAGGCAGCTGGGGAGCCCAGGTCTGCATGTAATGACTCACAGGTAGTCAGTAGCCCTTCTGCAACCCCAAACAGAACATGTTTAATTCAGCAAGTTAGATTGCACATTTAGATCACTGAACAAGGGATCAGTGATAGCAGAACAGAAGTAGCCCCAAGAGGCTTTGAGTGTTACAGGTACCTCTTGATGCTGCGGTGGTTCTTGTTCTGTAGCCATGTGCTGGTGGGCAGTAGCTGAGGTCAATCACTATCATCTCCCTCAATACTGGTGGTATCTCAGTTACATCAAGACAAGACCCAAGTAGCTTAGGCAGAAGCAGAAGAGATGTTGTTCTTTCCTCCTCTCACCTGGGTGAGCTGACAGTCAGAGTCTTGCCTAGATGCTATAGATCCTATCTAGATCTGTCCTGGGAACTGTATCCAACTTAAGCCATGCGTAGCTCTTAGATCACTGTGGAGTCCAGCTCTCGGCATCATATGTTGGTTAAAGAGTTGTTAAGACTAGCTAAACCCATCAGTGCAATGAAAATAGTCAGGATCGTGCCTGTTCATTTTCTATTCCATGACTCCAGAGAGGATTTGGCTTTAAAAGAATGAACTGCAAGTAAAGGAGCAGCTCTCATAGTTCTGTGTAATCAAAGCTGATTTATAATACTGTTTAAAATTATCAGTTCTATTTAAAACTTCCTTCCTAATACTCACCAAAAGCTGGAAGTCATTTGCTTATACAAGTCCACTATGTCAGAGGAATTATATCTGTTTGATGAGAGCAGAATATCATCTTTTGGTTATTCAGTATTCTTAGTGAAATAAACTAGATTCCCATTAACATAGTGAAAATGCATGGGGTTTTTCCTCCCCCTTTTTTAGAGCCAAACCGTTTAAAAAGTGGAATAAATTCTTGGTAACTTGGTTCTTACAGACAGTCATGCCCTAGTAAATTGTTACGACCTTGAAAAAAGTTCAATGAAACCACAAGGAGTCAGACTATTCATTCTGTTTCAGTTCCCAGAAAAAAAGCATCCAAATATTGCTGCATTAAATAAATTAAAGAACTAAATAAGATAGTGCAATAAATATTGAAAAGCAGGGAAAACCTGAACTATCCAGAAGTTAAGCATAGAGCTTACTCTATGCAAATAAGAACCAGCTATTGTTTATTGAACCTGAATCAAACAAGGACTTCTTTTATATGTCTCATGCCAAGAATTAAATAGGATTCTCTCTGCTACAGGGTCCCGTAAGCAAAGTCCCACAGAAATGCTTTTCTTCACAAAAAAAGGGACAGTCTGGTTCAAACTCTGAATACATGATGAAAAGAAGCTCTTGAAAAAAAGAATATACAGAGAATAGCATTAGGCTTAACTTCTGTTAAACGAGCAGTAGAATGAAATGTTAGTAATTAAGGATGGAGACCAGTGGTTACATGTGATAAATTATTTGGCAGTGGTTATTTGCTTTAAAGCACATCCCCTTAAGGGGGTATTTATTATTCTTGAAAGCTTATCTGAGAACAAGGAGACACTTGGGTAGGAAGCTGGATGCAGTAAATGAAACAACTTGCTAAATGATTTACTATATAAAAGTTGCGTACAATTTTAAATGTGTACAGTTACATCAATTTTGCAAAGCAATTGCTCTGTGCAATTATTTTGTTTATTGTTACTTTTCAGTTATGACTAAACAACTTCTATCTAACTTTGTTTCCATTTTTTGAAGCAGATTGCCACTACATAGAGAGGAGGATTTTTTCCTAATTATGAAAAGCATGGAGAAATCAGATTAATTATTTGGCTACCTGTTACTGAAATTTGGCATGCTTCAGAACTGAGTCAGCAAAGACACACGAAGTAGTCCAGTTAATTCACATCCAGCTGCCAAAATGGTCCACCTATTGAGCAGATAGCTGGCATTCATAACTCACCAGAAGCATTTATTTTTATCTAACTACAAATAGTATTCTGTTGAAAAAGTATATCAAATGTTGCCTTTTTAATTGCAAAGAGAATTTGCAGAACTCGGGAATGCAAAACATCTTCTAATGTTCAGAGTAACTTCTGAATAGATGTAGATCTACATTTTTTCTCCTCCCCTGCACCAATCCCATCATTTTTGAGAAAACTGGGTCACAGTGAGTGCAGAATCAGTTTTAATAATTTGAAGAGAAAATATTTCCTTGTTATTACTTAATACACAGAGGCCCAGACTAACCTTTGCACATGTCTTCTTGACTGATAGCAGCCTTGCTTGCACTCCTTCCATGATGGCTGGGGCAGAAGCCAGCTAAGCTGGCAGCTGCCTGAAGGAGCTACAGTAACCCTAAGATGTTAGGAGGAGAACAAAGACAGATGTAACTCCATCTTCTATACTAAAAATAGCTTAGATAAAAAAATATTTCTCCAATGTTTTATTCCATTCAAGACACGGCATGGTTTTAAAAGCAGCAGAATAAAACACAAACAGCTTTTAAATTATTTTACCATATCTGGGAATGCAGATGTTGCCTTAATTCTCCTCTGAAACACATTAGTGAGATCAACTTCCAGGCAAGCTCTCACAGGCTCTGAATAGCCCATGATTTTCTCCTTCATGTTTGTTTACCACAGAATCACTGAAAGTGCTTGCCTCTGTATTTGTCTTTGGAATTGGAGTAAGTGCCAGCTGTAGATTTTGGGGGACAGGACACCCTACATCTTCTTTCCACAATGGGGATTTATTTCTTTACCATATAACAATTTTACCATTTTCTCTCACCATAAAATACGATTCAGTGGCAGGTCTGAACTCTTGTCGTATTCAGTAGGTCTATCAAGGTTTGTTTTCCACTTCCTACAAAACAAATATAAACCCCCAGAAATCTGAGTTTGAAATGTCTGAGTCATTTTGAACATTATTTTAATGACTGAATGAGAAAGAATAATTTTCTACTCTGCTTCTTGAAGAAGAACAATGTGTGTTTATGACCTTAAAAATTCAACAATGTAGCCATGCTGATCTTACTTGTAAGGAAGCTGTTGGAAAGAATCAAACACCCAAACAGTTTTCACTTAAAATAGACTGTTTATGGAACAGACACTGTTTTGGGGGGAAAATTAATAAATTGTTGAAATGTCTACTTTCAACATTTTCTAGAATAAAAGCAAACTCCCTAAATCCCTCTGGTAAAATTCTTTCATTTTGCCTGGAATACTGAAATATTCATTAGGCAGAAAAAAAACCAACACAAAAAAACAAACCATACCAAAACAACAGAAAGAAAAAAGAAAAGGATTATTTGATAAGCTAGTTGTTAGGCTATCCTTTTAGCCTAAAGTGTATTTGGGTTCCAACCCTTGCTCCACAAAATGTCTAAAGATGAAATACTGATAAATATAGGAATTCCAGATGTGAGGATTCCCTTTTTGTGGCTCAATTTAGTTGTTTCTCTAGATGACTGTGTAAAGATTGCTTTGAAGTCCCTTGAGAGGTTGTGTTTAAATCCAAAGATTAGACTTGGCTCTGAGAGCAAGTTAACATTCTCTGTCCTCTTTGTCTTTTCTTCATGTTATATTAAAAGAAAGTAAAACAGAGAACCAATTGGCATAATAGCCAAAATGCCCATAAAAGTGCTTTAGATGCAGACTTTCTTAAATGCAGACATCTAACTGGCATATTATATATCCCATGATCATTCTTTTATTAATTTTCCTCTCAGTAGCAGGAAAAGAAGAAGAACAGATTCAGCTGCTAATTATTTTTCCAATAGCTGAAAGAACTCAACGTGGGTCTTCGGTGGTTAAACTGGATTTTCCCCCACCTGCAGTGATATACTTATTTTTCCAAAATATACATCAAAAGAGGTGCATGCCAAGTCAGATGCTATAATTATATACCTATGTAAGAGAATACTAGGTATATAGACTTGGGTAAATGACGATACCTCCACAAAAGTGTAGAAAAAAAACAGTATTATAGATCTCTTGATGTTCAGGACAATAGGTGGCTTCTGTCTTTTTGCTGTGGTTTTCTCTTAGTTCCAAACAATGACCAACTCGCTGCGTAATGGGTACTAAAGTACACACTGTGTACTAACAGAATGTGAATATCCCACTAGCATCAGGCCTTAGGTGACCTTTTAAACTCCCACCTTACAAGTGTGTTCAGAAGAGGTTCAGAGGAGATGAATCTGAAATAGTGCTAAAAATGTCAGCAGTGGCCTGCTGGCACTTGGGTTCTAAGCCAAACGGAGTTGAGCTCATTTAGGAAATAGTTGGATGTTATTAGAAACCTTTTCTTAGAGAAGACAGGATCACAGCTACAAGAAGCGAAGAATGGAGAGAGAAAAATGAGGTAACAGGGCAAGGGGGAAAAAAAGCTAATGAATAAGCAAAGTTAATATAGCCTTAAAGCTATAGCCTTATAGCCTTGAAGAAAGTTAATACAGCCTTACACAAAGTGGCCTTTTGGAGAAAAAGATGGAAATTGGTCTTTCTGGTTATGTCTAATCTGCTGGTCTCATGAGCATGTGCATCATCCTGTACTGCTGTGTGAGTCCCAGCCATAATCATCCACTAGTTTCTGTGCACTTTTTGTTTCAAAAAAAGGAAAGCTTGTATAGGCAGAAATGGTGTTACATCACAGCCTGGTTTGCTGCTGAGGGACCAAAAGGCCAGGGCATGCCATGACCTCACTGTTTGGCAGGCTTAGTCCTATTATAAATTATACACCCCTGGAGAGATGGAACGTATTGCACATTCCTATGCATTTTATTTACATGGTAGCACTAGACAGCAAGATCTGCCCCCCATACTATCAGACAAAAATAATGTACTGTAACAGTACCAGAAATATTAAAAGAAAAATAGATCCAAAGACTGTTGATGTTGATTGAAATGGAAAACAGGCCTCAAAATGTAAAATCTTATTATTCCTATCACGAAGACTGGTTCAATGCTGTGAGTCATCATGACTGCAGAGCAATCCTTTTAACATTTCTGACAATGGTGTTTTGTCTCTGAGAGAGCAGAACAGGAGAAAATAAACTATTTTTAGTCTCTGACCAGAGAATATTCGGGACAAAAAGAAGGTGCATCTCACAGAGCCTCTTTTGAGGTTTGTTCCCAGAAAAGGCCTCAGTTGGAGAGGTCAGTCCTCTCTTAGCATGGCAGTGGTTCCCTGCCTGACCAGCTATTCCTGCAGGAATGTATGAAGGTCCTTTCAAGTACCAGTATACCACACCAAGTGGATAAAGACAGATCTCTTCATCTAAGGATGGAGCTGAAGGTTTCATCTGTGATCTTTAGGACTTCCCAAATTTGTAATGTAAGTTTTTATAAACATAGCCATTAGAAAACCCTTTGTGTGTTGATAGGTTAAATACAACACCAGGACTGCAATCCTAAGAACACCAAACAGCAGAAGGCTTAATCTTAACTCTTGCCCTGCTCCTTTGATTTTGTAAATAAGCTGCACAGTAACAACTAAGTCTTAGGAAAACCAGCCTGGTTCTGACTGGAGAATGACTCCTTGGTTCCCCTTTTAGCACCTAATTTGGAGGGAGGGGAAGGAACCATGCTGCCAAAAGCGCAGCAGAGAGTGAAGACTGCAGTTGGAGGCAGACACATGGGAGGAAGGACTGCAGCAGTCAAGACAGTTTGGCAGAGTGCTATAATCAAACTGGTACCCCTCGCTTTAGCAAATATTCAGATGGTCCAACTGTCTTGGCCCCGTGGGCCCTGATAAGCAAAATAGTCAAGCACATGCCTCCACTCTCTGGAAAGTGTAAAGGAGCCCTCGGTTTCACAAGTGCCACTTTCACACTGGCAGAGGAGTGCATGTGAAATGCCACAAGTCCAGTCCCGGACATGAGTCGTGCTACTGGAGTTCCTGCTCCTTTTAGCAGCCTGATCCCCAACATCGCATCCTGCCTAGCCCCTCTCTGAAAACTGTGCACTCTTTTCAGTATACCACCGCCGCTAAATATTTTAGCTGTAATATACAACATGCTTGTTCCACCAATCGAACTGAAACAGACACTTGGCCCACAGGGCTGGAGGCTAGATGGCCATTTAAAGAAAAGTATGAATAATTACATTCTCTCTCATTTTATGCCTTATCTTCCCTCTCCCCTTTTATCTCCAGCTACCATTAACAGGCTCCTTTTCATTCTGCCACTTCTTATCCTTTTGCCTTCTTTCCCTTTCATCCTTGTTTGTCTCTTTTTCATTTTCCTGTACTTTAATTTTTTTCCAAATCCTTTTGATCATCTGCCTCCTCAGCCCCCCAGTTCTTTACACAGCTGTATTCATGGGCTTTTCCATTTTATATCAGTTTCTCCCTCTCTTCTTTCTGATTATGTTCCTACTTCTTCAGATGAATTAAACCTTATTCCAACAATCCCAGGACCTGATCTTCAGCATTGTCTGTAACAAATGTTAGTCACTGTTCCTTAATGAGCAGATTTGGATGGAAACAAAGCATATGGGTAGAAGGAACAGTGTGGAAAATGGGGTGATAAAATCAGTGGTATGAAAATTAATTTAATTACATTATTCTTATCATTGTATCATCCAAATGCTCATTTGCTTTGACAACTATTTTCTCTCAGCATGTGTGACATCTTAGCCATATACTTAATGTATAGTGTTGTCTCTCATTTGTTATTAAAAAGCAGTGAGAGGTTTGTCTAAATGAAATCAGATCTGCATTCTACCAATACGAATGTAATCTTCAGAGCAAATGATCTTGCCAAGAATGTCTGTGCAGGTCATGTATACATGTATCTGTTTTAATTATTCCCATGTAAATATGCTTGTTTTCTGTAGCTGTGCATAAGCATGTACACAGCAGCAAGGTACACAGGAATATGGGGTAAGTTATCCAGTTACGAATTAGCCTCATTATCCATTAAACTGGTGCAAATAGAGTAATTTGCTCACTTTCATGTGCTTTCAGGCAAAGTGCCTCTGCTTTGAGTCCTCTAAAAGTTTCTCAAGTTTCTAGTTTGAAACTAAAACTCTTGAACTTAAAATTTCTTGTCTAGCAGTCTAGCATCTTTTAAAATAAAAAAGTGATAGTCCCCCAGTCTTCCTTACTGCAGCATCTGCACATTCCCAAACCCTCTGGTCATGCACTGTGACAAGTGGTTTGCAGATCAAATTTATACCCTTCAGACTCCATGTGCCAGAAAAAACTGAAATTCAAGTTCAGGAAAGAAACGTCTTTGAGTTTAACTTGCAAGACTCTCGACATCTACAGGTGCTTTGGCACACTTTCTCCTAATCTAAACTGATCTCTTCTCTAAATCTGCTTTTTTTTTTTTTTTTGTCAGCAACTGAGGCTGATTAGTCTTTTCTTTCCTCCCTGAGCTCTCCTTGTGCAACAATGTCCTCCTCTCTTCTGCACAGCTGAACCCACTCTGACCTCCCTCTGCTCAATGATCATGAAAACATAACCACTCACACTAATCCATTGTTCTCCCACTTAAATCTGTCCAGAACTGGTCCTTGAGGGTGAACCAGGAGCCCTGTGTCAACTAAAGTTATTAGTCAGAACTGGTGATTCTTGGTACTTATTTTTTTTTCCCAGAGAAGTATTAAATGTCTTTTTCAAGCAAGCCAGCTACTGAGGATGACATAATGTAAACTCAGAGAATCCCCTCAGTGTATACTACAAAGCAGACCTCTTAATTTGATAAAGTTACAATTCACTTCATTGCAACGTCTGAAAAAACCACCCTTTTCCCACAATTTACAGCATTCTAAAATAGTCTAACTTTCTATGCATGAAAACTCTTTTAATATTGGATCAGTCTTCTGCAAACGCTTTTATTGGTGTATGAGTAATATCCATAACATTAATTTCTTAAAGTCTTTAAAATAGTTTGCATTTTATAGACTGCAATTCATCATAAAACCAATACTACACATATATTACACATGAAAGCTCATCTTTACGATGACACTGACATTTGGTTTCACTCTGAGCAAAGCCAAGAGAATGCCACTGATGTTTTCTGACTTCTCCCACCTAAAGAACTCAGTGAATTCATAAAGATAAATGTCATCAACTGAGATCAGCAATCACATAACATATATATACACATAATCAGGACTTTCTGTATCTTTCATTTGTGTCTGGCAGAGTGCTCTCCTCCAGTAATTTTTTTCAAATGGACTGGACAGAAAGGACCATGAAATATAAGTGGACCATTCTTATTCCAAATATCCTTTTCATGTTAGCTACTGGTAAGTTCTACTTTTCTGTGTCGGTCACAATTGTTTCATCATTTTCTGGGTCCCTTTATTCTGAGTCTCTGATTCCTCTCCCCCTACATGCCTTCCCACTTCATTAGTGCTTCTGTTACATGCCGTTTTGTTTCTTAACTGCACCTTTCCTTTGTTTCTTTGCTATCCTTCCCCTCCTTTCCTTCCCCTGCCTTTTCTATTTTTCCTAGAGTCTCTTCACAGAAACTGAATTACAGAGAAGAATTAAGAAAAATGAGAAAAATTGTTCTCAAGGGCATCAGGAGCAGCCCAGAAATGTTTGCTTCTGAGTAAAACCTAAAATGTTCAGTGAATGTGAGGGACATTTTCACTTACATTTATCTAAGACAGATATAGCTAATACAGCTCGTGTTCTGCTATTAGTGAAGAAAGTCTTGTGGCCAAGTGAGCTGCAACAGATCAAAGAAGCTGTAGCACATTTATGTCAAAATGGTATTTTGGGTTACTAAAGATTTAAGCATTGGTTTTGGAGAAAGTAACCTTAAGTGGGCAAAAATACTGTTAAGTTATGACAGGAGGAATTACATGTAATTCTTGGTTCTTTCTTTTTTGCAATGTGCAGAGTGACAGCTTTCTAACTTAATCATGAGCCAGGCATTATGAGCATTACAAAACTGTAACATAGTTTACATTACCTTCTTGTGCAACCACTACTTTTAATATTAACAAAAATAGACATGCCTATGGAAATTAGATTAATTTAAGAAGTCATTCATCTTTATGATTTCAATCCCTCCTAATTCCTGACAGATTTCATTTTAAATAAAATTTATTATTTTACCAGTGTTGTTTCCTTTTTGTATCTTTAACAGCTACCACTGTGTTATCTTGTATGAGCATCTTCAGAGACAGCCTTAAGGCCAAATGCACTGTACAGACCACTCATGCTTGAATAACTTCACAACCATTTTCAGACTGTTATTCCCCAAACTGGTGAGAGAAAAATGCAGAAAGCTTCCAGATCATCCCAGCTAACAGCATAATCCATGGTACCACAAATCCACTCTGCTGCAGCTGCAGGAATACTTCCCACTCTGCATTGATCCGAGTCTCCCAAGACATCCTCCTTAGGTCAAGGTTTACACAGCCTATCCTTGTAGCATTATGCAGAGCCACCAGCAGTGTCAGTCCTGCCAGGCAAAGGACCTACTCTTTGTCAGACTAGTTAGGGGCATGCCTTTAGTCATACTTTGCTTTCCATCAGATATGAATGAATAAGAGAAGAACCTCTTCTCCAAACCCTCATGGATGTTGCTGAAGGATGGAAAACAAGACCCGATCAATTTCTTTCTAGGACTCCTAATTCCAAAACAGCCACAATAGACCATAGCATGGTATCTTTAGAGGTTCAGCTGCACAAGTCTGAGGGTGAAGCAAGACAAAAGAAAGAAGAGATAAGAAGGTACAGGAGCTGCTGACAGGGGATCCCAACAGTTCTGACCTGAACCATCACACTAGCTAGCATCCACACTCCTTCACTTTGACCTTGGCCATTGCTGGAAATCAATTTTTACAAATATGTTTTCTGTTCAAAGTAGCAATAGAATAATAGAGTTTGAGGTCACCAGACATTTACCTTGTGAGTCTGCCTTGTGATGTCTTGTGTTTAAGCCCAGGATGATTCCAGCCTGCCTTATCTGTGGACCACTGGTCCAAGGCAGTCTCCACTGCTGTTCTATTGTCTGTCCCTTCTCCTCAATCCTCCTTCTACAAAGGGGGACGCCAGTGCAAAGCCTCAGTGTTATTTCCTTGTATTTTTAAGCTAGTGTGCACAAATACAAAGCTATGTCTATATAAGAAAGCCTAGTGGTTTCCTTTTTGGATATAATGCATTTCTGTCAGTCAGGATGCAACATTTATGGCTTCTTTTTCTGAAGCACCCTCTTACCATACAGGGTCACCTCATACAGGTCTACCAGGCATGCTGCAGCATCTGCCATGACACAGGCATTTCCAGATTTGCGCCCAGTGTTTGCTTTGTATTTTTGCAGGGATTTCCTTCACATCTGCAGCAAGTTCAGAGTGAGCACCACTGGGAACCAATTGGATGAGATGGAGTTGTGAAGTGCCCAGAGGGTGAGGACTGGCGTCATTCATGCTAGGAGATACTGTCCCAGGGACATTTATCCTGGGAGACACTCAAGAGGGATCAAAGGAGAAACATGTCTCCTAAAAGAAGCCCTACTGTAGGTAAAAGGCACACATAAAAAGCCACACACTGTGACTTTCTCCAAGTGATGTGTTAGAAAACACTTTTTCTCTATATAGGAGACAACAGATACTAGTCAGTAGGAAGGGTTTCTTCCTCTGTTCAAACTTGATGGGAATAAAAATCCAGGACTAATGAATGTTTATCAAAATGGGAGATAGGAGAACAATTTTTCAGGGGAGCAGTCAGGGACCTACATCATTAACAGGCGTATTTCCTGGAATGTGGCAACAGACAGGTTGGTCTACTGCTTTTACAGGGTCAGAGAGACAATCTAAAGAGGGAATGCAGAAAGATATGACAGAGAGACTAAAATAAAGGTGCTCTAAGGAAGGCATCAACAAAACCCATGGCCTTCTGACAGTGAACTATGACACAAAGATACTTTGAATGAATATTGCCACCATCACCCATTGATGGATGTCCCCAGTTTGGGGAATGGGCTTAGGACAGAGTCATGCCTTTTTGTGTGCATAACTGGGCAGCCTATTGCTCCTTATTCTCTTCTTGACATTGTTCACCCAGAGCATGCTGGTCATCTGTTTCAAGTATCTTCTTAGTCACCAAAATGTGGTAGCTCCCACAAGTCATGATGGTGAACTCACGGGGTCCAGGAGCCCTATGTGTTCTCCTCTGTATGAAGAGACCAAATAGGCCTCAGCCTGGCCTTTCACCTCCGCCTTTGCCTCATCTCCGCACAGCTGCATAGCAAAATCAGTATGGACAACAGGGAGCTGTCACAAGGTTAGGATGGTGCTTAGTATCCTGAAATGCAGTGTAAGTGCTGAGGGAGCTGTGCTGTTACGACTGATTTCACTGGGAACAGGACTTGATCAAATAGCAACAGTACTATTGGTGAAAGTGTTAAGGCAGACAAATCAGGCGCAGGCTTGTTCTTCTACCAGTGTGATCAGGAAAAAGCCAAAATATTTTAATTTCTCTTTTTGAGTTTTTCCCCAGTTACTCTGTTCCAGAAGCTGTGTATCCCTGGTTTTGAGGCATTTCAGAGATTTTATAGACAAGAGGTAGACAGAAACAGTTACTTCAGTTATGATATGGATTACTCCAAAGTGTTTGGTGCTCAGAAGGGAGAAATTCTAATCTAGGAAACGTTTAACTCATATCTGCAATGCTTGTGACCACAGAGGTTATTGTACGTAACTCATTCTGAAAAGCTCTGTCAATTCATTCTTTGCACCTGAATCTTTGAATTTGGCAGAGGTATAGCCCTGAAGTTGTAGAATTGTTTTAATCTAGGTGTTTTATAACTTGCTGGTGCTTGATTTTTTGTAATATTCTTTTAATATATTTTCTTTGTTTATACCGTAATAAAAATAAGGATCTGTGATAAAAACTTACTGACTCTGATTTAGCATCTGTCTCTTTGGAAACAACATGCCCTTAGTTTATAGCTTCAGACAATGACTGGTCAGTTCCTCAACATGAGAAAATTTTCCTCAGCAATATTTGCATCTGATCATTGCATAGGAGAAGGAAGAAAACAACATTGTCTCATTTGCCACAGAGAGTCATCTTTTTGAGAGCTGTAATCAATACTACTATGTAGCCCTTCAAATGTGGCTAGACTTTTTTTTTTATATGTGTAGTGGTTTTGCCCCCAAACACACCTGTAATTCCCATTAATACTCATGTGAGGGTAAAAAACCCAAATCTACCACACTGCAGCTTTCCTGTGCATAGGATTCCCATTAACTTTAATCAAAGTTCTGCACAATAAGCAACAGCAGGATCAGCACTCATTTTGGAAAGCAAAGTAGTATGTAATGATTCACCACATCTGCAAAGCCTTCCTGGCTTTTTTTTATCATGCTTTTATTTTGGTAATCAATTTTGTCTCATCAGAATGGTTATTTAAACTTGTGAGAGGAATCCATTTCAGCATTATGTTTTAGCACATACATTTGTATCCATCATAATTCTTAATGTAGACTTAATAAAATAATTTAACAGTATAAAATGAATTATTAAATAATTGATTTTTTGGCACAATAGTGCATGGAGCAGGACAATCAATAGTATTCATGGCCACAACAAATTTCAAGTTATCATTCCCGATGCCTTTGACAAATCAATGGATAGTTGAATTCCTACTAATTTTATTACATGTAACTTGCTAAAAAATTTCACTGCATGCAAATAAACTCATTCTTTGATTGAGTACATTTCTGCTTTTATTCTCTCCTGTGCTCGCACCCCCCTTTGTCTCTTCAGGGGCATACTATTTAAATAAGCTCCCATTATTTTCAGTGGAATGACTTGCTAAAAGGAAATATTTGTGTCCCTTCACTGGACATCTGCTGTTGGTATGAAAGCAATCAAGAGGAAAAAATGATGGTATGAAGCACGTTTAACTTTCACGCCTCTTCATCATACTGCACAAGTGAACACCAACAAGAACTCAATCATATCAAAATATATTCCTCCCCTTTCTAAAAAAGCAGAAATACTTAAAAAAGAAAACAAAGAATCAGAAAAAATACTAAATACGAGAAGTAGATTTTACATGTGAACTTTCAACTTTGCAGTACCTCCCCTGACCCACTATTACCATTTTTCCAAAAAATATTCAAATACTTCCAAATACACAAATATGAAATAAATTCTACAAATGACTAACACAAACTGCATAATTTAGAGTTGTCATCATTACAACATATAATTTACTTATCAACAACTTTTTAACATATTAAGGTAAAAACCTGCAGTCAGCACAGGTGGTGGTGTGAGAGGTTGTACTTACATCTATGCTCATATGCTGTCTCTTTGATGGATTCTGCATCACTGACTACTGTGTCTGCCTGCTCAGAATTGCCTCTGATGAGATGGTATTGCAGTGTTTTGCAACAGTATAAATTGTTGTTAGAGTAGACTTCATGGGGAAAAAATTTTTTTTTTTTTGCTGAAAAACAAGTACAAGATATAAAGTGCACTTCCTTCCATTCAACTACAATGGAAAGGAAAAAAAATCTTAACTTCATGTTCCAATAGGATCCAATTTAATAACATCTCATACTTCTTATATGACAATTGCATCAAAGTAATAGTAGGAAGTTGTCTAGAGGTACTGTTGACAACATGAATGCTACACTGCTAAATAAGAGTTAGTAATGAAGAGGTGGAAGGAACTCTAATTCCATTCATCAATGAATGTTCTTAAGACCCAAGAAGAGAAACAAAGAGGCTGCATATTTCACTTCTTCTGTTTCACAAACTCCTAATTAGCTGTAAATGAACTTTTGGAAAAACTTAATCTTATGCCAAGGCACAGCTACTATTATCTCATGCTAATTCAGAGCTATTGAAGAAAAATAAGAAAAATATATATGAGTGAGCAAACTCAAGAGAAGTCTACAGGCAGAAAAACTAACCTTATATTGAATATGGCTTTTCCGTTGGCTTTTGCATCTGTGCGTTTTTGGTGGAATGAACCCAAGATGACAGAAATACGTTCTCCTAACTGGAGACACCATCTGAAGGGCTCTTGCAGATGTGATCAGTCAATGCTAGCACTGATGGCATCAGACTTTACTATTCCAGCTGTCTGCTTCAGTCCTCTGCCTTATATGAAGACATCTGAAAAAAAACACTTTTGTCAAGTATTTCTAGGGATTAGTACTAAAAGGAATGTTACATCTGATGGGAGCCTGCAGAGAAACCCACTCTGGAAAAGGGTTTCTCTGTGGAGAGGGATGGACTAGAATATTTTTAGCAGAAAAAATATAATGCTATAGCTCTGCTGTTATAACTCAGAGTGTGTTCCTTCTATTATGTAATAAATGTTAATTTATTTTGGAACAATTACTCTGTCTTGGAAGACTGAGAAGTTAGCTTACTTCACAGTGCTTATCTCCTAAATTTTGATTCTTCTGGTCTCACTCCTTGACATGCTTGATTATAGAAGCACTGAAGAGAAAGAATAGCAACTTGAAGTTCAAATGAGTAGGGAGAGGTAGAACAGTACAGAACTTTGAAGACAACGAAATTAAGCTTAAATTTGTAATAGAAAAGGATTTTAACCCAGATGAATGACAAGATCAAAGCAACGAGTGACAAAGATGATATTACAGTCTGTATTTGTACAGACTTTGAAGACTGAATATATGAATATTTTCAAGTATTTGCATTTGATCAATCCTGTGTTTCTGTTTCTTTCTGCTCCTGACCAATCCTATGCAGCCATACACAAATCTGAAGGTTATACACTCTCAGTTGGCATAAGTAGGTGTTTGTTTAACAGTATTAGGTATTTGAACTATTTTGCTCTTGTCTCCTGTACGTACCTCCTGATAATGTTGACAGAGACACAGCTAAGGACATACGCATTTTGGGAGAAGCTAAGAACAAGTAGTAAAAGAAGTGAAGATACTTTTCTTTACAAGGTATGGGAAGCTAGAAAAAATATTAAAAGCCATGTAATGTATTTGAAGATGCAAAGGTGGAAAGCGAGATGGCTCTGAGTGCCGTAATAAGCCTTAAGGCCCTGATAAGCCTCACCTGGCCTCCACCCACACCCTCTGCCCAGTTGTCCCAGGAGCCCCATTTCAGCTCACCCTGGGGCCTTCAGTCTCTGCTGGAGCTATGCTGTAGAAACACTGGTCTCTATATGTCTGGTCACAGACCCTGTTGACCCAGGCCCCAACCTGTGGGTTGACTGCTGGGCTTGATCTTGGACCTGCCTTATCACTGTGGACCTGCCTGGTGATCACCAAACACGATCCTAATCCTGACCTGTAGATTGTCTTCCTGGCTTCATCTTAGACCTGTCTCATCACCATAAACTTGCCTGATGATCTGGAGCCTTCGTTGAATCTGGCCATGCTCTCCCAGCCTGCCCTACTTACCTTGCTGGGACTGGTGGATCAGACCCCTGGCCCCTCTCCTGCTGGGAGGTGTTACTGTGCTCAGCTGCTGGATCCCCATCCCTTAGGGAGCAGCTGAGCCCTTCTGTTCCCTTACAGAAAGTTCAAGTTTGAAGAAGCTTGCTTCTCACATATACTATAGAGCGGTAAAATATTTCTAAGAGTTAAAAGCCACAATGGTTTTAAGTCCTTGTAGATTGTTAAACACAGTAGATTTCTAATAAAATGCTGATGATCAGAAGACAAGACAGGATTTGGCTGGCAGACATCAAAATGCATCAAACACGACTTGGTATGAGGTACATGTTCTTCCTTGTCTGTACAAATCACACGTGTGGGTAGAAGGAGACTATGTTGATCATGGAATCAAAAACTTTGCTTCCAGCAGAAGAGACAGCATTGCATATAGAGCTAATTAATTTCTTACGATTTTACAAGTTTCTACCTGCCTAGGCTATACTCTGTCTTATCCATCTTATTATAGCAAAGTGTGAGATTATGAAATAGATATTCTTCCCCAATGCAGCTATTTGTTCTTGGGCTTGAACTAGCAGTAACCATCTCTGTACAGTGCCATCTGTTGCTCTTTTCTCCCCTCCTGACATTCAGATCCTAAAGGTGCCCCCCCAGTTTTCCTTTGATACTTCAGACCTTTTTCTCACTTCTATTTCAACAATTTCTGATTAAAGATTGTTTCTCTCTAGTCTTTTAAATACGTTTTTCCAAAGATCTGGGAGTGTTTTCTCTCTCAAGTCCCAACTATGCTTAATACCAAGGCCAGGAGTGGACATGTGGAATTTCCTCAGCTATCATAAAAAATGTTGGGTTTTTAACAGTTGGAAACAAAGAGGACTTTGGTTTTTATTACCACCAAACTTCACAGTGATCAAGTGAATAAGGCAAGATGTCCTTGGTACAAAATGGATCATTATCATTGCTTGCACAAATCACTAGTACACCCCCCCCCAAAAAAAAAAAGAGCAGGCAGTCATATTACACATGACAATAGCTGATAGGGAGCAGCTACAGTTGTGATTAGTGCGTCTCAGTGTCAAATGAATGATCAGGGATCAATTCCAGTCCAGCAAGCCCCAGCAGCAATAAGCAGGGAAGATGATGAGCCTCTACTGAAGATGGAACATTTTGCATGCAGCAACTTTTGCAGCTGGTTTAGATTGACCTTAGATTCCAAGGACTTCTCTGTTGTTCCTTGGAGGTAGGGAAAGATGGGGTATGGGGTGGACGTGATCTTTTAAGGACGCTACTATGTCCTTACCCTACCACTCAAAGAAAAACCCAACCCCCAAAAACGGGGCGGGGGGCACACCTGACTTCTTGAATAAACACTAAAAGATTTATTCAGAACACTACATTTATCACTGAAATAGCTCTTCAGTAACAAATGAAACCTTTACAGCATCTATGGATACAGATATATTAAACATTATGAAATAGAATATAATTGAGTATAATGCAATCAATAAATCCTGGCACATAGATAAGCACACTGTTTTTCTTTCTGAAGCTTTTGACAAAAAATCAGCAGTGAAAAGGTGAAGAGTATCAGTAAAAATCTGGGGGAGAAGATAAAGCTACCTAAAGATAAGTGAACATTGGCAAAGCAGAAGATGTTGCTCTGTATTTAAGAAGAAAGAGTAACAAATGGAAAAAAACCATGTAGGTTTGGCATATTCTCCCTTGACCTACAGAGAAGATGTGATTTTTCTTAAGTGGTCCTCCTGACCAAGGACTGGCTCTGGAATTTCACTGTAGCAGAGAAGTAGCTTTGACAAAAACAGAGAATCGGAATCATTGTCTCTCCGTCTTCTAAGAAAGCACATCTTACTTTTGCTTATTAGTTGTATTTAACTAAGAAAGTGTGCCCCTGTCCTGTGAAGAATATTACTTTTTCATCATATTTAAACAGTAGTGTCACATGAAGCTTGTCTGCCTGAGCTTTAGAACAAGATGGAGTGGGCTAGTGAAAATCATTCTTGTCCAACCACTTTATAGTGCAAAAAATAGCTTTGAGCTGTGAGAGTGATGTTATCTGTAACATCCAAAAGATCAGGTGACAGTCGTGTAGGCCACATTTTTGGCTACTTAATCAGCATTGTCAAAGGTCAAAAAAAGGCTGGATGTTTGGGCCTTCCTACAGTATTTGAATACAAGTCTTTACTTTTCTATTTGTGCTGTAACATGAGCAAGATAGTGTTCCTGCTTCGTTTCATTATAGGAAGGGTGACTTCATGCTACAGATTATGCAGGATGACCTTGATGTCTAATGGAATTCGAGATATGTTTACTTGTTCTTGTGCCAGTAATATAGAATGAATAGCATTGTGAATATCATTAGTGCCTTAAAGGAAAGGTAACAGCTAAATAAACACAATATATATGTAATTGTTAAGCATATATGTATGCCTATCCTAAGAACTTTCCCTTGACATTGGTCAAGTACTTCTGTTTCCACATTATGATAAGTATTTGGACCTCAGACCTCTCTAACCAGTAATACAGTTCTCTATCAGTTTGGAATTTTCAAAAATCATTTTTCAGAAGTAGCTCAGAGATCTGGAATATTGGAAATGGATCTGCAAGAGAATGATTAGCAGGGAGAGGGCAGCTAAGCCAGTCAGGTTTGTGTAATAAACAGTATACTTATTCATAATTTATCATCGGGTTGTTTAATTTCCCCCCAGTGGAAAGTAGAAGCAGAAGTAATTATATTTGTGGTATTTGTGATCTTCTGTGTTCCTAAGCTGAAGTGTGTGTATGTAGGGAACTGTAATCAGGTATTTCTTTGGGGTGATCCAGTTCAAGAACAGATGCAAAGTATCTGTCAGTAAGAAACAATCAGCAAAGTACTTTATTATTTTTGCAGATGCTTCCAATCCCCTTTTCAGCCACAGCTTAGCCCTTAATGAACTCTGCTGAAGGCATTCTTGGAGTCAAACCACTAGTGAACCTGTGGTTTTTGTCTAGTGTTTTCCTGATGCTCTAGTTCTTTTTTGTAGTGTTTCTGGACTGTTTTCATATATGCTCCAGTACTAAACCACAGTGAAACACAGCTAACAATTCCTGATCACCCATGCATGACGTATGTTTTCTATTGTTCTTGTTGGTTTAGCTATTCCCCAGAGCTTAACCATTTCTTCGATTTACTGTAATTAAAGCAGAATGGCTATGTCTTTGAAGGTCAAGCACTTTAGCCTTACTCCTACTATAACTGTGGCCAAACACTTTTACATGTTCTTCTGTAATCTACAGAACTCGGTGACTTTCTATCATCTCATCTTCGCTAAGCTAACACTAGTTAGCTGTGGATATAGGCATGGAGTTTTTGATTCCCTGTAACAAAGATGGGATTGAGAGTTACGGTTATATGTCTGAAGATGATACTTTACCACACTGTGTTAGGATTGACATTGGCTGATCAGAGATACAGTTTTATGTGTGTCTGGACATTATGAACCTAGAGGGAAGTTATCATTAGCATAAGCAACGGTGTAACTGTTCATTTCTGGATTTTTAGTGACAGATCTACTAGAAGATACATTTTAAAGTTGAATTTACTCTAAGTTAAATTACTTATGAGACTTCTTGAGTTTTTTTAAACAGTTTTGTAGTTACAAAGGTAGCACTTTCAAGACTAGCTATAGTTTCTAATTTTTAGAAGCTGTAACAGCAGCTTTTAAAGAATGTAAAATTTGCATAAATTATGCAACCAGGAAAAAATTGTAAAATAAAAAAAATATAATTTTTATTGCAACATACCCCTAGGTTACCAAGGCTTTGGGGAATTAAGGTAACTTTTTTCGGGGAGAAGACTGGGAACTTTCAGGAAAATAATAAACGAAGAGAATGCTCACAATGCAAAAAGAAAAGTCTGACGTCAGGAAACATAACAATTAATGCTATTCTGCCCCCTTGCGTTAGCTTTTGAGGTAGCTGCCTTACCCCCACACAGCTAGAAGCTCATGTCCCTTCGTGAAGATTGCATCACATAACAAATGCAGTAGCAAAAACGTAGTAGAGCAGTGTCCTGACAACAGCATGGTTGGGCAATCACTGGAAATGATACAGCTGTGTGCCTAAGTTTGAAGATGATGTACTATACGTAAAAATAATACAAAATATGCACAAATCATTAATATGTTGTAACTTGCACTACCCTGTGGGGGATGGGTAGAGTTAAGACTTCAATTGAAACGAGAGTGAAGCTGGCTAACTATATATGAGTAGTATAGAAAACAGAGGACCTGTGCTAGAGAAAAATGAGAACCTAGAACCTGAGCTCTTATATTTGTGTTTGCTAGCTCAAACCCTTAATTGCCGCATTATCTAGATTCTTGTTTTTACCATTTTATTTGTAACCCACAAGGAATAAATAGGCACACTTGCACTTGAAATAAAAAGAAAGCCTTCATTGAAAGTGATAGCCAACAAAAATATTTCCACCTCTGGAAGTCCAATTTAGAAAGAACTGGTTTAAAACCAACAAACACATCCTTGCGGTGCCTTGGACACCAGGAGCCAAAGCCCCAAAGCAAAAAAGATTGTCAAGCAGCTGTATTTCATATGTGACATAGAAATAAATGCCAGAAGTTGCAGACTGCAAATAATGATAGGTAACTGCCATTTTAGTGTGATTTTACTTCCATCATTCACTATCTAACCCTGCCAATTCACGACGTCATTCTTCACTCACAGGAGTAAAAGCTGCGACCCTGCTTTAAGCCGGGGGGCCGGACTGAGCGATCTCCAGAGGTCCTTTCCCACCTCCCGCCCTTTCCAGCAGCCCCGATACGGTCCGGAGGGGCGAAGGGTGGGCGAAGGGTGGGCAAGGCGCTTAAGTTTTATTAGCAGCACACGAATGAGAAGCAATTTATTTACAACACAGTGCCGCTCGTCGCCTTCCCGGAGAAGTCCATTTACATCTTAATTTCCTTTTAGTATCAGCCTTTCGCTGTTAGGGCTGGGCTCTCACGCTTGCGGTTTTCGCGGAAGACTGAGTTAGTGGCCTCGAACTAGTTCTTTCGACAGACCCCAGATTGCCTGTAAAAGCAAAACAAAACGATTATGAAGAGCCAGCGCTTTCCCCCTCCCTTACATTTATCTTTCCCTGTCCCGGGAAGCAGGACCAGCGCTAGTGCGGTGGGGCGGGGGCGCGGGAAGAGCGAGGGCGCTGCCCCAGGGCCGGGCTGCTCGGGGCGGCGGCAGCCTTTCCCTCAGGGCCCCATCCTGGCCGGACAGGTAGCCACGGCGGCCCCAACTTCAGCGCCTGCGGCTCCCGCCGGGGCCGACCCGCGGCAAAGTTACCGAGACGCTTGGTTGAGATTTTTCTTAATTTTTTTTTTTTTCCGGTTCCTACTTCTCTCCCCCGCTGCCCGGGAACTTTCGACATCGTCCTACCAGGCACGGAGCCACCTCCTCTGCAAACAAAGCCACTCGCGGGGCAGCGAGGGGGGAGGCGGCGGGAAGGAGACTCCGCAGGCGACGGCCGTAACCGAAATCCTGTCAGCAGCGCCCCGCCGCTGCCAGCCCGCGCCGCCTCGCCCTCTAGCGGGGGAGAGCGGCGGCGCCGGCGGCTGGGCGTGACTTTCCGCGCTCCCTTTAGCCTGCCTGCCTGCCGGGGGGGACCGCGAGTCAGTCAGGGAGCCGAGCTAAACCGGGACTAACGGCGGCGCCGGGCGAGGAGACTCCGGGATTAAGGGTGCCCCCCCCGGGCACCGGGGGAGGCGAGCGGCGCGGAAGGCGTGGGGCGTCCGCGCGGCCCCTGGGGCGAGGGCAGCGGCGCGGCCGGAGGAAGGCAGACAGGCAGCCCCGGCCACTTCGCACCCCTCTTTCCCTGCCCTTTAAAGCGAAGAGAGAGCGAGGAGAGGAAGACAGCCCGCGGGGCGCCAAGTAGGGGAGTCCAGCTCCCCCCTTCCCCGCCTGCCCCACTGACTGGAGGGGGGCGAGAGGGGCGCCTCCTACTTTGGCAAACACTTTGGCACTTTGCTGGATCCGGAGCAGGAAGGGCTGGAAATATGGGGAAAGTTGGAAGTTGCCTGGTTACTTTGGCCGGACTTCTGCTGGCGGCGGGAGCGCAGACGTTCACAGGTAAGGAGCCGCCTCGCCTGCCCCGGGGCCGGGCAGCCCTCCCGCGGGCGGGGGCGGCGGAGGGACAAGGGGGAAAGCGCTGCGGTTTCGGAGTCGGTTAGGTTTTGGTTTGGGGTTCTTTTTTTGGTGTGGTTTTTTTTTTCTTCCTCCCCGTCCCCCTGGCGGGGCTGACACTTCGGAGCCGCTGCGTACATGGTGGGGGGTGGAGAGGGGTGAAAGTGTCCGAGGCAGGCGGAGAGGGAGGCGCCGAGATGCCGTTAGGTTTGGGTCCCTGTGCTCTGCCGGTAAGGGCGCTGAGGGGAAGGGCGGGGGACTGGCGGGGCTCGGGCAACCCGAGGGCAGGGCTGGCGGGACGGGCGGGACTCGGGCTCACTCCGGCTTTTCTCTGCCGCCGACTTCCCGAAAGTTTCCCGCTGCCTCGGCCCGGGAGGCGGAGGGGTGAGGTGAGCCGCCGCCGGGCCTCCGCCGCTCCGCCCGGCGACGGAGCTGGTGACGGGGGAAGGAAAACTTGCGGTGCTCCGCGAAGCGGCCGGCGGGTGCCCCGCCGCCCTGCCTGCCTGCTCCGCCCCGCCGATTTCTCCTCGGTCGCCCCCGGATTTCCCCGCCATTCGCGCTGCCCGTAGGTACGGCTGTGAAACGCCGGTAGAGCCGGCGGTAGAGCCCCGGTCCCTGGTTTTCTGCAGCCCCACGAATCGTCACCTCGGAGGGCAGCGTAGAGGCTGCTTGCGTCTGCGGGGTGTCAGGATTCACACCCAGCGAAGAGCCCGGCAAAGTGCTCCATCAACAGCGTTTTTCTGTTGCCTGAAGTCCTAAACCTGCAGATGGTTATCATGGTCTCGAGTCCTCTGCCTGCACCCCTGTCCTATTTATATGTTGAAGAAACCCTCAATTTTAGACAGAAATTTGGATGTGAAATAGTTCTGTGTGCTTCACTGCAAAGAGTAACTTCAGATATTTTTGTTTGGTTTGTTCCTAACATGATGTTAGTATAACTGGAAAGCACGTTAAATTGAAGACATCTGGTCTTCAGTTCATGCGAAGTGTGCTTTGATCTGGTGGGAAGCAATACTATTGACTTTCCTTGTTGCTGAGGCTGCAGAATAGTTTATATTTTGTATATTACATGTTGCTCCTGTGCAGCAGTGTAGCTAAACCAAGTTTCGTGGCTAGGAATTGGTGGTCTTTTTGTAAACTTCTTTAAAAATTAAAAAATTCTGTGTTTATGTTAGATTCGAGGTACCTTTTGTATATGCAGCTGCATTTCCCCTAATTTCTCTCCAGCGTTTTTACTGCAGATGGGACAGAAGATCCATGAGCAGAAAAATGTTTTGTACTGAGGTGATCTATAACAATGACGAAATCTTTTCCAAACACTCATGTTAGGAGGAAGCTGTGCTCTTTAGTGAATTACAAAACTGAACTCATGTATGTTAGCCCTATAACTCATTAATAGTGGAAGTCTAGTGTCCACACTAAAGTGAGAGCTCTTGCTTTATTAAGATAAATCCATAACTCATTGCTGACCTGCGTGAACTGTCTTGCTTATTGTTTAAACTGGGGCAACTCTTCTCCTGGATATTTAAATGACTCGTGTGTGCAATATGCTGATACTGTATTAGGGTCAGCATTTAAGTGCTGTTCATCTTGCTGAAGAACAATCCCACGTTAGTGTTAGATTTGTATCTGTTGTATTCATTTCCATTGCCGCACACTGTGGAAGGAACCATGATGTAAAACACAAACAATTCAGAGATGCCCTGTGCATACTGTTATTCAAAAGGTGCGATTCCAACGCTTCCCAAGTACAGAATAACAGAGGCTACAATTTACACACTCCAGTGAGATTGCAAAAGATGTCACGGGATGCAGAATCTGGCCTGTTCTCTCCCTGCGTGTGCATATGTATGTATATGTTAAATATTGAATGTAAACTTTATTTGTGAAGATGCACATACAGATTTTTAAAAAAAAAAATACTGATTCTTGGCACTCAGAACAGAATTGATGAAATTTCCATTTTTGTACTTTACCATTTGAAGTGCATGCCTGGGAGTCGTTTTTGCTTGGGGGGAAAAAATTGCTGTTGCTTTTGTTAAAAGCTTGATGCATCAGTGTCACAGAAATTATATTACAGAAAAATCTGTCCTTGAGTTGGGTAGTTATCTTTTGTAATAGCTGTCCTTTGCTGCAGACAGGAGTTATATGACTAACCTATAAAAAGTTTAAAAACAAACAAAGAAAAAAGAAACAAAATCAACTCCACACATGTTCTAAGCAAAGAAGTGGGTGAGTTAAGTAATCTTTGACATGTATAATTCCATTTTTATTTTTACCCTTTTCTAAAATGGTTTGTTTTACAGAGACTGGATCTAACATTACCGTCAGCTATTATTTTATTTGAGTTTCCTCTTTAGAAAATAATCTTACTGAAAGATCAGATCTTGGCTTTTTAAGGCCTGGAAGCTTTCAAGTAATCTTTTGAAAGCAGCTTAACAGTTAATAACAATGAGATTTTTCTCTGAGTCCTTAACTAAAGAATTTAAAATTCTGGATTCATCAGTTCAAGCAGCACATGGTTTCAAGAATTTGAATTTAAGAGATGTTACTAAAAACATTGTCTTAAATAGACAACGCTGCTTTTTTTTTTTTTTGAAGTAGCTGGGATCTTTCTGCAAGAGTAGTTTTTGGTTTAGGTTTGGTTTTTTTTTTTTTTTTAATTTCTTTCTGAGAAACTGTAGCATGCCTAATTTAGCATGTTTTTGTTTATAATTTTAACATAAATGTTATTAAGTGGGTGCATGCAAACACTAAATACTAACATTACCGAAGTTCCTGAAATGAGGTGTTCCTGTCCTATGAAATGCCACGACTCCACCGTGTTCCTTCTTCCATCTCCTTGGTAGATTATTCGGGCTAGGGAAAGCAGTCCACTCCTGTAAGGGGTTTAGGTCAAACATAGAGTTGTGGAAAGTTAGAAGGGACATTGTAAGCCTAAATATTAGGTCTTATATAAAATGAAGGGTCTGGATGAGATGAGTTCTGTCAAATACCAAAATACGGAACTGAAACTGAAGGCAAGGAGATGTGTAATAGAACTCAGAAATTGTGTTTTTGTGAAGGCATCACGTTCAAATAGATGTTAATTTGAACACAGCCTGAATTCTGAAATTGATGCTTCTTGCTTATAGCCTGATTCTGACCAAGGGAGGGCTATTATTAGGCTGTTTTATTCTGTTTTGCTATGGAAAGTGACAAGGTTGTATATTAATACACTCTTTTTATGGTACTGGTTCTAAAAGTTTTAGTTTTTCCCTGAGCAGGCACAAGTCCTATTGCAGTGAGAGAGAGATATGGATGGACTGACTAAAAGTGCTTGTAGGAGGCCATTCATAATGATCTTTGCTCCAGGACTAGTGGTAATTATGAGGAGAAGAATAGGAGGAAAAGTGCTGTACAAAAATTGAAAATTACTTTTCCTAGTGACTAGTAAAGGTTTTACATAGAGAATAGTAGTCCTCAAGCTATTTCATGGATTAAAAATGCAAAAACTTGCATTCTGAATGGATGTTGTGCCTTATATTAATCTATTTCATTTTTGGGTATAGGCATTCTAAAAAACAAGAATCACATTTTCCAAAAACAGATGTAAGGAAGAAGTTTGACATGCTGAAGTTGAAACATACTGTGATGATGTTGATGTTTGGTGACTGCAGAGAGGGAAGATGAAAAGAAAGAATATAGGTTAAGTCTTCATAGGTCCTATCCCAGCTGAAATGAAGCTCCTGGCAGTCAGAGCAATGTATAGAAAATAAAGTTTCTGGTATAATTATCTGTGTTTGAAGAGACTTCTCGGAGTATTCAGGATCTCTGTTTGGAAGTCCTTAATAGCTATTCTGATCACTTTGCCAGCAAAGAGCTCCAAGTGTGGTTGTATCTCATTTTAACAAATTCTGCTTTTGCTTGCATTGCTTATTCCACCTGCTTTCGTTCCTCTCCACCCATCCATCAAGTCCATATTCCTGCACTTCCTAAGGGAAGTAACATATGCTAGTGAAAATGCAGCTTTGTTAGTGGTTGACACAGTTGTCAGCTCATCAACAAAACTATTCCAGTTAAAGTTCATAGCATGGACTTGACCTCACTAAACAGTGAGAGCTGTGGAGGAAGATTCTCAAACCAAAATTCCCGCTGTCAGAGATTTCTGCTGCTGCTATTACAGCTGTTAGCTGAATAGGTGAATGACTTGATTTGTGTTTTACACCTAAGAGTATTCATATTTAAAATAGTTCAGCAAATTAATGGAAGCATGTTGAAGAATCAGTGTCTCTTTTTTTTTTTTTTTTGTAATTTGTGAGAGAGACATTCTAAATATATCTTTTTTTTTTTTTTTTTTTGTAACTTGTGACAGTTAGAAACTGATTAAATAAAGTTTGTGTCCCCTGTAAACTGGGATGTACTTTAGAATGCTTCAGGTAAAAATGAGTGTCTGGGCTTTGGAAGTGGCACAGTTTGTCAAAAAAGAAACTATGTGGTGGGTATGTGTGTTGCTTTTTCAATTTATTTTATTTAGCTATTCTGGTCTTGTTCTGGTGTCAAAAGTTAGTAATGCAACCTCATCAGAAATTAAAAATAAATCCTACAAAATATTATAAGGCTGTAATAACACTGGGGGGAAAAATCCTGTGATATTTATTTGGTCTCACGATTTAGCAGTTGTCAGAATCCATAAGGAAAACAAATCACAGTGTCCTGAAACAATATAGCAGCATATAATTTATGAGAAAATAACATATTTAGTGCTCACAGAAGTTGCTAGATTGACAGCTAGGGAGACCAAATCCTCAGGCAAATCACAAAACATGTTAGGATAGAGAAAGTAAGCTTCTGAACTCCATCTTACTAATGTAATTTGAGTCTGACCTGAAGAAATGTGGAGATCGTTTATTTTTCATGTGTGCTCACTCATACACTGAGATGGTCAGCAAATGTGTCAAACAGTCTAGTTGCCAGTGGCCAGGTCAGTTTTATACCTTACTGTTGAGATGATCAGTTCAGTTCACATTGTTAGATTCAGCTAGGGGAAGATAATAGGTGTAGGCTTGATGGAACAAAGTCCAGTGATGGTGTGCGGTCAGGATCTGTCAGCTGATCCTGTATTTCACGTTGCAACTTTATGCTAAAGGAAATGCCATTTGAGAGGGAGATCTCTTGTGTTTAAAGCTCGTTAGTATCACTGTCAAACACTTATTTGAGGTAGCTACATCACTAAGTTTTAAAGATGTTTCCCCAGAAAATGACATGCATTTATGAACCTTTCGGCTCACATTTATGACTCTTGTGTAAAGAAGTAGTTCTGAAAATTTTCCCAGGAATAAATTGTTGATGTGTGAATGCAGCTGAATTATCTGCTCAATTTCTCTAGGAAAAAATTGAGACAGTCCTTTTTATTTCATTTCATTTTGCTGATAACTTACAGATCTGTATTTCTGATTTAAGTGTAATGTTATTTCAAAAAAGATTTCAGGAAACAAAAACCACTTTGGAGCATATGGTCATACATCTAGGGAACCAAAAAAAAAAAAAAAAAGCTGTGCTGTGTCACTTTATTCACCCCACTATGTTCACATACTACTTTCTTATTTTTGTAGTGTCTTCATGAGTTTTGCCTGTTGTGATCTGCTGCTGATCACTAGGTGTAGCTGCATCTCTAAACCCACTTTTCTAAGCATAGAAAGAGGAAAGGCTGTAAACTGGGTTTTATGAGAATGTGGGTGTCTTTGGAGCTGGGGAGATGTGAAAATATACAGTGGATTTTTGTGACCTAGAGAATTTTAATCCATTGGTGGCTTGTTTGCACCAGTTTGATTATAATACAAATGAACTTCTGATTAATTGTAAAAAGGCTGATCAGTGTTAATATTCAACAGAAGGATGAATGAATACTCTAATATAATAAAAATACATAATAAAATGCATGAAATTATACTTTAAATCCTGGTTTAAATGCAAGGGTTATTGCTATAGAGATCTGATAAGGTTAGATCTTAACAGTTGTGATTGATCCTTGTCTTAAAAGCTTAGGTGTTGTGTGAGTATATGTCTTCTGACAACCTAATAAGAAGGTTCCTGTTACATTTAAAATAATTATTTTCAGAAATTATGTTGCTGTCAGTGGAATTCTGTACTGATTTTGGAATAATGTGTTGTGTTGGTTTTTAAGCCATGTGACTTCCGTTAATGTTACGAGGAGGTACTGAGGGTAAGTCCCAACATATGCTTTAAAAATGAAGGAAAGATATTTTTATGCCCAGATTTCTGAGAGTAATAACAGTAAAAATAAAGGTGTGTTTATGCCTCTACCACATACTCATGCTCAATAGCTGCAGGGAATAGGAAAGAAGTGTCTCAGCCAGAAGTGTCTGACTCCACAGTGACGCTGCCTCATAAGGAGCAATGGTAGGAAACAAAGTAATGATCACATTTGTTCAGACAAAACCATGGCAGTATTAGCAGGAAGGAGTTCTGAAAACAGGTTAGAATTAGGGTGGTTGGGGGAGTGGTGGGAAGGAAGGCATAACACTTTCTGGAAGTGTAAAAGATGAACCTTACTGGAAGAGAAGATGTTCTAGGAAAAAAGGTGAAGTCCTAAAGGCAGCTAAATTACATCGGAAAACATAAATGGATTTATAGTTATTAATATATTCTTATTTTTGTAATCTTAGTTTTGAACATTTTTGTCTTTAATAATATATTCAAGGCTCGAATATGTTTTCTGACAGCTTTACATAGCAATAGTTGATTATCTTTACACATATGACTAAGTGTAATGATGTTAATGAATCTTTAATTTTTTTCTGTGGAACTGTGTAAAACAACATTTTGCTTATGAGGGTGTTTGTTTCCGCCCCGCCCGTGCCATGTGTAATCTGCCCTGATTTAGAGAGCAGTAAGTTTTGGTTACAGTAGGGATTTTTGAGGGGTGGATTGGCTTCCCCCCACTTTTTTTTTTTTTTTTAAATCTTCTTCAATATTAAGCTATTATAAATATGTTTTACAGCACTGTTTTAATCACAAGGTTTTGCTCTGGAATAACTAACAGCTAATTACCTCTTTCATCACTTCAGCTCTTCATCATCAAGGAGAATGAAATAGAGCATTACATGCCTGTATTAGAGCAGGGGGTTTTTGTTTGGGTTTTTGGGGGGAGTGGTGGTGGTGTTTTGTTTGTGTGGTTTTTGTTCGTTTGTTTTTTGAGGTTTACGGCACAGTTACTTTGGGGCAGTTTTCAGAAAGATTGCCTTGCTTTATTGCCTTGAATCCTATCGCCTCTTTTATCCTTAACTCTAAAATCAAATATTGTTTACACTCTTTATTTTTGAAAGTAATATACTGGATAGAATGTTTTTGTCTGCAGTCCTTTGTTTTAATTCTGTAGTGCATAAAGGTAGGCTGAGTAGATGAAAGAACTGTTTAGTTGTGCTGATGAGAGTCTAACATAAGATTGAGGAGGATATTACAGGAGTTCCTGTGCACTTTCAGGTAGATGGATAGTGGACCAGTAATGTCTTGAGGTTTTCATAATGGAGTTGTTCTTATAGGTAAATGAAGAGAGAGGCTTTTCACATTTCTTTTTTCTGGTGAATATAGACTAGACTAAGTAAATAATTTCCATACATGACGTGAACTTCTATACTTGTGTATATGCTTGTATATGCACTAGTTTGTATGTCTTTGTCCTAAAATGTTGATGAATTATTACCCTTTAGCAAACTTCTGCATTTTTCATGGTGTACTCGCAGCAGAGGTGGTTGCAGGTTTGGTTTTTTTTTTTTCCTTTCCCTTTTTCTTCTCCCTCTAAGGTCAAAAAATTCCTTATTTTGGGAGCTGATGCTTAGTAATTCTACTATCGCTGATACAGTAATTTATGACCAAAAAATGGTCATCTACATGCACATCTTAAAGTTTCGGTTACCAAGTCTACATAGTTTCTGAGGATATGTAGAGAAAACAGATCTCCAATTTTGAAAAAAGAATATTACCAGGTTATATCTCAAGCAGAGGCTGAGATTTCCTGAAGGGATTCACATTGTCCTCTACCTGCATAGAAACTCCTGTTCCTCTTACTTCTGCTATTTTCATGTTCATGTCTTTTTCCTGTTTTAACAAACAGTTCAGCTAACAGTTGAAAACAAACATGTAAGTCAATTGCCATCTCATTGAACTGTGTTAGGCCCCAGATCAGACATAACAGTTCTCTCTGTAGTTGTTCGGTATAGTTGCTGTCTCTTCATATGTGATTTGTATATTTGTTTCATTTGAAAAGAAAATTTCATTATTACCTATTCCCTCTTCCATCCTTCTAGTAAATAGAATCACTGCGAGAAGTCCAATATTCCTAACAACTCTACAGTCTGCTCAGAGTGTGCTCACAGGCTTGGTAGAAACTTGGGAGGAAATGTATTTGCTTCAAGGTTTGACACTGTGTATCTGTATAGGACTATATATAATTACTGTGATGTTTCTATGAACCAGTATAATTCAGGATCAACAGTGTTCTGATGATTACAATTCCAAAGGAATGATTACTTCCAAAGGAAGTTATTACTATTTTGATAGTATAAGATCTCTTTTACTTAACTGTTCTAAGATGTGTCATACAGTCTTAACCAGGAAATTATTTTCTCTCAGTGGAACTTTCTGAGCCTGGAGATTTTTCTGGTTCCATGTTGGGATGACATAGCGTAACATGAATCATACCACTGGAGCACAGCATAAAAAAGATATATATTTTAACTCTTGTTGTAATAGTCAGTTGCTTAGTGATCAGAACTCCTACATAGGTGTGGGAGACCTGGATTTAAGTCTGTGCTCTGGCATTTGACTGTGACATGGATGAGGAACTTCACAGCGAGGCTTTCCTGTTCTTTTTGTGGGTTTTTGTTTAGTTTTGACCAGTAGGTTGTGGTTTTTTGTTTGTTTTTTTTTTTCCATGGTTGAGAAATCTGCTAAATTTCCATTTAAAAAAAAAAAGATAAAGGGGAAAAAAAAGAAAAAAAAAAAAAGTGACAGTTCAGAACCCCCCACTGTATTTAGAGAAAATCTACAGCAGTCACTTGTCACCACCTGTAATTTCAGTTTTCCCTAGAAACTCAACAATGTGCTTAAATACTTTTGATGTTTAGGAGATAGACAGTTGTGGATATTTCCAGGAACCATAGTACTTGGTGGGGTTGTTCTTATGTTAATGACTGAGAATTGCTATAGGCTTTTTTCCTTTAATCTTAACCTTTTCTGAATTCTGCAGAATAGATGAAGATTATTTTACAAAGCACTGCATTCAACACTTTAATATAAGCACTTGATGCAACACATCACTTAAGCTGTTTTTAACTTCTGCAGAGACAGCTACTACGGAAGTAATTTCTCAGTTATGTAAGGTAAATTGTTGTCCCAGTAATAATTTTAAGGCACTCTGCAGTTGATGCCCTCTTTACTGTGTCTGAGAGATGTCATCTTGATTCAGTCCTAGCTCAAGGAGAAAACCTTTGCAAGCAACTTTTTAAATGTAAAAGCAACCTTTTGGGGTTAGGTCTGTGAGTGTCATGGGAAACCAGCAAAACCAAAACACAATTAAAGTTAATACTTATTTAAAAACTTAGAGGTTGAAAATGTGCAATGGAAGCCTGTATATTGCCCAACATCACTACCTTCTGTTCATAGCGACAGCAAAGCACATGGATTGAAGACCACATATAAAGTTCATGAGGTGCGTTGTATTTATTTTTACTTTAAGAATTGCCTACATAAATGTAGGCTAGTAAGGGATTTATGTGAATTAGCCCAGCATTTTCATTTTGGGATTTGGAAAACACTGGTGTTTGACTGTTTCATTCATTTAAGAGTGTTTGAGACAAGCACACGCCCTTTAGAGCAAATGTACATTGAAACTGCAGAGGGCCCAGGAGCCCAAGACAAGTTGAAGTACACTCTTGACAAATGGAAACTGGCTTCTGCAGCAGCCATGCAGCAACAGCAGACATGGAATGGGGTTTTTAAATGAGTCTTGCAGAAGCTTCAGAGCTGGATCTTTACATGTACAATTGCTTAACAGATAGGCAGTTTGTCCACTAGAATCTGTTACTTCTTTGCATCCTGAATATTGAGGAGTTAAATGTTAACCACATTGAGAACTTTACAGGACCACGAAAAGGTGTGAACATAAATGGCCTTAAAATGTTGTTCATGTTGTAGCCCAGTATCCAGCATAAGATTATCCATGCAGGGAAATGACATGGAAATAAGCCCTTAAGAATAATATTCCTCAGCTACTTCTGTTGTATTTTCAACCATAGACAAGCATACTGCTGTGCTTCTGGGTTGATTCACTGGCAGATCCATTGCTGAGTGTGCACTTCAGCCTTATTCACCTGTACCTTCCTTTGTCATATAGCGGACTTGGAGTCTTGAAGTGCAGATAGTAATTTTGAGTTGGGAGTAGGGGTGAAGCCTGAGGTATTGCATATATTCAGATAAAGACTGTCTGGGCTTGGTCCCGCTGTATTGCCAAGGTTGCTTCAAGGGGAATTAGGGAACATAAATTGTGCATGCATTGTCTGCTGCTTTTGAAATTCTTTGATTCTACAGAGAAACGGATACAGTCTTTGGAAGTCTAAATTCTTATTTTGGAAGATACCTGTTATGACTGTGTGATGAATGGAAATAGAAAGCAGCTGTGAACTCACTCTGGCATCAGTCAGGAACTACTTTGGAGATTGTGGTTACCTGTGATGGGTTGCAGTTTAGGCTGCAACATGGAAGCTTGTATTTTGAAAGTTATTGCTTGCCTGTCAGTTCTGTTGCATTCATGGTAAAAATGGAGTCAGTTTCTGATGTGTAGCCCAAACTCAAAGACTTTGTTATGAAAACTGTCTGTATTTTTGAAGATCTCAATTTCAAAATGAATATAAACTCATGGCTTCCTGAACTGGTCCACAATAAATTTGCCTTGGTGAAGTAGTATCTGACAGGCTTGTTTGCTTCAAATCAATGCTCGTAGTGAGTGGATCACAGGAGTTTTGCAAACCACAGTTTGGGAACCACTCACTCACTGTGAGTGAGAAATCACACTTTGCCAGAACTTGCTCTGTTAAAGTCTTCACAAACTGCAGAGTGCCGTGTTAGATTTGCAGCAGTGAAAAATTAATTCTGGCTTGCATGCCAGAATTAGATGTGTATTTCTGGACATTTGGGAGCAGAACTGCAAAAAAAATCACATCTGTATGTTTGAAACTGGCATTGAGCAAATACATGCTGTTCACCAGCAGCCCTGTTCACATGATTTCAGTGCTTTGACTCTACACAGTGGTCTAGCAAGAAAAGAAAGAGTTGGCCAACTATAGTAATCTGCCAGAGCTGTGTACTCTGGAATTTTGTGCAGAGGAAGAGGGAGGGTTTTTGCCAGCTCTCAGTTCTGTCTAAAATTGCACTTTAGTACCATCTATTCCACAGCAAATAACATACGTATTTAACAAAGCTGTTAACCACCAGGCCACCTTTAAGAACATATTGCTGACCTGCCACGTCCTGTGCTCCTTCCATCTCCTTTTCTCTGTTCATGTCTGATCCTCATCACCACGTTCCAAAAATCACAAATCATTTGTGCCTTCCTCTGCCACCTCCATCCTTTGGGCAGCTGTGACTGGGCTGAGAAGAGAGCTGAGACTGGAGGATGGTAGCTCTGCTTAGGATATCCTCTGGTGCCATGGGCCACCTCTGTTGCCCTTACAGTTTGGAGATATATGTGCGCATTTTGAGAAAGTCCCAGAGCCTCTTGGGGGCCTATGACAGAAGCTTGGGGATACAATTCCTGACTGCCTGAGTATTATTCATAACAAGTTAGGTTTTTTGCCTTTTTTTTTTTAATTGAGACAAATAAGATCAAAATGGTCCCATGCATGTGCTAACACACATGCCAGCAAAACATGTGCTTATGAGTATGTACTGTAAGTGAGCAAAGTTTAAGTCTTAATTCGCACTGAGTGCAGTCACACTAACACTTGATAGCAACAGCAGGTAGTGCTAGTGGGGAATGAGATAGTGTGGCCAGATCTAGGTTTCAGACCAGATGGACATTATTCATAATATTATTTGGGTGTGAATGGTTTTTACTAGAGTGTGAAGTAAACTGATGAAGATTATTTGTTTGTTTTTCAAGCTAAAAAGAATTAGGAATACTGGCACCATTTATACAAACACAAGCTCAAAACCTAAAGATGAATACAGTCAGTTGGGCATACGGTAAAAGTAATTACAAAAAGCTCCTGTTGACACAATAATTGCAAGTAAATCAGGTATTAACACAAGTCAGCATGAACACACCAATATCAGCATTTTGTAGAAATGTAGGTACACGTATAGTTTTCTGGAAATCGGAACAACACTTTTCAGATACAGCAATTGAAATTTTAGTTCCTTGGTAATAAGTAGAGTGTTTTTTGCCTACTCAGCCTGCCTGTGAAAATTCCTCTGGAATATTTTCCAGGTATTTGTCCATGTGTGGACAAAGTGCCATTAAGTAGCATGCTAGAGGTATTGGCTCTTTTCTAAATCTTTTGAGCACTGTTTATGGGGAGAAGATGATGCAGAACCTTGCATTACATACATTTGCTTCCTTTCTTAACAGATGTAGAATAAATGTTGTATGCAAAGATTTAGGAAACGGTTCCTTCTTTATTAAAATCCTGCAGTTAAATGTTGTATGATATCCATACCTTGGGTTAACCTGTGTTTTGTTCATGCTGACATTAATTTTGGCCCTTGTTCTTATGTGCACCTCTAATGCATATAAATACATATGCAGGGTATTCTGTGCTATCAGTACATATTTTTACCATTTAAAATTGTGCTTTAAGATGAGCTTGAAAGTTCCCACTCTGTATTTACTGTGCAAATCATTAATGTGGTTCCTATTGATGAAAGTTCAATTTATGAGCAGGATGCTGGTCATGCTCACATCATTCTGTACAATGCAATATATGTTCTGTGCAGAAGCTGGTCTATTAAAGCATTCAAGTTCTCACTCCATATTGAGAGCAGAAGATTCGTCTTAATCCTCATATGGCTGATGTCTCTGCTGGAGTGTTAATAGTCTAATTTGTGAGCTAAACTACTAATTGTATTGAGTCTAAACCTTATTAAGCCTTTTGTGTAGAATTAGATCACAGAGCTTTGGGAAGCTGAATACTGGTTGGGTTCTGTCTCCTCTCTTTAATGACAAGAGCAAGCTTTACTTGTATCTTTTCTTCAGAGCTGCATAGCCCTGAGACTGCAACTGATTGCTGCCTTCTACAGTATCCACAGAATCTTAAGTTTGAAAATCAGGGTGACTTTGAGAGTGGTTGAAGATTTCCAAGCAGGGTCTTAGTTATTTGAAAGCAGTAAGATTCTGTGTTCAGCTGAGGTGAGGCCATGATTGGGAATATAAAAGGTTTGCTCTGATCTTGTGTACACACACTGTGTGGAGGTTCAGCTGTGTGAATTGTTGAAATCGTGCAAAAGCTTTAAAATGGCTGCAGTTATATAACAGGTGTCATGGTTTAAACACAGCTGGTAACAAAGCACCATGAAGCCACTTGCTCGCTCCTTCCCCTCCACCCCCCTCTGCCACAGTGGGATGAGGAGGAGAAAATATAAAGAAACACTCGTGGGTTGAGACAAGGACAGAGAGGGATCACTCACCAGTTACGGTCATGGGCAAAAACCAGACTCAACTTGGAGGAAAAAACCAAATCAATTTAATTTACTACCAATCAAATCAAAACAAGGATAATGAGAAGTAAAACCAAACCTCAGAACACCTTCCCCCCAGCCCTCCCTCCTTCCCGCCTCAAGCCCACTCCCGGTTCTCTCCACCTCCTCCCCCCGGTGGCGCAGGGGAACAGGGGATGGGGGTTGGGGTCAGCTCACCACACCTGGTCTCTGCGGCTCCTTCCTCCTCAGGGGGAGGAGGACTCCGCACTCGGCCCCTGCTCCACCGGGGGGTCCCTCCCACGGGAGACAGTCCTCCACGAACTTCTCTGGCGTGGGTCCTTTCCGCGGGCTCCTGTTTTTCCCGAACTTCCCTGGCGTGGGTCCTTTGCACGGGCTGCAGCCCTTCAGTCACAGACTGCTCCAGCGCGGGCTTTCCCATGGAGTCACAGCCATCTTTGGGGACATCCCCCTGCTCCAGCGTGGGCTCCTCCATGGGCTGCAGGGGCGTCAACGTCCTCCGGTGCACCTCCTCCCCCTCCTTCCTCACTGACCTCGGTATCTGCAGAGGGGTTCCTCTCACATTCCAGTCTCCTCCCCCACTGCAGGTTCCCCTTCTTAAATCTGTTCTCCCAGAGGCGCTACCACCATCGCTGATGGGCTCGGCCTTGGCCAGAGGCAGGTCCGACTGGGAGCCGGGGAAGCTTCTAGCAGCTTCTCACAGGAGCTGGCCCTGCGGCCCCTCCCCCGCTACCAAAACCGTGCCACACAAACCCAGAACACAGATAATGAGTTTGGTAGAGGTGTATTCCTGTAAGAGTTCAGGTAGATGAACTCTTAACGTCAACAAATCACTTGAGTTAGTTTTTTATTTCCAAAGATGTTCACTACCCACCTAGAGATGGAGGATACTTACTTTATCACTCAGCTGTGCTGCTAGATTTCATGAGCAGTTCTTATCCATTTCTGTGCAAATCTAGCTGGGTCAGCTGAGACTATTTTCAGAGTTGGTTTGTGCTCCCTGCTCTGACTTCGCACTGGAGTTAGCCTGCTAATGGGGCCCGGTTGGAGATGGAGCTGATTGCCTCCATCGGTGGATCAGTAATAAACAAAGTGGGACTTAATGGATTTTGACATTACTTGCAATAAATTTTTATGTTGATGTGGAAGATGGCTGTGCACTATTGCACCTTTGATACAGGAATATTACACCCATGGTAATTCATTTTCTTTAAGAGAAAATATTCACAGCTACTCCATATATTTTCCTGTGTATACATGAGATAGAATTGCAATAGTATTGAGTTTTACTCTGTACACAACAGCACTCTAAGCTGTTGTGAGAAACTATTCTTATTTTACACCTGAAGCTATCAGGGCCCTGTATGTACTTAATGGCTCTGCTTTTTGCTGTTGTAAATTAATGCTATTTGAAATGCATGGCCAATAAATGAAAATAATAGGATATATATAGGTTGTGTCACATCATCTTATATTTTTAAAGAGCTTTTTCTATTTCTGCATCACATTTAGTAATATACTTTGTAGAGCATATTAATAAAGAATTTGTTGTCTGTCCTGAGAGAAAATTCAGAGGCTTCTGCGTTGTTCTCTTCCACATGCATTGGTTCTCTCAGCCTACACACTGTGTATTTCTTATGTTACTGCAAGTAGAGCAGCCAAAAGTCATTGCCAAGAGCTAACTGTCTTCAGATGTGTCTGCAGAAGCCTGTATTTGTTAGGGGTTTCTGTGTAGCTCCCAAATTGATTATCATGCTTATTAAAGTATTTTGGTAGGTGAATAGTTTTTGAGAGAATTTTTATACATTAAAAAAAAAAATAAAATCTAGCATTTACTTATTCAAATGCAGTATATCTTGAGACCAAAGATTAAGAGCACTACATTCTAAATTTCTCCTGAAGGGGGGCAATCTTGCTGAAACTCACAATTTACCTTATCTACCTTTTGGTAACTAATGCAACTTGTACTGGCTTAGATTTGCAGATGGAATAATTTTGGGATCCAGGAATGACAGAACTTCAGAGCTTTTTGCATACTTTGTCAGAGGCGTGGCTAGGAATGTAATGATTGTACAAAATCAGGCTGCTACTTCTGTAGAAGAGAATGATGCAGGTCATTGAGGCACATATTTTGTTAGAAAGGCTGAACTAATGTCATAAACCTTGCAGGCCTAACCTGATGTCCTGGGAGAGACTGAAGCAATATGCTGTGTATGTATTCAAAAAGGCAAGTGAATTACTGTGTGCCCATCCTGAGAGCTGTAGTCCCTTGTAAGAAAGGATTTCACATGCACACACCCCCACACCCCCGGCCTTGCTTTCTGGTAGGTAAAGCACTGGTGGATGTTATCCAGGAAACTGGTTATCTTGCTGTTCCCTTGTGTTGACACTGGTTTGTAGGTTGACGAGCCAGATGCTGTTTCTGATTGACTTAGGTGCATATTAGCAGGAAGGGACAGAGTAGGCCGCCACGACCCAATATATCCACATCCCTGCCCACCTGCTGTCTTTTCCTCCATCTCTAGACTCTGTGCTTAAAAAGTACTTTATGAAGTATGTCTACTCTGATTTTTCTTAAATAGTCTTGGTAATTTTCTTGGTCTGGCCTTGATTGGTTTTATTTATTTGTGGGGTTTGCTTGGTTTTGTTTTCTCCCTTAGGATGAGAAGTGGTGACTGAACATAGGTAGCATTCCTATGGTTGTTTTTGTTGTGTTCTTTTTGTACAAGAGGCCAGGTTCCCATAGAAGATGGGAAGAGCAAATTAGAAGGGTCAGCATTATTTCACATCACTATTAAGTACAAGTGTCTTTTACTAGAGGTAGTACAACAGAAAACAGAGCATCGAGTCATGTTTTGTATCTTTCAGGGGTGGTAGCACTGTGTATAACAGCTTCCTTTTCAACTGCAACTACTGATTTAAACAAATAATTAAGTGACCTGTTAATTGATTTTGGAGAACTTGCATGTGGTGTTATACTATTCCTGGATATGGAGAATGGAATATGGATCTTGTGTCTTCGAATGCTAGCGTTTTGAATTTTTATATTCTCTTTGGTGCTCTTCAAAGCATTTCAGACATGGTGCCTGATCTGATATTAATCTGATAACTACCTCCACTGAAGTTTTTGCTGCTGTTTTTCAACTTCTTGAGGCTGGGAGGGAAGTCGGTTCCAGTAAACAGCAGGGGGCCACGAGAGCTACAGATATGGAGTAGCTGCGGAGTTTGGTGGTCATGAGGGTCTCTGTGTATTTCTACATCTGTGCTCCATGTGATGACTTTATCTACTTAATGAACTGGGGTAGAAATAAAATTTCAGGATATGAGTTTTAGTAAATATGCCCATTGAATCCTCAACACAAGCGGCTGATGATGTTGGGAGAGTACATGGGAGGTGGGGCACTTCCATAACAAGGAGTCACAGTTTTAATAAAATTTGTTGTGAACTCAGTAACTATGTGCCCATCTGGATTACACCCTAGTCTACAACTGGTCCATGTCATTAATCTTGATCAGGATGGTCCCACCTTTGTACTGTGGAGCCTGGACTTAAGTTTTGAGATCTTTTTTGGGCAAAAGTTGCTTCATCCACAACCTATTCCGTATTTTTACAGAGCATCTACTCCAGCAAAGCTTACTCCTTCCTACTACTGCTCTATAGCAAGAGTTTACTTTATGTTCCTTCCTTCTCTCTTTTGATACCTGCCTCATTTCTACATCTGTTCTTTCTAGTGGTGGGAGCAGCACAGTTGTCTGGTTTGGATTATAGGTATCTGGGAAGAGGGAGACTTAGGGGTGCTTACAGAGCAAATTATCTGTCCCCCTGTTAGGTTGTGCCCATCAAGTGGGCAATGGCATACCAGTGATTCAAGCCGGGAATGAATAGTTAGGGCTTTGAATAAGTTGTGTGGTGTTGTTTTTTTTCTTTCTTTTTTTTTTTTCTGTAAATAAAGTTTTGTGATTACGAGGGAGGGGATAGGAGGACAGTTGTGAGATAACTACCTGCTTTACAGTGCTAATTATGGTATATATTACATATTAATAGGGAACTTTCTGTTGCCACAGGCAGAATCTCCCAGTGGGAGGTACAGGAGAAGCCTGTTTCAGAAGCAGAGAGTGATGGAGAAACCTGGCTCTGCTCTTGTGTGTGGCAGCATGGGAGTTGGTATTGTTGTTGAAGCTGGGAGGGCTGCTCTGAAAAACCTTGAAGCATTGCATCTTTGCGATAGAAGCAGCTAGTGCTGTACTGGCTTGGAGAGAACTGAGCTTTGAGCTAGGGAATTTGTTCTAGAAGTTTTCCAGGGATTACTACCACTGTCACTGCGTGAAATGTAGGGACAGTTTGTGCGTGGACATGAAGCTTTATAAAAGCATTGCAAACTAAGAGCTTTTCAAGGTACATTTAGTTGCAGTGCTTTTCTGCTTAGACTTGCTTATGGTCTCTTATATTGCATTTATGCTGTGGGAGTTTGAGAGCTGTGGCCTTGGATGTTTATTCCTAAAGGAGGGAACACTTGTATACTTAAAAAAGGGGGGGGGGGGGGGAGAGAAAAAAGCATAACTGTGTGGTTGTTATGTTAAATGAATTTTAAAGCTGGTGAGAAGAGGCATTCAGAGATGAGAATGCTTGGGGGGAGAAATGAAAGCACATTGAAGCTGTTTCCCCTTGAGGGCTTTAGGCAGGATTGAGAAGAAGTGGTGCATACTGAAGCCTTGTTTATAGTCTTTCACTTACTGTTAATAAAACAGGGATGTTCTAAAAGGTTTCCATAATTAAAATGCAGTCCTTGAGTATAGTGCATTTTCAGAGTGGTCTAAACCCCTGCTGCCTCTCAGACTGCTTAAATAATTATTTATAAAAAATGCTGCAGTGGACTTAGTGTTTTGAGGTTGTTTTCAATCAGAATGATTTTAGATATGTTGGGTATTGAATAAATGAAAATAGAACTTATGGGGAAGCCGATAAGTGTACAAATTGACTGGTTAGTAACTAATTACCAGTACAGAGATTGTTTTTGCCTTCTCTTTTTTTTTTCCTTAATTGGCTGAATATTAATAAACCTGGTTTATTTCTGGAAAACAGCAAGTTTTAATGGTCTGGCAGAAATTAATAATAAAAAAGCTAAAGAATTAGCATAATAAATAATTATTGCTTCCAGGGTTTTTTATTGTTAAGATAATAAAATGTTAAAAAGCAAACCACTTGAGTAGAAAGTAATTGCACTGACAAGCACCACACAGCTAGCATTCACAATAAAGTAAACCTTCGCTCAATGTCAACCTGATTTGCTATCCACATAAATGCTTCCTCACATTATGGAAATGTGCTTTTTCTATCAACAGAAAAGAATAAAACTCTAGGCATCTAATTAATCTTGTCTGACATTTGATTTCATACTCGGGTTAAAACAAGAGGCAGGTGGGTCTATTCCCCCCACCCCCTGCATGTGCATGACCACAGGCAAATCTCTCCATTAATGTCAAGCTGCATCTGTGTGTCTGTGTCTGCCACATGTCAGTCATTAATACGTTAGTGTTGCTTGTATGTGATTCATATGCACCAGTTTTCTTGACTGGAGGGCTTGGTAAATAGGGAACCACAAGGCTTCAGCTCTACATCACAAGCATTTCACCTTGACCCTCCCTGTAAAGGAAGAGGGACTCACTCTGCTGTATAGGAGGAGGATTAGAAGTGGTAATTTATAGCATAGGGAATTTCCAAGTTGGTATGATCAAGTAGAAGACAGAAGTAAAACTGATTTAGCTTTGACATTTTTATTGATTAAGAGTGCTCTTGTTAAAGACTAAGAACTTTTAATAATGCCGAACTGTAATACCTGCAGTAGTTTAGTCTTGTTGATGGCAGGATTGTTCTTCTAAAGTGCCCAGAAAAACTCTACAAAACTAGTTAGGTGCATTATGGGTATTTTATTTTCTGAAATACTAGTTAATGGTTTCTGCCAGAGGCAGCGTGCAGAACTTGAAAATGTGGTGGTTTGACCTTGTATGCTAAAACCTATGTAACTCTATTGTATTTTTACGTATGTGGGTAGTACAAACATTTGAAAGGACACAGTTAAGAACTTAGGTCTAAGTAGTAAACTCTGCTTGTTCTTAAACAGTGATAACCTTAAGCAGTTTCATAATTAAAAGAAAGTTAGCAAACTGAAAAATGTCTTCACGAACATAGTTTATGTATTAAAATATTTTCCTGTAGTGTTTGCATGCAAAATCCCATGGCGTTGGGAAATAAATATTTACTTATGAAGTAAAAAAGTAATAGCAAGAATTGGTTTTGTTTTGCTGACTAAATGCAAAAAGTAAAATCATCACTGGTGAAGGACGTCTGTTTTTATTTTTTTTTATTTGTATTTTTTAAAAGTTAAGTTCTAAACTTAGACTTTTGTTTCTAGTGGCAGTCTACTACATAGAAAGTGTGAGTGAAATTGTTTTTCTCTGCATCGTGCATAAAGGGCTGGATGCTGTTTGGAAGACATGGTGTACAGCAGCTCCTAGCCATAGCTGTATAGCAGCCCATTCTATAAACCACTCATTAAAGGTGCTGAAGAATCCTTAAAAAAAAATAGTGTACTAGATGAAACAAAAATGCATACATACACAACTTTGATGTTTATGCCAAATTGGTTGTAGATGAAGAGAATGTTACCAGAAGTTAATAGGCAAAAATTGTAAATGAGCAATGTTCTCATGATGAGCACTGCATTGAGTAGATGGCTACTTCGCTCATCACCTGCTTTTGAACAGTGACAGGTAGAATCTGGTGCCAGAGGAATTAGCATTTAGACCTAAAAAGAGAGAGATCTATTCATGGTTGACTTTTGGAGACTGTAGCTTTCACTCTTTGTTTTATTGGTGCTTGGTTTGACTGTCTTCCTGTAATCTTGAAAGGCAGCTTCACCAGATGGAGGTAGAAGATGGAGCCAGGAAATGCCACTACCTGCTAAATCAGTCTCCACTATGAGGTTCTTGCTGTCAGCTTTTCCCTGGATATTTCTTGACAGACTTTGCCTTCAAGAAGCAGGACTAGAAAGCAAGAGGAGGAGCAGTAACACAGCTTTGGTCCACACTTAATTTTCTCCACCTCAAAGAATGAATATTGCTGTTCTAACAGCTTTTGAGATACTGAAATGTGGATGTAGAGTTGGAGAAATGCCTTTCTGCTTGATACCCCACGTAGGTAAAAGCAGCAGTTTTTATTAAGAGATCAGTTGTAATGCTTTGCTTTTACGTGCTGCAGTTTCTTTTCAGTTGCTTTTGGAAGGGATTAGTGTCGCAGAACAATTAAAGTAGGAAGAAGCTTCTGTAGATTGTCCAGCCCAACCCCCTGCTCAGCGCACAGAGAGCCAACTTCAAAGCTAGATCAAGTTGCACAGGGCCTTGTCCAGTTAAGTTTTGAGCATCTTTAAGGATGGAGGGAGGTTCCACAAGCTCTCTGCGTTATATGAACTTGTAAAATACGAGCTTTAAAAGTTAAGTATGTTAGCGCAATATTTTTATACAAAGAGAAAAAGTTTATTGAGAGATGATATTCCACAGTATGTTAAAACATGAAACGTAAAAGCTAAAGGATTTTTTAGGCTTCTGAATGCACTGTGTTTGAAACCTGTCTGTCAGGAATGTCTTTCTAAATACCTTTTTGTAGTGTTGACAAATACTTTTAAGGGTGTCAGTAATGTAAACTCCTGTTGCTTTCTGTCTAGTTTTGTTCAGAATGAATACAATTGTACCAGTGACTGCTTCTGATTGTTATTTTTCAAATAATGAAATGATGACCTATATCAAGTAAGAGACAGTTGCACCAGAAAACATTTTAATTTGGTTTTCAAATTCACATAGCTTAAAGGCATACACTTAACTACTTTCATAGCAGAAATTTTCATTGTATGGTACCAGCATTCTTGTCTAGTAACAGAGGATACTGGAGCTTTCCCTAATGAAGATGCTTTTTTCATTTAAGAATTCAGCAAAGAGAGAATACACACCGATACTAAACAGAAAACCAATTGCAGAACGACTAAAATGAGAAAAATGTATTAAAAAAAAATCCCTGCGGAGGGAAATTAGTAGTTGAAGGATAAGAACTACAGATTTTTAACTGAATTTGTCCCAGATAACACTGGCAGGGAAAGTTTTGTTACTCTTGAGACTCTGTGGGGAGTTTTAAAATGGTGGAAGGAAGAAGCGATGCCTCTAGAGAAGTTTGTGGAAAGGAACAACAAGCACAAACATGTTTTCCTGTTGCAGGGGAATTAGAGGTTATTATGCTGTATCCACAGATTTTTTTTCCCTATGCTTTTTTTTCCTAATTCATTTAACTATTGTTGACTTTCATTTCAATTGGGTTCTATTCATTCCAAGTGCTGTAGAAACCTAAACCTTTCTTTTTGTTTGGAGACCAAATTAAGAAAGTCTCGGAGAAATGGGCCTGACTAGACATGCTTTGGATCCCAACCATGCTGGTATTCACAGGGGTATTGGTTCATTTGAGACTTATGTAACATAAGTCTCCATTGCTGTCCTCTTTCCTTATTAATCCTTTTAGCAATAAATTTTTTTCTTGCCAGAAATGTGTGAAGTAATGAGATGACACATGCTGGTCATTTCCAGGGGATTAAAGTTCATGTTTTCAGAGAATTCTGGAGTTTATAGTCACAGTAAAAACATTTTGCTAGTAATCACTGAACAGTGAAAAGGTTATGGGTTATTTCGTGTTTAAATTAATTACCATGTCAGACTTCTAATTAGGAGTTGGTGTATTATAGCTGAATGACTAAAATAAATTTGTATCTTCTTTCTTTATGTGTTTCGGGAATCTCAACAGGCTCTGTAGAAACAACACCTGAGAATCTAGATTCCAGATGCAATTCTTATGCTGTTTAAAATGCATACTGTTTTTCTTTTTTTTTCTTTTCTTTTTTTTTTTTTTTTTTAAGTTCTTTAAAACATGGAAAGGGGTTCTTTGTTCTTTTTATTTAGTTACTGCTGGTTTAGCTAACAGTGTGCTGATTTTGTCTTACCAGGAGATAAACTGCAGAAGAGTTAAGTAGCATGCTTCTGCAGTTAGTCATGTAGCCGTTATTATCAGTTGAATCTTTGTATACCTGCATATGGGCACATAAGTGCCAATTTTAAGAACTGTCAGTTCAAAGCAAGACAAAAAAAAAGTAGTTTTAAAAAACCCACTTTACGCTTGCAGATCAATAGAATTCTAAATATCGAAGCTGGTGTACATAAAAGGTATCTGTGAACATTTCCCCAGAGCTAGCATATTTGACTCAGGCCAGCAGGGAAATAAAGAGAAACCTCCTAAATGTAGATCCTCTTTTTTTCATTCGCAGTCTCATTATTTGACACTACCAGAATGCAACACGCTACTTCTAGCCTTTATTTTTTCAGCATGAACTTACTTTTTACCATCCTCCTCGCTCTAGTAGTAATTGTGGCTGTTTGGTGGAATATTGCTTTCTGTTGTGAGGAGGGCATTTTGAACAGCAGCTAATGCGGCTACAGCTTGAAGTTTCAAATTCTGGCTAATTTTACAGCGGCTTTTTTATGCCACAGACTGTTACTTGTTGTAAGAGTGGAATTTTTCCCTGCATCTGAGAAATAGAGTAGGCAATGTATGGTGGTCTGCATTTCCATTTTACTATTCCTTTGGTTTCATGTCAGTAGTTGATGACCCCAATGTCTTCACAGAAGTGTTGGTGCAGTGGGTTCTGCATGTGGTAACAGCCTCAGGGTTTTGGTGCTTGGGAGGGAAGGGAGCTTTGGGGTGGGGAGAACTCGGCTGTTGATGAAGGCTGTTACCGGCACAGATGCATGAATTTCCAAGCATTGCAAACAACATTTCTACATGTTTTGGGCTATAATTACCTTATATTAGCATATTTAAATTAATTTGTCTGATAAAATGCTGTGCTACATCAGAGGCACCATATTTGAAACATGGAGAAACTGCTGAAAGTTTAAAACTGTAAGGGAGAAACAGGATTGTAATCTGTAATCTCACTGCTGCCAGGATGTCTAATCAAGATTTCACGAGGAAGATGTGCCGCATTTTTAGAGAGGAATCGTAGCAGTGGGATTGTGAGAAGGTGATACAGGAGGGACATTGATGAAACCAGCAAGCAGAAATTACACAATTGAGAAATTCAACTTTGATATTCCATTGCATGGCTGGAAATGCACCTGATTCTGATGAGCAGAATGCAATCCTAGCCTTATGCTATGTCAGCATCTTCACAATTTAAGCTAACAAGAGTAAAGGAGTGTTTCTAGATGGCGTAGCTGGAAAGGAAAGCGTGATGCTCAGCTTACCGACTCTTTCTTATATGGATACTGATTTTAGTGTAACATTGTGGGCACCAGTACAGCTGTCAATTATCTGGTCAGTTTTGCTCTCTTAAGTACAAATGCAGAACCAGGCACTGCAGTAATTTACTGTGGAGAAGAATAAAAAAATACTGGTAGGCTGTGGCAGGCAGGCTGCAAGCGTGCAAGTCTCCACGCTTGCCACACACATCTCCCTCAAGTGCCAGAGGGTTGTAGGAACAGGGTGATGAAAATAAGGTCTGTTTTCATGTTTCTCTATTCTTTTTCTTAGAATTCCAGTGACTTTTCCTTTCCTTTCCCTTCGTAGTTAGAACCTATGAAGTTGCTTTCCAGCGCATCATTATCTAGGACCTATATTCTTAGTTTTTCATATTAGTGTTAGTTCTTAAGAATGTAGCAAAACTGTCCTAGTTGTGAAAAGAGAAGTTTTGTAAGAGAATCTCTCCCTTCCTAATTGTGTAAGGGAGAGATTGTAGGGCTAATTGAGACCTAGGGAATTGTGGAGGGAGAGAGGATATGAACAGAATTGGGAAAAGAAAGGGAATAGAAAATACAGGGTGGAAAACCCTGCAAAACAGAAGAGCAAGAAATTGTTGAGAACAGAGCCAAAGAGAAGAGAAAGGAAAAACAAATGTGTGGGGGATGTGGAACATACAGAAGTATTTGTCTCATTTATTATCTGTAAGAAATGGAAAAATGAAAGAGAGCCAGCAACAAGCTCAATGTTTTCAGTTTATTTAATAAAAAGTAGTTACAGTATGTTGCAACTAAACAAATTACATGAAGTCTGAAGCGCTTTTTTTATTTTTTGGGCACCTGATGATGCCTGCATTTTTCACTCTAGCAGGTAGATTTGCTTCTGTAACGGATGTCAAGTTAATTTTTCAAGTTCTTGTATGCATATCAGCCGTAAGTATGTATTGTGTTGTTTCTTTCTTTGCAATGGGGTTATGTAATAGTTTACACAGGTAGTTTGCCCTTAAAAATTCTTTAATATTAGGAAACTTTTTTTTTTTTAAATTTTCTGCACGCTTTTCAGTCTGAGCAACCCACTGTGGTTTTTAATTGAGCATGAAATTAAAACAGATTTGTTTACTCACTTGGTTGGTGTTATCTGGCTTGTCAATACTGGCAAAACCACGTTGGGGCAAAGTTTGAGGGTACTGTGTTGCTCTTTTTTTTTTTTTTTCTGATGTCCTCTGGAAGCAATAGTGATTATAACTTAAAAAACAAAGCAAACAAAAAAACAAATGAACAAACAAACCCCACACAGTGATCTTAAAAGATATAATAATTGATGCTCAATCTAATTCTCAAGCAGGCTGAATGTACAAAGCAAATAAATAATTGATGTTTCGAAATCGTCTGGTAGATCTGTATATACGATTATGTGTGTTGTCACTGTCATTATAGAAGACATGGTGTATAGATATGTAAGATATACTATTGAACTTAAGCTAATATATTCTCATACCTATTTTAATGAAAAATAACATGTATTTACATTATTAAAATAAACTGAATTGCTACAGCTATGAAAGATCTATATATTTACTTCAGGTGTTTGAGTTCTTCAGGCAAATGTGGGAAAAATGCTTTGGTCTTGTATACTGTCACTTCATCAGTGAAAAATATTTCTATGGTGTATGTTAGTTTAGTGATTGAAATACGATTTTGGATCTTATCCAGGTGATTGCACAATATAACTTGTTGGTCTTTCATTTCTTTGCAGCTCTGTAGGGGAACGTGTGATTGAACTGGTGCTTTTAATATGAGTCAGTGTTGCATATAGCCTTTTATAGGTACGTTTATATGGCATTAATTATTTAAAATAGATTTCTGCCTTTTGCAGAAAATGGACTAAGTTATCTTTTGACTTTACATATTTATTAAGTACATAGTGGAATTCCAGTAGCTCACTGGTTTTGCTGCAAATGCATAACATAATGTAGTTTAAGGCTAGGAGGAACCATTAGGTCATGATCTCCTCTGATCTCTGGGGCATAGATCAAGAATGGCTGCTGAATGAAGAACAAGTAATGCTGTACCTATGCACATCAGGAGAGGAGTGGTCAGGAGTTACAGTGTGTGAATTCAGATGGCACTAATTATTTTCAGAGTACAGACTGACAATGTAGATAACTATTTGAAAAACACAGTAAACTATCTTGCTTTTAGGATTTGTCTACGAATAAATTTACTGTATACCAGGTTAGGGTGTAAATTTACATTGTACTGGCAATTCTGTACTAGCTGCCAAGAGGAAGTTTTTGAAATGCTCTGTGTGTGAAATAGCGGCATGAACCACCTGTGCTTGCAAAGCAGAGCAAACAGCCCAGCTTGAAGGTATTCAGACTGCACTGTGAAAAGTGTCTACGTAAACTTTATGGTGCCTTATACTGTAAATTCCTTTTCTTGGGATTTTTTGGTGTATCTTATGTAATATTTTAAATGGATTTCAAGTTCCGATTTCATTATACTATGTGTTTATTGCACTCCATTTCACTCTCAGTGTCTTCTGCAGTAGATTGAAGGGAATCTTTTGAGTTGGTCAAAAGACGATGATTATTATAATATAGATTTCCCCCCCCCCCCCCCCCCTGCATCTGTTACTGGGTGGCTTGCAGTAGCTGTTCTGATGCTGGCATCTTACTGACTTGAAGAAATAACAATAAAAAACCAAGAGACAGTGTAAAAGATGTACACACAGAAACAAGAATTTGTTGCTGTTGGTGCAAATTACGTTGCCACAGCTGTTCAAAGTTAGAGGAGCATGCATAAATATGACACTTATTGTGACTGTTTCTTTTTTTTTTTTTTTTTTTAAGGTTTAACCCTCAGTGATTCTTTCCCCCTCTTTGTGGTATTATACAGTCTGGTTCTCATCTCTTGAATTCAGGTGCTGCTGCTTAGGGCTGTAATAGGCACTCTTAGACGGATTTATTCTTACTTTGCACCAATACATTTCTGAAGATTGAATTAATGAGTAAAACAGAGGCTAGGCAATGTCACTTCATTTACTTTTTCAGAAGATCTCAAAGCAAGAACTATACCACATCATCTACCTCCCTTTGAAGTTTGTACCTAAATTGTAAATAGAGCCCAGACTTTTTGTCCCCTAATACTAGCCTAATACCAATCCATATGGTTTTGATAGTGTATATTTTTAATAGGCTCTATAACTTTTTTTTTTTGCGTTCAAAGACACTTTCAAAATTTATGTTAATGAGATCTCCCATCATTTACTCTCATGTAGTTGCTGCTTCATGGGCATAGTGCTTGTTGTATGCTTCATGGCTGATAAAGTAAGCATACTTTTTTGTATAATTGAAATATTTCTTTATTCTGTTCCTTTTAAAGTTATGCTGGATGCAGTGGGAAAACCAGGCTCTCTATCAGCGTGATGTGGGTGAAGCAGAATACCTTTAGGAGTCACTGCAAGCACTGGTTTCTAATATTTAGAGAAACAGCTTTTAATTATCTTGGCTTTGCTAATATTTGCAACTGAACTGCTGCTGTCTGAATACTTCTTAAATGTTTACAATAATCTACGAAGAGAATGGTGATGTCTTGGGAGTTTTTCCAGTTTTCAGATGTTTTAGTCATTGTTCTAGTTAAGACAGAATTCTATATGCATGTGCAAAATGTTTATAACTTAATAGTAGTACAACCTTGGAATAAGCAAAACACTGTATGTTGCTATTTGTTTTCAGTGTGTTCATTGTGAGCTCTTAAGTCACTCTAATAATAAGGTTATCAGGATTAACTTTTAAATATTTTAACTGTTTAATAAATATATTAAAAGAAAGAATGGTCTTACTTAAAGCCAGATATATTTTTATTTCCTTAAATATTGTTGAAATGGTACATATATAAAAATATATCTGAAGTAAGAAATTAAAATGTCACATGATTTTAAGGTTAAAAATATTAAGCAGGTGTGCCAAGCTGAAAAGATCGCGGATAACAACAGTGAAGTAGTTTCACTTGCTTATTCCCTCCACGCTAATCATCTATAGCTATCTTTCATCAGCAGATCTCAGAGCACATTACAAAGGAAGATATGTTTCCTCATTTTATGGAGGTCTGAATATGTCATAACAACTATGAGTAGCTCAAAAGCTCTTGAAGGCTGTTAGTAATGGTGAAACAAAATTTTCTTGACATCTGCAAGCATTCTGGTACAAGGCCTGTTTATGTGATCAGATATGGCCCTTCTATAGAACTTTGCCTTCTCCTTATCCTATGCAGAGATTAAATGGACAAAAGGAAAGATTTCCGTTTTTGTGAATATTACATTTCCAAAAGTTCAGGTATTTGAGCCCAATAAATCTCAATGGATGTAACACTTGGTTTCTAATGTAGCATTTTACATACATGAATTTAAGGCAACATAAAAGGTTTATTTCAACTTCCGTTTTGGTAGCTGGCATAGCTTGACAGTACTGTAGCAGAGGAACTATAGAAAGATGTGTATCCCACAGTATTATGAAAGTCACAGTGTTGACCTGTTACACTGGTTATAACATTGAAAATTCTAGGTCTGTTGTGTTTCAGTTATTTGGTGGATATACCTAATGTCCCAAGACTCTCTTTCAAAACAGTTTTAATTACATTTTGCCTGTTCTATTTTCATGTTTCCTTAGGTGTTTTATTTGATAAAGAGAGGTAGGCTACCGTTACACTTTTTATATTAAAAATGCATAAGGCATTGATTGCAGGATTATTTAGGCCTTCTTGAGACCTAGCTGTTCCTTGGAAGATGGAGGATCATGTTAGCTCAGTTACAGGGGTCGGCAATGCTTTATCTTGAAGGTTAGCAGCAGTCATCAATCCAGCAAAATCCTTCCATCTTCTTGTGATGTAGTCATCTCATGAACTGCATGAGGAGACCCTCTTGAGTATACCTAGTGGTGGGCTTTTGGAGGAAAGGCTCCCATCTCTGCCTTTAGCTGTGCTTGCGGGCTTAGCTTGAGGTTACTGTATGCTCCTGAGAGTCTTCTTAAGAGGCCACATGATCTGATGTAGTTATGGCTAATGGCCTTGAAATAACACTTGCAGTATGGCATTTACAGTGTGAGTGACAGGCTGTGGTGATCCAGAACCATCTTTAGTTTGGATCATAACTGGTAGTGAGTAAGGGACTGACTGCCAACACATAGCATAGACTATTAATGTTTGTATACATATGAAGCTTTGCTTTAACCAGAGTTGGGAAGTGGTTGGTGAGGATGGAAGCAGATTATGATATACCCTGTAGGCACAGGTGGGACTTCAAGGGCAGTTTGAGGATGTGATGAGACAGCCAAGAGGTGAACAGCAGGGCAATTTTAAGTGTTCCTTTCTCAAGCAGCCTTCATCTCCACTTCAGCAGCAGTATGTACTACTTTAAGCTTCTTTATTACTTTGTATATTCCAATATTTCAACTTCATGTATTCCACAGCAAAAGAGGCTGCAGATGGCAGGTGGCTACCATATTGTAGAAGAAGAAGGCTGGATTTCTAGTCTTCCATGTGGCAAGGGCCTGTAGAATTTGAAAGGAAACTCTACACTGCCATCTGATGCTGTTGGATGATTTACTATAAGAGTTATGTATTTAATTTGGAAGATACTGTGGAAGAACATAGTATACTGTTCCAGTATGCTCAGTATAATCTTTTCTAGTTGATATCCCTATTATGTTCTGTTGAACTTTATAGAATATATGTGTCCAGACAGTTCTGGATAACTCTTAAAAGTGGCCAGGAAACAAGTCAAATAAGAGTGAGTGAGCGTGTGTGTGTGTGTGTGTACACGCACATACGTGTATAGACACACACATATACTTATATCTATCTCCAAAATTAAAGACAGGCATTTATAATAGTTGTATCTTTTACATTTTTCCCCATTCATCAAGCATGTTCTGTTTAGGGGAAGGTTATGCAATGTAAACTTTCTCAAAGCAACTTTTATTTGAAATTTGTAGAATTTTTAAAAATCCTCTCAGCAAATACTACACAGTGTAGATTAGAATGCTTATCTGCTATGTGTAGATTGGAGTGATCTGGGGAGATAGAAAAAATTAGCTTAATTTTTGTTTTAGTTAAACAAGACTTATATCAGTTATGAAGCTCCTTGTGCAAATGATCTTCTGTTTAAGTGTATTTTTACCAGTCTCGTTTAAACTATCACGTTCAATATCACTGCCTCATAATGCAACTACTGTGACTTTCTAATTTGCCACTAATTCTTTATTAGTATAATGACAGGAAGTTCTAATAAAATTAGTTGGGCTGATATTAATAATTTGCTATGGCTTTTGTACTCTGTGTTAAGACTATATAAAGTTTGTTGTGCTGATGTTCTGGTACACAACTTGCTGAGAGTATGTTTTCCATTTTCCAAAAACTCTGTGCAGGCAAAACCAGCTGCTTCTTTGGAAGTAAGTTCTGGAAAAGTATAGTTAAACTACTTGCAGTTGGTTTTAATTATAATTGAATTATATGTAGAGATCTCTATGCTGGAATAATAATGTGTTTTAGAAAGGTTTTATCCTTGATCTGCTTCAGAATAAAATCTCTGTTATTTTTACTCCTTGTCTGAAAGTGTTTAGGAAAAAACAGTGAACAAACTGCTACCTCCTCTGCACATTTCTGCAGAAAAGTCTTTTAAATTCTTGCTGTTGTGAGTACTTGTATTGACTTAAAAAGGGACAGAGATAGGCGTTTATTGAAACTATGTACATAAAGCATGATGGTTTGCAATGAAACTGGTTATGAAACAGTTTTGGCGTAACTGGTTTTGGGTTTGTGTTTTTCTTTCCTGAAGTAGTTTGTGTGACTGGGCACATAGCCCGCGAGTCGCTGCTGCGCTTTCAAAAAAAGATTGTCATAAATGTTCTAAAACCTGAAAAATAATTGCTGTCTGTACTGTATGGACCTTTATTTTATTTTATGTGAAGTTTTCATAACAAATAAAGATTTTTATTTTTTTTTCTTTAGTTGTAGCAGCCTTAATGGAGAAGCAGCTTAATTATTGATAATTTACAAGAGTGGTACACTGGCTATATTTCACCCATGTAAATCTGCTGCTGCCTTAGCAACAGCTACAATGTATCATTTAGTGCTTAGGCTGTTTGTGGACTATACAATATCATAATTATAGAAAGAAATATACAAATGTAAGGGCTTGAATATAAATGAGTTGTGCCTCATACAGTCTTGAATTTTTTTAGGAGGGATATACGTGATGTGTGTGTGTGTGTCTAGCTCTCAAGTTTCTTGTCACCCGATGTTGTCCATAGTGTAAGGGAACAGTTGATTATTGTTTAGGAATACTGTACTACAACATAGAAAGGAGCACAGAAGCAGATATAAAGCAAGAAAGCTGTTACCTTTCATTGTGAGTAGCAGGACAGTACTTCAGAACCAAATAGGTATCATGGCTGGTGCTGTGTAAACAGAGAGTAGATGCTTTTGGCCCAGGAGAAGCCTAAAAGCTGAAGATAAGGTTGAAAATGCAGATAACAAAACATTGATCACAGCAGCTTTATTAGAACAACTTCTGAAAAAAAACCCCATCCATACAAGATTCTGGTTAGCTTTAGCTCGTGTTTATAATGTAGCAGAAATCTCTGTCTAGCAGTAACCTTCATAAAATTTCAAGTGTGTCAAGAATGACACTATTAAGTCACTGGTTGTTTACATTTGTTTACAAAGATACTTTCTGTTTGTTTTCTTGCTCTGTACTTGACTACTCTGTGTGTTAAATATTTTATTATACTGTGCAATGTTTTTAATGATTGTTGCTAAATACAGATGACACAGTATGGAACTTTGAGTATGTACAAATGTACAAAATCTTGCAAATACATGTAAGGAAGATCATTTGCTCTCCATCATCACCTTCCTTTTCCATCTTCATTTGAATGAAGGATTTGGCTGTACACATTTATTCTATTTATTGTTGCACTTAGTTTACCACTCTTTTCCATGAGAATAGAGCTTTGCTAACAAGCAAGCTTCTCAGCAGAGCACCATTTCTCAGAAAGAATAACAAGAAACTTGAAATACACTAAATATATTGAAGAAGTCTCAAAATATTTACTTAAGTATCAGTTCACATAAGTCCTCATTTGAGCTTCTTTATGCACATGGATGGGATGACATATTATTAGTTATATTTTGTTCCCTTCAAAAGGTAGCAATGTAGTGCACTACTGTACTCAGTGTCACTGTAGAGGAAGCATAGGTTAAAACGGATGTCATGAGTTAGAAAGGAAAAATGCCAAATAGGTTTTAGAAGTTAAAAGTAATGACTGTTAAGGTACTACCTTTTAATCCGCTGCTCCAGTCATAATATGTTCAGCAGTGCTTTAGTACTGAGTTAAGCACAACCAAGACATCTGTAGAGACTTGACATGGTGAAAAAGCTTAGAAGTAATACACAGGCTGTACTGTGCCCATTTCCTTAAGCAGTACAGAACAGAAAAGGGAATTTATTATTTAAATGTTTATGAAAAGAAGTAGTTTTAATGTGTGAATGTGCAGAAAAAAGAAGAAAGCCTGATTGAATGGTGGGGAAAGCTGCAGCTTTAAAAGCTAGGGGTAGTCTTTTCTTGCTTCTTAAATGAAGCTAGGAAGAAGGCTTTCTTTTCCATTAAATAGCATAATTAGCCCTACCACAACTGAGTGTCTTCAGGTCTCGTGTTTGTTTTCATGACCTGCTTGTTTACTTGTCATTCATTTTAATAATACTTCCTACAAGTTTTTGCTTGCTAAGGTGTGTGTGGGAAACCCACTAAAAAGTGGGGTATGATAAATGATGCACAGTATGATAAATGGTTTGGGAATATTGTTTTTAAATTCCATCAAAGGGTTCAAAGTACTGATTTTGGGGTTTAACTTTCCCAGTGATTAGTTGTCCCATGTCAATTAGATAAACCACAGTATGTTTCTTCCTCTTTTTGCTTCTTGGTAAAACAGGGATAATTGTCAAACAAGTCCTCTAACATGGTATGAATGTTACTAACTGTATAGATTGTTTTGGACATATTCATTGTGCTATATGTAAATGGTACTTTTGCTGTACTGTATATTCAGTCCAAATACATGAAATTTAATGAGAGATCTGGATTTAGCCTTTGGTTTCTAATGCCTAATGAGTTGCTCACAGCCTTCATTTTAAATTGGGAATTTCTTTTGTCTGATTAAATAAAATCCTAAATTTACTATTGGCCCTGGTTTTGTCTCCAGCACTGCATAAAATTGCAGTCTGAATAAAGGCTTGTGTGCTTGAAAGGTTGTCTGCTTTTTGTTTGGGGTTTTTTTTTGTTTGCTTGTTTGTTTTTTTGTTTAGTTTTTGGTTGTTTTTTTTCAATTAAAAAAAATACTAATTGGGCTAATACAATTATTCTCTCACCTTTATATCCTTGTCTTGCTGTGAGAGACTGAGAGAGAGTTAATATCTCAAATATTGTGGTGGGGCAAGTTCTGCTTAAAGACAAACCCTGCACAGCAAGGAACCAAGGTGAAAAGCCCATCAGCTCAGACACCAGCAACAGGAGGGGGAGGGCGTGTTGGAGTGTGCGAAGGTCCCTGTTCTGATAAGCTGTTCTGATACAAAGATCAGACAATGGCCATGTCTGCAGGGAAGGAGAAGTTACTCCCCAAATGACCCCCAAGCCCAAAGGCTCACAAACTGCTCGTTAGCCGGACCAGTTCCAGTGCCTGCCTGAAGGAGGGGCCAGGATGATAAAAGGACACAAACTGAAGCCCCAGGTGCACAAGCCCACTGGAACTGGACCCCTTGGCTGACTGAACCAATGCTGGACCCAGGACCAGTGAAATCTTTCTCTTTTCTCTCCCTCTCTCAATTTTTTTTCTGTAATCCCCACACTTCATCCCTTTAGACATAAAACGTTGACCGAGTCTGAGACTAAGAGTGGATCCAGCCGCCCCTAGGCCCTTCTCCGAGGAGGAGTCTAGAAAGCAAGGGGGTCTGCTCTGAACCTCGTGACTCGATGGGAGGGATCTCCTTATTCCCTGAATCGATGTATATGGTTACCCTGGGTTACACGGTTTACAGAAGTAGTCTTATGCCAGTTCCTGTTGTGAGAAACCCTGCCACCTACTACCATGCCTCCCCAGTTCAGTTTGCTTCTGTCATGAATAAAATCTTTAACTGATTGTTTCGTGTCATTTCACCTTAATTTAGCCTGAGGGAATTTTGAATTAAACATGACTCCCTGGTCTGTCCAGTCTGGGTCGTGACACTCGCTTGCATACTTAGGGAGCATTTACATTCATGTTTTAGTTTGAATCAGGAATGCACCTCTGAAATGAACTTTGGAATTGGCTGGGTTTGTGCACCTCAGTTCACATTGCCAAACCGTCTCGGAACTTGCAAATTTGGATTCTTTTTGGATGAAACTTGCAGGAGATGCAATGCAGGAGTTGCATCACCCACTGATGCTAATAGGTGTCCAGTTCTTGAGACTGCATTGCAGTGACTCTAAAGTCAAGACCAGTGTGGATGATGGCTCAGCTCAGCTGTTCTACTCTGCAGGGCCCTCTGCAGGTTTTGAAACCCTCATGGCTAGGGTGATGCTGCAACCAGGACTATGGCAGCTCTTTGTAGGTATTTGTGACATCCATGCTCCTTTTGATGTCCATGCTTTGTAGCTTTGTGATGTCCGTGCTCCTTTTGTCAGTTAGTGACTGTTGCAACAGAACATAACTGTGTGCTTATTTTCATTCAATCATTATTATGTATTTATATTGGTTCACATTTTTTGTAAAGAAGATGGATTAGACAGTGAATGCTCTGACTGCGTGGGCAAGAGCTCTGCACATCACTAAGAGAGTAACAAAGTGTCAGGCTCTGTGAAAAACTTTGAAGTTCTTTCATTTCTGAATTAACCTGACCAAAGGCTTGAAATTTTCATTTTAATGCATTCCAGAGTGTATCTAAGAAGCTTTCCTCTATATTCTGGTGTTTGATTAATGTACATATTACTAATGCAAAGAAAGCTTATGTCAATCTGTGTACGTAGTAAAACTAAAGTTGTTGTACTCTGTAATAGATCAATTTTGTTTCTTATAATCAAAACGAAAAATACTTATTGGCAGATTGAGTAGATTAAGAACTATTTTGGCTTACCTGAAAATTCTAACTGGAAAAAAAATTCCAAACCTCCTTGTATTATTAAAGTTACCTTTGCAAAATCTCTAGTGTGTGTTATAGAAAATAGAGTTGTTTGCTAACCAACTCTATAGCCCTTATTAAGCTTTTTCCATTCTGTAAAGGCAATAGCTCTGAAATACAGAAGAGATTGCATTAAATCCTTGGCTGGCAATTTCGTGTGGGATTGAGTATTGAAATGCAGCAAAGCAAATAATGAAGGCATATGTTTACCTATAATTCTTTTTACCTTGGGAGAAGGATTAAATAGGAACAGTTTGGTTGTTGTCAAATTCTTAACAGTTGCTTTCAAGCATGAAACAGTCCCCGGGCTCTCGGAGGATTTACTTAGCAGTTTGAATAGAGAGGTCTTTACTGCTAATGGAACTGAGATGGCAGGCTTAAGCAATGGGGTGCTTTATAGCCTCTTTAGCCACTTGAGAAGATGTAACATCAAATAGCTGAAATCGTCTTGGTCTCCATTGGTGTTTGGGAAGTTGTACAAAGATTGGTGAATAAATAATTCAGAGTTGTATGAACGTCTGGAGCGTTGCAAGTATCTAAAAGCTTGATTCACAGAAGGTTTAGTACCAGGAGACATTCTGTAGTTTTTGTGTGAGCTTTGCCCCAGGGAACATTTACTGATGATTTAAAAAAAAAAAAAGAAAAATCTGTTGGGATTTACTGAGGTTTGTACAGAAGTATTTAAGATTCAAAAATGTTCTTGGTACAAAGGAATACTTTATCTTTGTGGGGATGGCTTACAATTATTGAAATATTTCATAGTTTTTAATACGAAAAAGTTGAGATTTCTTAGCATTTGCGATGTTTGCTGTTAAATTCCTTTACTGTATGATTTTTTGATAAACAAATAGTATTTAATAAGATCTTTACTAAAACATTTATGAAATGTGTATAGACAATCTATGATTGTGGATTCATCCCCAATCCTGTCTATAAATCAGATTTTCAGTTTTGTTTTGACCTTGGGGTTTTTTTGTTTGAGTTTTTGGTTTTGTTTAAGATTTACTTAGTATACGGAGTGGACCCTTTCTTTGAAAGGAGGAAGCAGTAGAAAGGCTACTAGCACTGTAAGAGTATTAGGTTTACATATTGTCCTGGTTAAACCACGACACATATCCTAGGATTTCCTTTGTTTTCTGCCAAGTGGGACAACATTATTTATGATTCCAATTTTGAAAAGTACAAAACCTTCCCTCCCAATACTTCCCCCCTCTTTAAATTTCTTATTAAACCTGCTAATGAGATATCTAGTATTTAGCAGCTTTACTACAGGGATCAAAATGTAATGTGAGAAAGTATTCTGATTGAATACCCACAAACTTGGGATAATTTTCAGTGCTTTGAAGAGGTTCTTGCCTACTCAGTTCATCTAATTTCTGCCCGTTCTAATTGCTGTGTTGGTATTGAACTCTTAAATTTCAGCTTCTCTAATTTTTTCTCTGAAGGCTATCAAGTCTCTGCTTTGATTCATCTGTACGAAGGTCCAAGAACAAATAGATTAATTTATAGATTTGTAGATTTTAATCTCCTCTGTTGCCTATATAGGCTTTCCCATTACATTTTGCACTTTTTTGGACCTGTATCTGGAAAGGTATTGATACAGAGAGTCTATCTGAAGGATAACAAACCAAATCCTGAGCTAAGTGGTTTCAGTGGTAAATTACTGTCACTTAGAGAGTTTAAATGAATGCCTGTTTCTAATTTGAATTCGTCTAAGCTTCGAGGTTCTTCTCTGTTGTATCTCATTATGCATATTTTTGCTGGATGAAGAAGTTGCCTGTTATCAGAAATCTAATTTTTCTTTAAATTCTTTAGACTATGAGCAAATCACCTTTTAAACCTTTCTGAAATAAATAATTATTGGGACTTCATACGTCTCTTTATCAAATGGCAGATTTTCTAAACCTTCATTAATGCTTGCAATTCTTCTAGTGATTCTTTGTTTTCTTCTGCCAAAAGTGTCAGTTGTACACTGAAATCTGCTAATTTATATAACCAAAAGAAATGATACTGTATTTTATTGGTGAATATTTTGCTTGTAATATCAGCAGTAGAAAGATTTTGACCTTGGCTTCATGTTTTTCAATCCTTTAGGCTGTTATTTCCCTCGGGTAAGAATCTGTGCCCCCCCAATTAAAGGTTAGCATCCTGAGACTTCAGAAGCTAAAGTTCCTATCTGATGAAGAAGCTCAACTAATATGAATACTAGCGATGACATGAAAATCAGTACCCATTGGTCACTTCAGATAGTTAATAAATGCTCTCTCACCTAATACATTGCTTTTAGTCTGTAGTGGAGCCAGAATCACTCTGATTAGGTTCCCTTGCAGGTAGAAAGAACATGCACTCTGATCTGGTCCTGTCTTGCTGTCTTCTGCAAAAAAATCATCTGTGGAAAATGGAAAGTATCTTGAAGTCTACTGTCAGGATAAGAGAATATTGCTGTCTTGAGCAGAACTTGCCTTCAAGGAGGCTGAAGCCAAAGCATAATGTATAGCAGTTGAAAACATTTTGCTTATTTCTAAGAAAGAGCCATATTAATGAGGGGCACCCCAAGGAAAAGCCAAAAGTCTTCCTCAAAAGGCTTTCAGACAATGTCTCAAATGTCCAGCTGGACATGTGCTCTGTGCTGTAAGGGTTCTGTAAAAATGGTAGATGAATTCACAGTTTCCATGGGAGAATAGGAAAATGACGTCCATCTCCCACAGTCTTTGAAAACTTAGGACCCATTGGTAGCTTTTAGTCACTTTCCTGCTTTTTTTTCTTTCTTTTTTTTTTTTTTTTTTTTTTTGTCAGGCCTTCCTTCAATTAACAATCCATTTAGTGGCCTCTTACTGTGGAAGTAAGGGCACTTTTGTTGAAATGTTCTTGGGAACCTAAAGACTGGTCACCTCCTGTTATCCAAGAAATAGTGTACTTACAATTCTGCTCATGTTTTCAGGCATAGCCAACTTTTACAAGCTTCTCTTCCCATTTAAAAGAAAGGCAGGGCTGTTTTCCAGGTCAAGCACTCTTTCTCCTCAGCTGTGAAGTGAGGCACAAGACTTCTGAAATCAAGATTCTTAAATGGTCAGATTTGTTCTGCTTGAATCTTTTGGGAATGAATGCAGTAAGGTGTTTTGTAACTATTTGCTAGTATCACTGCAAAGTGTTTGGGATGAATTCCTTGTGGAGTAGAGGTTTGGTTAATCTTGGAGTCAACCAGGAAGTAGAGTAGTTTCTCAGGTGGCTGATCTTCAGCTGTAAGCTCATAGGCAAGATACAATTTCAGCAATTCAGTTTCATGGACTTGCAGAGGGGTAAACAATCAGATTATTGGCACTGATGAAATAACTGGATTAATGGTAAGAAGACGTTGGCAAAACAATAATGTTTTAGCCACTGTGAGAGTACATGCACGGTGCAGAATTTATTTTCTTAAACGCAGACTTCTGAAATCTTAATCTTACAGGAACAACGTTCTGTGTCGTCGTATTAGATTGGGCGGTTTAGTGATCTGATCATTACAAACCCCTGATGTTTAGTATCTACCTCTCCATGGTGTACTTGTAAGGGGAGGAGGAGGGAGGGAGATATCTGAAACCCTGTGGTGAAATTCCAGCTGTATGTATGGAGGTCATTGCAGTGGGGATCGAACTCTTCCACAAACAAATCATGGCAACTAACAGTGCTGAAAGGAACTTGGTTAATTCAAACATAATATTTATTCAGAGAAATCAGATAGATGGATACTCTACAGTCTTACCTAATTTACAAAAGAACGAGTATTAAATGAATTAAAACAAATGAATAGTCCTTTACTCTGGAAATGTAAATTGCTAGTATATGCAGGTTAGTATGCAGGCTTTTGCAAATACTGAGCTCGATGACTCCGTTTCTCTGAAATACAATAATAGAATTCCTGTGTCTGCCGGTAATCACCAATTAGGCTGAAATCTTTGTTTAGCAGTCTTCAAACAGTCTAGGGCAGACTGAGTCAGTGTCGTGGAGCTTTTTTTACAATAAACCTACTCTTAATGGCTCTCTCACAAAGAAGTCTTCTGGGCCTCCTGCATTACGAGTATGTAACAGGAAATTTTGAGCTCAGGGTCACCCATGCGAAGAGGCAACCCAGCTAGACGAGCTCATAGCTCTCTTTTTATTGCTGTTGTCAATTTATAGTCTTGTTAGTACTGGATTTGAGGAATAAATGTTCACCTTTGAGAGAACCCAGCCTTCCTTGTGTTAATATTTTGCATACATTTATCAGTTATTTTGTTTAAAGAGTGTAAAAGAAGAATGTTTCAGGAATGTCTTTTATCTGTGGTTTCTACACATCAGTGTTACCTGGCTCATTTGTTGCCCAGCATTTTAGTATTACTCAAGTAAGCTCATAGCTTAAAATCAGGATTCCCCCCCCCCCAATATTTTTAAAAGGTCAGTGTTGGTACTGCTGAAGTCATGTTACAAATATTAACAATGCTCAGAAACTTGGAAGTGAGTGTTGCTTTGTCATACCCATGCCCTCACAGCCATTACTCCTTCACTACAAAAATAGTGAATTTCCATGCCTCTTTGCCTTTGAAAGTTCTGGTGATTAGATAAATACGTATATAACTGTTTTGGTGAAGCAGAAATTTGTGTATGTATGATAACACATACTTAGTGTTTAGTTTCCATACAACACAGTGGCGTATGCAATGTTGAAAGCTGCTAGAGCTCATGAAAAAATCCAGAGGATACCAATTCTATTTCTGCCAGTCGAATATGTATAACCTCCAGGGTTGCCCCTTATAGCTTTTAGTTTTTCTGTATTTTGTTGCTTTAAGAGTATTCACACATTTAACGTCTGTGTTTTGTATCAGAGCTTTACTGAAATTTTGTGCAGAAAATTATGCTTTAGTAGTCCCTATACTTTGCTGTGCAGATCTTGTGGAGATCTTTTTTATTTAGAAAATCAGCATAATTTGCTGTTGTGAAAAGTTGATTTTACTAGGCAAGGACTTTCCCTCTGTTTTGGGTTTATCAGTAAATTGAAACTGAAAAGTATTATTGAACAAAAAAAGTGAAAGGCTAAGAGATTCACTGCCTGTTAAAGGCCAGTTTCCTTCTTTTGTTTGTCTTTCCTTCCAAAGGAAGCTAATCTGGCTTTTGGGTTATGGAGATGCTTACATGATTTGTAGATTATATTACCAGAAGGGACTGGGGGTGGGTGGGTGTGGATTGGTTGGTTTGCCTCTCTACTCTAGGCTGTAGCAGTTTCCATGATTAAGTTCTCCTTGAACCCCAGCAATCAATGCCCAGGTAGTTAACTGCTGTTCATGTGTGTTTCTTTGGCCCCACCGTTCTATGAATAACCTATATTTGGTTGATTGGTTTTTTTGGGGTGGGTTGGTTTGTTTGCTTTTAAATGCTTTTATTTTTTGTTTTTTTTCTTTCAGTCCTTCCTTCCTGGCATGGAGGCCTTTGTTCTCCACACTTATCCTTTGCTTCTAAATTCAAGTTTTTGTATGTGCTTGTCAAAATGATTATTTACTAGTCTCTGACTTACTGAATGTTACTGACATTGCCATGTAACACTCCTTATTACTTAATGTTTCTTTCTCAATCTTTCTGTCATCTTCAAACTTAATTCGGGGACGATGCAACTTTCTTAAAGGTTAAAGGTTGTTAACACTGTCCTATTCAACATTTTTGTTAGGAGTTCCCACTGCACACCTAGATAGTGTTTTGGTTGTGTTTTTGTGTGTTTGTTTGTTTGTTTTCCTAAGTAGTTACTATTTGAGATGTGTCTGTGGTTAGGTTTTAGTTAATTTAACAAATGTCAAGAACATTTTTTTTTTTTTAGTATTCTGATTTTCTTTATACAGTATTGTAAAGTCCTCATGAGAAGAATGCATCACAACTGTTACATTTTGATAAATTTGCCTTTAAGCATACACATCAGTTTTTCAAGGTGTTCTCCATAAACTGGTGCTGATTTATGGTAGTTTGATATAATTGAGCTTTGTAGCAGCTGTTCTCTCACTGAGGACTGTTCCAGGATCCAGGGAGAGACTGAGAGGTTTCTTGTTCTTGTCTCTTTTTTTTTTTTTTTTTTTTTTTTTTTAAAGCATCATTGCAGCTTTATCTTCTGACTACAGCTTTTTCTGAGATTTGCTGGTATTCCAGGACTTAATTCTTACATTGTTATTTCCTGAAATAACTATGCATTATTCGGAAATTGCTGAAGTCATCTCTCTTGGAAAGTCTAAACTATATTATCTTAGTAGAGCTGCCTGTGGGATGTTAGTCATTGATTAACATCTTCCTTTACTGAAAAAAACCCCCACCATATTTTTGCATTGTATGAGAAGAATCCCTCCATCTTGCGACACAGGTAACATAGCTGCAGCCTTGAATGCTTTTCCTAGTGCTCCTCATATATAGAGGCTAAAGCAAGTCTGTAAAACTGAACCTTAGTTACATCTTCATTTAATGAACTGTGTAACTTGACATCATTTTCTGGTTTTGAGTTCCTCAGCCCTAGTAAATGATCAAGAAGAGTCAGTAACTTCATCAGGTTCATCGGGCTTTGCTTGGTGCTTAGTAATATAGCTGGGTAATTTTAACCAGCTTCCTCTGGAATTTGACCAGGGAAATGCATTGGAAGCAAATGAAGGTGCATGGGATTATACCTGTGTGATTAATACTGATATAACTGTAATGAAAACTGGTTTATAGTCTTGCACCCTTCTGTCACCAAGTGTGATATTTGAACACAAAGGTCAGGAAATCTCGGGCATAATTAAGGATGGATTATCATGGCTGTACACTCTTTTTATGTAAACCTTGAGTCAGAAACAAAAGCTCAGCTTTGCTAGATGCATCGTATCTGCAGCTAAGTGGTGAGGTTTACATGACTGCTCTGCTTGTTACTCTCAGTCCCTCATTGCAACGTTGGAACTTGCTTCTCCGCATTTAACAGCTGAAAAAACCTCAGAGGAAATTAGTTCATGTTAGTTCTGTGAAAATTTGTGACTGAGTAAAGGAGAGAGATTCAAGTGAGTGTGTGGCAGGGGAAATGGCTGCTGCAGAAGCTCAGCCGTAGCCTAGCCAGCCGTGTGCACACCTGGAACCGTCACTGTGGGATTCTCTGTTGCAGCTAATGGGAGGCAGGAGGGAGCATCAGGGGTATTGAGGGAAATATGAAGATACTGCTTTGTGGAAGTTGTGATAAGCTGTGATAATTTGTGGCAGGAAATCTTGGGCTGTTTCTTAGAACTCATTTGTTCCATTGTAGAAGAAGCCGAAGTACTGATTTTCTTCCTTGAACTTTGATAAAACTCAGATATGCAAGCTAAAATTTGCTTTTAAGTGGCATGCAGTGGAGAGGGCTTCTGAGAAAGATATTTTGGCTCTTCATTGCTCTATTTTCTTTCAGAGCTGTTTTTAGTGTATTTAACATTCTGCTGTGTCCTGAGGACAGTTCTTAAGCTTCTGTCTGTTAACATTATTGAATTAATCATTACTTTTATTTGGACTTGATGAAGATTATGTTTTGCAGTGTTTAAGGTGATTTGCCTAAGGTTGTAAGTTGAAGAATGTGATGAGCTGGTTGGTCTGCCACTGCTTTTTAGTCTTGGCCTAAACACAAATAGGACAGCTGCATGACAAAGCATGGATTATATATTTCCTTGGTAGTTTAAAAAAAAAAAAAGTATAGAAGAAGAAATACGGAGTCTGCTTGCATTCCTGTCAAGTTGCATTTCTTTTTAAGAGCACTACTTTTAGTGAGGTTGCTTCCTTCCCCACCCTGAATAATGAGTAAACTAGAAACACTGAGGTTTGTACTTTTTTTTGTATGAACGGAACTAATTATGTATTAGACAGGAGAGGTAAAGGTCAGCTAGACTTATTTTCAGCAGTCAGTTGTTGCTCTGAAGCTAGATAATTTGGGTGGTATCTAAAATGAAGTTTTCATACAAGTCTTCATACCAATGAGACTGAAACACAGTAAAACATTCTGTAAAAGAAAACCTCAGCAACTCAGATGCTGCTTAAAAATTAAGAATGTAAAACCAAGGTTTCATGAAAAAGTAGTGGTACTATTTTCAACATGGTTAAATTTACATGTTAGATAAATGATCTGGCTATTAGGTTGTTCACTTTCTGTTGTAAGTGACATAAAGTGGAAGAGTTGAATTGCATGTTGACAGGGACAGTACCATCCAAGACCTTTGCCCTGATGCAGCTTGCCACCAAGATGCTGGCTCATCATTTTTGCTTGTGGACTGAATGGCACCTAATGGGGGTTCTGTGTGGAAGATGAATTAAGTTGTAGGAATTTCTAGCTTGCTTCTGTTTTAGTTCATCCCTGAACTGAAGAAATGCTCAAAAATAAAAGGGCTCTGAAGTCAGATTCTTACAAAGAAAGGCAACTTAAGATAATTGAAATAAAATAGTACCCAAAAATATTTACCTGACCAGCAATTGAAATGTACTATTAACTGTGCAAGAAACAAAAATACTATATTAACAACAGCTGTCTTCAGGAAAGCCACAGGCCTTCCTGATCTTCGTGTTCCTTAATAGCTAACCTCTCCTTGAAATACCCTGAGAGAACTGGAACATTTTGCATCTTTTCATGAAGGTCAGTGTTGTGTAGTTTTGCAAAATCGACCAATTTCAGAGTTAGGCATCCCCTGCTGAAAAGCCCTGCCAGACTATAATATATATAATACGTATAGATAATACAAAAAGAAAAGTGTTTTCCTAAGTAGCTGACTCAAAATTAATTTTGGTGCTGCCAATCCCCATGCCTCCACCCCTCTCCCCCTAACAAATAACTCCCTGAACCCTTGGAAATCAGCTGCTGTCTAGCAAAAATCAGAGATGATATGAGTAAACAGATCTGCCACTTTGTGGCCAGTATAACATCATGACTTTTACAAGAGCTGCATTATAACATGGAGAGGAGGCAAGTGAAAATAAAACACGTGAACGAGGTTCTGGCTGTGAGAGCATCGGCCACAAAGGTGACAAAGAACAAGGGAACAAAGAACAATATTAAAAGTAATGACCTTGGTAAGAGTGCCAGTTATGAAAGTGTTGTTTAATGCTCACTGCTGTTATGAGTATACTTTTGTGCTTATTATGGAAGCAAATGCACTATCTTTAAGAAAAGCAGAAGAAGAAACTAAAAAAACAATTGAAGGCTGCCTACCAACTACAAAAGGAAGGAAAAATCCAGCAAGGAACCAATAATTAAAGGCACTAATTGGGGATACTAAGCCCATCCATTAATAAACCTACATCAACAAAGTAATCAGCAGATTAAAGTCCAAATAATGAAAACATTAGGACTGCAATACTAATTCAAAGAACTAAATTAAGCAGAGGAGACATTACTGTTGTCTCTGAAGATTCATTCTGTGTATATGTCCTCAAAAATTAAATTGAATTTTTAAATAATTAAATAGCTTTTACTGGCCTAGGGGAAAAAAGAAAGTTTCATCTACGTATCTTGTGGTTCAGTTTTGTTGAATAGTAGCAGGTTGGTTATATTCCACCCACAAACTTTTAAAATCAAAATGTAACCATTCTAGTTGGGAGTAGATATGATACCACAAGTAATTACTTTAAATATTAGTAGGTGATGTGGTTGCTCTGTCAGAACTGTAGTAAAATAAGAAGGAATAATATCTTTTTGGTATTTCACAGTTGGATTTTGACTAATAAATGTTTCCCAGTAGAAAAGGTACTTCCATCATGGTGTGATCTGAAAAAGCCTGAAAGAGAACTATAGCAAATAATGGATATTATTAGTCTTGAAAAAAACCTTGAAAATCTGATCTTTGCAAAGTGACAAATTTGCCATTTTTGGATGATAATTTCAGTTAAAAATACTGTTACTGCTTTATTAGATGGAAAGATTAGCCAAAATGCAATGACACACTATGAGTGTTCTACTAATTTGTCTGTTGAATAAAAAAAAGAGACAGGATGAGTTTTTGAAGCAGTAAAATAATTTGCCTTATTTAAGTATTGCAAATTACAAGATTTCTGATATAAGGCCTTTTTTATAGTTTAAATGACATTGCACATTGTCACTTTTCTAGGTTTTCCCTTTTTTTTTTTTTTGTCCTGAAGATTTTTATATGGCCATAAGTTTTACTCCCATCTATCAACTTCTACCTACTCAGTCATTCAGTGTTGTAATTGTTTATGCCACTATTCCCACAGCAACAGGCATAGAAAATAATTGCTACTAAAATCAGCTGAAATGTAGTTGGGGGAAAAATGTCCCAGTTCATTGTAAGCATTTATTTAGGTAATTGGTAACATTTGGACATAGGATAGAAAATTAATTAGAAAATTGCTAAAGTTTCTGCAATTTTTTTAATGCTATGTGTCATGAGGTTATCTACTGCTATCTTATAAAAAATTGATATATCTAAAATATCTTCAGTAGCTTTCTGTTCCTGGCTCTTCAGTTATCGAAATTATGCATCTGTCAAAGCTCATTATGGTACAAAGATGAAAATCCCATTACTTCAGAATTCTAAATGTCATAGATCTGGTAAAGAACATCATAATACGATGAAACCACTTCCATAGCTTGTACAGCTACAATTTCCAACCTTTCATTTTTCCATTCTAGAGACTGCCCAAGCACATAGTGTATTTTAAACCTGGGAACAGTTCTGGTTGCTGGCTCGTAGGTGATCTGCTGGAATCACATACTGAGTGCAGTGGTTGATGTTTCTGAGTTGCTTAGTGACTTGTCTAAGTTGCTTATCCTTCTGCAGTTCTGCACTGTATGTGTGTATAGTAACAACCTCGTTTGGATGCTCCAGCACCTGCTGGCTCTCGTACCTCTGCCACAGGAAGACTGCAGAGTAATCATTAAAGCAAAGGCTTCATGTGAGATATCTGTACCATGGTTGACACAGCCACAGCCAAAGGGTAACTGGAAACCAAAAAGAGCAATACATATTTAGAAGGAGAACTGAATTAGCTTATGCTCTGAAGCAATGCACTTAATAAAATACATGTGATCATGATCCTGATTTCTGCTACTGGGATAGACAAGCTGCTAAATGCAGCAATTCCTATGACATCACGTCAGTCAGAGCTGCAGCATATGCTGAAGTCTGCTGGCTGTTTTTTTCAATATTCTGTTAGTACCAGAACACCAGGGGAGTAATTTCAGGTGATTAAATAAAAAAAATACTATGATCATGTTTAAATTCAAAACCATTTTTAGGTGTAAATTCAATGTACTAGTTCATTATTGTCCAATTTTACCTTCAATAATTTTCTGTTTTCCAACAGTCCTTCACTTCCTAATTTGCTTGTGTTTGGAAGTGACAGCCAGAAGCTGTGTGACTCAGATGTTATTCATCTCAGGCAAAAGACTACACACTGTAATATTGCTGGGGATCTTGATATTTGAAGGTTGCCTCTGCTGCATTAATCATTTCTAAGTGTTAAAATTTTCATAGATATCTAGTTTTAAAAAAAGCAATACAATATATTTAATTATATGAAACTTAACTATTATTACAAGCACAGTAGTATGACTTCAGGCTTCCAGAAATTATTTTTCAGCGGGTTGCCGTGCATATTCAAAAATGTTGCAGTACAGCAAGTCTGTGTACTTTGGCTTTTTCTTTTCCTAGAGCAAAGCATCTTAATCCTTTTTTTTTAATCTTCAGATAACATCTGATCTTGCAATAGATAATTTTAATGATATTTCATATTGATTTCTAAGACAGATGGAGTTTCATCTTTGCTGAACAACAAAAAATATGGCAAAATAACGTGTAAGAGCATGTGAATGATATTTTAGTAGAGATGTGTATGGTAATAGAAATAAATCAGAATTTCAACATACTTCTGTTTTTGCGTTACTCACTTTCTTGTTTTCAATCTGTGGACCAGTTAAGTTAGCAAATACTTTTTCTGCCTGTTCCACTTAGAAAAGTTCTTGAAAACACTGACAAGAAGCAGCAACATCCACCATTTACTGCATAATATCAGTAAGATATTATCAGTAAGAGGTGGCAGATCTCTTTAATACCACTTTTTCTAAAGTTTTGACACTCGGATTTTTGTTTAATTCCGTTAGGCACTCTTTGAGATAAAATAGAAGTGCTCTCTCAGGACATCTGTTGCTAAATTCAAGCTCTCTCGTTCATGGGAATGAGTTTTATGAGCAGTAATCTACTGTTGAAGGGGATTAATTTCAACCACTTTCGGTCATGAAAAGTCACTAGAGTTTCTATAGCAAACCACAGTAAAGGCACTGATAATGGTTGTGGGATACTCAAGCGTTAAATGCTGTGGTATCTGTGGTTACTTGGCTTTGCATATGTGAAACAGGTTTTGCAGTGAAGTTGAAAATCCAGGTCAGTTCTGCGCCCTGGCCGTTGGAGGCTGGGTTGGTGTGGCGCAGCCCACAGTAACAGGTTGCACGTGCTCTTGCTTTCTTTGGAAACGCTGCCTCTTGCTGCTGCTTCATCAATTAACTTGCAGATATTAGTAGTTTGAGAGGTTTCTGAATTTTGGAAATGCTAAACTGCATATGGTACTGGAAAGCCACTGTTATGTTAGCTTTTTATTTGAAATTTAGGAATGGATGTTCGTATGTTCAGGTCATTGCACAAAATCATGAGGAATTAGTCGATATGTATACTTCATTAATTGGTGAATATTTGTCTTTAACTTAGAAGAAGCAAGACACATAAATGTTAAAATTTTTTTCTGGTCAAAATACATGTTGTCAGCTCTCTAAATTTCACCTGTGTGTTGCCTTGTCCTCCCATGACAAGGTCCTGTCTTCTCATTGTGCAGAAGGGAAGTTTTTAAAGCATGTTTTCTCGTTGTCATTGAATAGCCATTTAGTTTAGTGCTTTGCCTTTGTCCAAGAGTGGCAGGCCATCTTTTCTGTTCACTTGTGTGGGATTTTTTTTGTTTGGTTTTGGTTTTGTGCTTTTGTTTTTATCAGTTGTGATATCACAAATGAATATGCATATAGTTGTTTGGTGGATTGCAGAAAATGACTGGTATTTTTTTATTAAATATAAAGAAAATCTATTGTATAGTTCACTGTAATCTGCATATTTCCATCATCAGTTTTGTTTCTTTTCTCTCTCTCTTTTTTTTGGGGGGGTGGGGTGGGAGAGCTTTTTAAAGGGACTTTATAGCAAGCTTGATCCAAATTTACAGTATTTACTACACTTTTATGTTGTTACTGGATAAATCGGTGAGAGCGTGGAAGAGCTCAGTACGCTGATCATCAGCAATTGAGGTGTCTGTGTATTTAGGGACTTTTTCTGGTCCTTCACTCAGAACAGAACACCTCCAGCTCCTTTACGGGTCCTGACAATGAACCAACACCATTCAGCAGAATAAGTTGTGATTTCTGCTGAGTGAAATTGTCTCCAGCACTTTTCCTAGGGATCAGGCCCCAAGTTTTATACAGTTTAAGATTCTTCTCATTTTCATTAGCCTCTTCCTGCATTATGCACAGTTTTACAGGAAGTCAATGTAAAAGCATTTCTTTGTCTTTTGCTTTATGTTAGTCTTTAGTATCTTTGGTTGTTAGTCATACAGCTGCTAAACGAAAGAACACTTAATATGGAAAAGACTTGCTTTGTTTGGGACCAAGTGATAAAGCATGTGTTTAGTGATCTTTCACAACAGGACGTTGCATGACATTAATGTACTGCAGAGGAAAACTAGGAAGCCTCTTTCTCTCTTCTTCTTTCTTTGTTTTTTTTTTAATTATTATTTTTATTCCTGTGATTGCCTCAGTGCCCTAAATACTCCTGTGTCAGCAATTAGCAGTAGCAGTGTTTCGTTAATCCATCAGATTTCTGATGCGGCACATTCTAAGACCAAGAGATAATAGGGAATCATTTGTTTAAACCTCAGGATTAGCCTCTGATACATCAGGCTGCAGTGTGTCATTAACAGCAATGGTAGTAGAACTGTAAACTAAAGCAGATACATGGCCTGTGGTTGATATTCTAAAATCAAATGACAGCTTTGCTGTCTTGTGCCTTTAAGCTGGTAAATAGGCATTGCAGCTTACATAAGTTTGAGTAATAGCTGTGTGGTTTTGATAGTGTTTGTATTTCCCTGTTGTATGAATCACTTAATGCACTGTATTCCCTAAATATTTGTTCTACCAAGTTGAAATAAACCCAACTCCACAAAGTAACTTTATAAGCTATCCATATATATCAACAGACTCTGAACTTTCAGAATACTTGCCAGCATTCATGTTGGAAAATCCCTATAGGACTTAATTCTGTACAGCTTTATATGCATACATAAGCAAGAAACATCATAGGCAGTTATTTTAAATGTAGCCGTAACACATCTGATATCAAATTTATACTGAAAGGAGCTCGGTTTTGGTTTTCATAGTTAAATGAATCTGGTTTATTATTATTATTATTATTAATGCAAAATACATTTGAAATGTCTGGTCCTTATAAAACACAGTAGTTGTACTAAACCGGAGGATTTTTTATATTCCTTGTAAGCTTTTAGAAGGAGCTGTTTCATGAACTCTTCAAAATGCTAGCAGTTGATTTAATTTGTAACTTCAGCAGTGTATTGAACTTGCAAATTACTGTGCCCTCATATTATAGACATAAAAGAAGATTTATAGGTGCTTTCTTCTTTTGATTGAATAGTACTTTCACAAGAGCACTAAGTGCAGTAATGGCTGAAGCGATCAACCTTGCAATCCTATGTGGCTAATATGCAGAGATAGGAAAGGTAGAGAGAGATCACATAGGACTGAATGGCAGATAGCAAGTTGTCTGCAATATAATCACAACCAAGCATAAACGAGCTCTAGTTCACTTGTATTGACAGTATTAAGTCCGTTATCAAGAAATATCAAAGTCCTGTGTAGAGGTTGTCCACTGTGGCCAGATAGTTTCTGCCTACTTTTCCTAAAGCTGAAAGTCTATCAGGCTGCTTCTTGGTGGAGGTTAGCCGCTGGCTTTGCCTCCAGGTCCACTAGCCTCTTTCATATCTTTTGCTTTTTAGGTCAGTTGATTGGCTTTCAAACTCCCTCTGAACTCACTTGTAAGATACTCGATAGACCTGCCTAAGTTGCATCAAATGAAAATTACCACTTGCAGCCCATCTTCCTTTGCCTGTTGTGTCAGGAAGAGGACTCTGAGGGAGCCGCAGCTGACGTGGGGTCTGCCCTGACACGGAAAATTTTTTCCTGAGCCCTCCTGCTGCAGAGTGTCTGCATAGCCCATTGCACGGGTCGTGCTGATGGCTCCACTCCACAGAAAGTGAGCAGCTGGGGGCTTCCTCCCAATTCTGCTGCCAAAATAAGACAGCCTCCACGTCTGCCATGACCTATATATAAATCTATTTGCCAAAATGTACTCTTGCCTGATCTCCTGTTACTGGAAGGGTTGAGGGGACTTAGTTGAGGACAGTCCTATCCTGGTCCTTGCTAGAGCCAAACAGATCTCTGCTTGGATGCAGTATGGAGGTGGCTGGGAGAGAAGCAAACCTCTTCGCTTTTCTTTCTTATCTTGAAATGTATTGGCTGATGTGAAGGCATTACTACCCTGCAAAGCCAGGTGGAATTTTGTTTGTGTTTATTTCAGTGCATTGGCTTCTCATGTACCCTGTATTCTTAATTGGAAATTAGCAACAACTGCTTTAACAAACCTTTTACTTTTAGATTCTGTTATCTGTTGAGTTCATTGATATCGATGTGGTGGTCATCTGCACTTCTGAATAGTTGGACTGGATATAATGGCACTACTTCTGCAAAGATGGTTAATGACAGACAGGTGTTACTTTTTATAGGTAGACCTAAAGACACTTCAAATCAGAATCCTATTGGGATAAACATGGTCAGTAAAAACTTTAACAACATAAAAAAAACATAAACACCTTAACGTAAATGAGTGAAAGCAGTTGGCAATCGAGATGAGAGAGCTCTCCATGCAGTTCAGCAAACATGTATTTATTAATTTTATGTTCATGGTGTAAAAATTGACCATTTATGTGAACTTCTTACCAATGATAACAAATGCCCAAATGTAATTTTACCATGAAAATGTTTCAGGTCTTCTGTGCTTCTGGCCATATAGCGACCTTGCAGTATGCTTAGAAAATCAGAAAATACCACCTTAATTGTTCATCCACTATGTACCTGAAGCTCTAGCTGTAGCATCACATTTATTGCAGCTGCACTGGTGTGACTTAAGTCTCCCTTGAAGAAAGGAGAGCTTTCAGATAAATAAGGGCCAGTCTACTTTGGGATTATGTTAGTGCCATTGGTAGCCAAGGTAGCTACATTTTCTGGTGTATGGACTATGGAGTTCTGCACAGAGTTTAAAGGGATTTCTTATTGTGGGCTGCATTTCAGCATCACCTGTCTAATATGGAGGAGAGAGACAGGCATGGATGGTTTTTTCAGTGTTCACATTTTAAGGAAAAATGAGTACTGTATTTTGGCCATGACCATGTGAAGCACAAAGCTGACTTGGATGTGGTTCCTACATTGCCTTTCTGACTTTGGTTTGAAATGTTTCGTGTCTTCACATCTTCTTTATGTTGTTTGTGGATTTTTTTTTCTTCCCCTCATGGAAGGACGTAGGAAGAAAACAGTCAGTGTAAGCTGGACTGCATTAGAAATATGCTAGCTATGATGCCAGGTTTCATGGCTTCCATATTTTTGAATGATCACCTACTGTTACCAATATTATGTATGAAGATGGAAGTATAGTAGTTTTAATCTTTAAACTAGCCGATTTTACCTTCTAATTCTTTTTTGCCTGTTGTAATTTCCTTCTGTAATTTCTACAGAGTGTAATTATAGTGTTTAGCAGCATCTTCCTGTCCACAGATAGATGAGAGAAGAGTCAGATTAAGAAAGAATAAGAAAGTCAGACTTTCTGGGCAAGGAAAGCTAATTTACTGTTCTGTATACTCAGGCAGTTTGCAGCAGTAAAAATAGCATGAAAAATAGATGGAAACTTCTTTTTTTTAAACTTTTTTCCGAATTTCTTATTTTGCCACTTATCTACTCAATATCTAATTACTACTTTTCTTTCAAGAGAATTGATTTTAAAACTAGAATAAAATAAAGTATAATAAAAATGCTTATTATAGCTGAAGTTGATAGTGATGGCACCCTTATTTTAAATTGCTACAATCTCGTTCTAACCCCGGTGCTTTGACTTGCTTTTTGTTGGCTGATGGAGAATATCTCTGCATTTCTTAAGTAGCCAAATGGCGTCCTGATACTGAGGTGCTGCATGAGCTAGTTAAGTCTGAGTTTATAGCTGTGCCTTATAATATAAGGAGATCAGTGAATAATGAAAAAATACTTGCTGAAATGTAAAATATCAAATGAACAAAACTTCAAAGCTCAGGATTTTATAACTCATTCCTTCTGCCAGCTCAAAGAAAACTAAAAATCTCCAAATAAACTGTGTAAGATGTTTAAGAAAAACTCTTGTTCTGCTTTTTTTCCTTTAAAACATTTTGTTCCCTAAATTACATGCCATTTTCTTCTGGTTCATGTTTAGTCCATTTTTTAAATACTAGAAATTAGAACTCTCTTTTTTTGTTGCCAGTTTTCCTCAACTTCTCACTTGCATAGCCATAAAATATAAGTAAAGAAAATCAATCCTAAACTATCTTTAAACAAAAAGATGATTATTTCTCTGGGTTCATTAATTCTTAAAGAAGAAGAAGAGAAGCAAACTTGTCTAAGCAAATACTGTGCTTAAGTATTTTATACATAGGTTATATTGTAGATAAGAGCTGTACTTTCAGGAAATAAATAACAATCCTTAAGGTTATGTAGAGTCAACAAGACCTAGGTATGCTAAGAAGCCTAACTGATGTGCAATGTTATCATATAGCACTCTAGTTGTTTTATACGGTGAGACTTTTCTGTCTGGAAATGGTTAGTTTATTGTGCCGAAGCGCTTGTCTTCCAGATGACTCTTCTTGAATGATTCTGGTTGAATTGTGTGTGCTTTTGGTCGTTGACCTCTCCAAGTCTCTCATCTCGACTTCTGACTTGGTGAAACACCAGATGGTTAGTGTATGCTACAAGGAGATAGGAGTTTGTGGAAAGATGATGTTTGTTCTGCAGATATTCAATGAGGGCACTGAGAGCAGACCGTCGTAGCCCCCAGTAGCTCTTGTTTATCTGCATGAGTCTGTACAGTGGACTCATTTTCACTGTCACCTTGGGGATCAAGAAGGTTTGGGTTCTCATAGATGCCTACCCCCAGCCCAAAAGCTGTTCTCTTCCATTCCATGTTATGACATTTGCAGAACTCTTTGCAACAGCCCTGGGGATTTTTCTGACATTAAAAAATAAAGAAAAAAAATTGCTACAGAGTGACCTTTTATTAACTAGAACCTTAAGCAACTTATCAGAGCTGCTCGAGTAAAAGCAACACCATAGTGTATTCAAATTTAAAATTGGTACAGTTGCATTTTCAGTTTTGTGACTGTTAATGCATCCTTTTATGCACTGGCTGGCTATAATGTTCCTAATAGGAACCCTTAGCTAAGGCTTTGGAGAGACTATCCAGTCTTAGAGAATAGTTGACTAATAATGATTTATTTAAAAAAAAAAAAAAATCAGTAAAACCCCCAGCAGAATATTTCTATGATCAGAATCTGCATATACTGGAAAAGCCATCAGGATTGTTTTCCACTGGGCTGAATAAAAAAGCTGCATGTCCTCTTTGGGCTATTTGGGAGCCTTTCTTGGCTTCACTGATTGGTGTTTGGGGGGCAGGGGTGAGAATCAGTTTTCATTTAGAAAACTCTGGCTGTCTTGAGTGTGAGCTGCTCTTTCCATGATTGTTACATTTAGAAGGAACAACTGAGCAATTTGCCGTTTACTTGTGTCTTCTGGGGCGTTCTCTTCCCTTCAAATTAAATTATTTTAGTATCATAAGATCATTGCAAATTCATCTGACCTGAGGCAACTTGGATGTGGTCAATGACGATCATACTATTAAGACAGATATATAGTTATGGTGGGATGAGGGTGAAGATTAATTACTTTGAAATTTGGGATGCTTTTTCTGCACCTGGGAATAATCCACTGAATAAGAAACAGTCTTATTACACATATCCAGCAGAACTCTATCTATAAAGCTATCAGGCTTAAAAAGAAAATTAAAAAAATTTGTCTCTGATGGATGGTGAATCAATAATCTCCTGCTGTATATGAAGAGTTCCATAAAGAAGCTCCATCTTAGTAGAGTAAATGGAGATTAGTCCTGCTAGGAGAGAAATTTTGTCATAATTCATCAAGGCTGCTTATTTCTTTTTCACCCTCCATGCCCCTCTGCCCTGTTTCTCTCCCTTCTTTCCCATAGAGAATATTGTGTTGGTGGAGGGAGAATGGCAATCCTAGCTGTGTTACTACATTTACCCCTGTTTTGTGAATGTGAATGTTGAGACACTGTCAGGGAATTCCTTAAAAATAATTTTGTCTTCAGAAGACTCCTCCCCTGCCCTCCGCCCCAAATGTTATTTATCAGTGGGCCTTGCAGAGCATATTTTACCGTATGCGCTTGTGCAAAAGCAGAGTCCTGGGAGGAGCTAGAAAGAAGCATTGAGGGGCAGAGGTGCTGCTGAGAGGCAAAAAAACCAGCCTGTGAAGGGTCAGAGCTTGGGGAGCTTGGAAGGGTAAAGGAGAGCAAGCTGGGAGTCAGCAGGGAGAGAAGGAGGGTGGAGGGTCTTCAGCAAACTGGCTGGCCTTCTGCTAGGGCTTGTTTTCCAAGGAGTGGGAGTGTAAGGTGGATAAGTCCATTTTTAACTTTCTTTTTTTTGTGGGGAATGGAAGGGGGAGAAGGTGTCATGATGCTGTTGTTTGATACTACACCAAATTACTGATTGGTGAGGATGAAGATAGATACAGATACACACACACATACATATATACACACTGTATATATGCGTATGTTTGTGTGTCTGTAAGTGCAAAAGGCTACAATTTGAGATATTAAGACAATTTTGCGTTTAAAAACAAAACCAACAAAAAATGATAGAATTTGCAGAGTCTGCATCTTCAGCTGCTTTCTCCTGATGGGATCAAATAATTGGACTAACACTGCAAAACCAAGACCAGTGTGTACATAGCCCTTTCTTTGAATTACTCTCCATTTAATCTTACATTTCTTAATACCTATGAATAGGTTGAAAATTCTTGCAATAATACCTATGTTGACAAACTAAGCTTTACTGTTTTTTTCATTCTTTTACCAAACAACAGCATTAGAGGAATCCAGAACAGATATTCATGCTGTGTGACAGTCTTCTACCAACCGTTTTATCTCCTGTTTATATATGGATATTAGGTTGGAAGCAGTGCTCACCATATAGGGGAGGAGAAGGTGAAAACATGGCCTGACTTAGCACAGAACCTCATCAGAAATACACAGTCAGCTTCTCATCCTATCGGATTTAAAGCATGTGCCTTTGCCCAGGTGTAACCTATGGCAGCAACCACTTAAGATTCTGGAGGTTATTGAAAAAAATCTTGTCGATTCTGATGCTGTTGCCCTAAAGACAGTAACTACACTGGGTGCAGGTTGTCTGGATTCCTGCCTAAAGCATCTGGCAAATCGGGTATGAGTCGCCAGAGCTAATGTGTTCATGCCTGTGTTTTCAGCATCCTTCTTACCTATTCTGTCTCTGCTTAGATTACCAGCATATGTTTGCTTGGGCTTTGGTGACTTGTTATGAGAAGAGGACGCCTCTAGTTTTCCTTGAGAGTAGCAGTAGGCTCTGTTGTAGCACAATCTCCAGTCCCAAAATATGTTGCATGTAAAACCCAAAAGATTCCAACAGTCATACTTGTTGTGTGGATGTAGAGTTTGGCTCTCAGATGCTTTAAACTATGATCTAACTGCTGCTGTTCAACTCTGGTAGCTTGGCTGTGGAGTTCAGTTAAAAACAAAAGTAGATCTAGGATGCTTCTAAATATAAAATTCAAGAAATTTTGTGTTGTTGATTTTTATGACTAGGGATGTTATATAAAATGATATTTTAAGTTCTAAACTGACTGTAAGTGAAAGTCTTTATTGGAGGTCTTAAACAAAATAGTTGGTTTAATTGGCTACACAGTAAATTAATGAGAACTCTCTATAATGAAAAATTCTAGTGCAAGACACCAGTGTGGTCTAGACGTCATTAAAGGGTTGTGAATTTTAGGGTCTCTTTGTAAAATACTGTCAGATCTATGCTTTGACTTTGTGTCTGTGGCTGACTGAGGGATGACATCCATGGTATGTGGTACTATTGTAAGCATTCCAGAATATTTAATATTAATAATGTGCCTTCATTTATAAAATATTCTTAGGAAATGTAATAATAACTCTTTAAAATCCACAGGTATAAGAAAGATTTAACAAAATAAAATCTAAATCACTGTTTTTTGATGAAATAGGATATAATCCTCTCAGTGAGCTTTCATGCTGTTAAACGGCCATTCTGAATTGAACACTTATATAGACCTCTTCTGTTTGTCAAATATTCAAACACACAGCATCACATGTAAAAATAAAAATACTTGAAAAAAAGATAAAGGCAAAGCAGAACTAGGATAAACTGGGATGTACCTAACATGTTCATGATGGCATCATTGTAGAAGTAGGTGACCTGTGGTCTTTCAATCAGAATTGTTGTGTTGCTCATCTCTGAGAGCAGTAGTGACTATACAACCTGTTAGCTTGCCTCCTGTTTATCATCTTGTCCCCTATTATGAAACAGGAGAGATGAACTGACATATAGAAACTTAAGCATGTTTCTGTGTCTCTCTCTTCTCATTTTAAACTATTTTGGTCAACTTTCTTCTGTTATTCCAGTCTTTTCTTACTGACAGTAATGGCACTGCTGCTCCTCTCTCTTTTACATTTCCATTAGGACTTCCTTTCAAATTCTAAACCATATTTCTCTTTCATGGTCAGATGGTCATTTGGGCCAACTGCTTTCAGTCAGTCTCTTATCCCTCAGCATCAGTCTGAATGAAAAATGGGGCAAGCTGGTATACTGGAATGTGTGTCCCCTCCCATGCTGTGATACCTCCTGAAAATGCCTGTAATCATTGTTCAGTCATTTGAAGAAAAAAAAAATAGTCTTTATTTTCAAAGGCTACAAGTCACATCGGATTTTCAATTTCTGAATTTTACATTGACAGGAGGCAGATTGCAGTGAAGACCATAAACTGACAGTTTAGGCCGAGCATGCTATTGCCTGAGGCAGTCAAGGATGTAGACCACTCCATCCTTCTGACTTAGGACATTCATCCCTCCTGAGGTTCCTTGTCCTTTTTGATGATAGATTGAGAAAGACAAGCAGCACATGGGTAGACAAACACCTCGCCAAGGCACTTGGTGCCATTTAACAGTTTCTTTCTGCATTTGACATTTTCATTTCCCTTCTTCACCTCACTCATCACTAACTGTTTGGGTCTTGTTTTCTGTACACAACTCTAATAGAGAATGACAGAATACAAATACAAGCTCCATTACTCATTTTATATGCTGTATATTCTAGCAAAATTATATAGGAAGCCTTGCCAGCTGAACCATGAAAGGAACACTTAAGATTTAATTGACATTGACCTTATGTGACTATCATTCAGGATAAAGTGATTTTTTTGTTGGTTTTTGTTTGTTTGTTTGTTTAATGAAGCATCAATATCCAAGAATGTGCAGTTATTCAATTTATTGCTTTGTAATTATTTTCTGAGTTTACTACAGTCACAGTACCACTATCAAAATATGCTTTGCATATAAAACAAACTTCCAGACTCTCATGTTTATTATGTCTTATTACTGTGTTTTGTTCAGGTGGGATCTTAATACAGAAGTTGGAAAGTGTGCAAAACATATTCCTTTATAGACCAAATATGTGAGTGTGCACGTATTTTCTGAATCAGTTCTCTGCATACTTCCTGAGAGGTCTGAGAAGATACAAGCTCATGTTGCAGAGGAAAGAGTATTTAGGGGAGAATTTCTATGTATTTTTTGCATATTCTATGACTGAGAGATGATGAGGAGTTAGAATGGTGGCCAACTTGGTTAGTCAGTGGAGAAGTGCCTTGGTGATAATCTCCATTCTGGTCTCTGATAGGAGCCAAGGCGATGCATGGCTTGATGCTTTTCATAGCAGTGTGAGGAAGTTCTCAGCAGAACCACAGCAACTATGTGAATCACTGCAGGAGATGAGTTCCTGATCGATGTATTCACCAAAAATCCTGGCTTTCATTGATACCAGTAAGCAAAACATGCCTTTCCATCACTGTACTGTTGACATCCAGCCTCCCCCTCCATTTCTTCCAGACCTTTTCTACGAAGATGGTGGAGGTGGCTCTTCTCTTGCCAAGTATCTTCAGTAACTTATTGCTGATACTTCTTGTGCTCTGAAATAAGGCTGGATTAAAATAGGTGTAATTGTAGTTGATGATACTGGTATACATTAGTGTAGTTTTTTGATTAACAGCACTGATACTGTGCCGAGAATTCAGCTTGAAATCTGTTGTTACTTGGGGAGACTCTCAGCTGGGAGGGAGATACTTGAGATCTAGGGTAATTCAAATCATTGTCCATTTATACATATTCAGCTTACACTTGGACTGAGGTTTACATTTTCATTAGTATTTCTGAGGATGATTTCCAGTGAGAAGGAAATACTGAATTCATCAGAAACCTATGGTCAAGTGTTCTATCCCATGCTGTGAGCATGCGTTTATCATTGAAGTCTTAATCTGGAAAGGGAAGGAAGGTAGTCTTTTGGAATAGGAAATAATCTTTATCTACTCAAACCCACTGAAAAGAAGGTACAAATGGCACTGATAAGGGTGAATTAAAAGAGAATGAGGCTTCCAATGTTCTGCTGCTTCTCCCTTCCAGTGTGTGGTGTAGAACAGTCTGTAGAGCTGTGGTAATGCACTTTCTTTATGCAGTTCAGAGAAATTTAAGTCAAATTCTACAGGCTTATTTAAGCTGAGGATACCCAACTGCAGGCTGAGCACCAGACAAACTGTAGCGTGATTAGTTGTAAAGTGAGTATATGGGGTTTTTGTGTTGTTTTATATGGTTGAAAATAATGGGAAGTGAAAGCTCATCAGCTGTAGATTTTGATTGCTGAAGAACTTAGCAATATATGTTCATTTACTCAAGGATCATGAAGAGCTATAATGGCTTTGCTCTTTAGTAGCAGGACAAAAATATGTGTCTTGCCTTCTATCATTGCAGCCTTCTGACTATAACATGGGCATGTCTTAAGCAATAATGCAATGATAAATTAAGCTCCTTTTTTTGCTGCAAGAAATGGTTCTTCCTTTGTATACAACACAATTAAGGTAAAAACTTTTTTGGGGGGGAAGTTGTTATGTGACAAAATACATCGCTGGCTAGGTCTTCATTTTCAGGTGTCTGTATATTTATGCTGTTTTAATCTTCTTGCACATTGAGCTGCTATGGGACAGATTAGGAAGACAGAAAAGTTTGGGCATTATATAGATATTGCATTTATCTTTAATCCACTGTTCTTGAAAATATGAAAATTCTCATAATGTCTATTATTGCATTGAGAAATTCATTACACTGGGTTATGAAGCTCTGCTAACCACTGTGACTGATTTGGTTCTCCAACTTTATTTTATGGATAGAAACTGCATGTAAAATAGTATGTGTTCCCCAAAGGATACTGCTATTGCATGTTTAGTATTAATGCAGAAAAGCCGTTAGTTGAAAATATTAAAAGGACTATCATGAGTATTTGCAGATGCTTTACTGTGAGTTTAAAAAGAATAGTATGCCAGATTCCTTCAAGAAAAAAAAAGGAAAGGTTAATTTTTTATAACCATCTATAATGTTACTCATAAATTTTCCAATTTCTCTGCTACTTAGCTACAATACATTATTTAGAACATAAAAGATATTAATTTGAAAGACTGATCTCTAGAGATAAGTCAGCTTTCCTTTTTAATAAACCATTTCAAGTACAGGGTGCCTAGCAAGAGTTTTGCAGATGATATTTTGATTGCATTAAAATAATTACTTATTTCAGGTTGTATTATTCCAGACGTTTATACTCTGAGGGGGAGTACATGACAGGATTTAGACTTCATATGTGATGATATAGCACTAGGTTCCCATATGGAAAATCTGCATTCCTTCTGGTAAATTATTTGCTTTAGCTCATAGTATTTATGCTGTAAATGTATCAGACCTTCTTTGTGTTGACTATCTTTTCATGTAAAATATATCCCCCCTTAAGCATTTCTTCTTTACTTCTTTACAGACATCAATTAAAAAAATTTTGGTTTTTTTTGTCTACTAGGTGTTTTTCCTCTGCTTTGTAGCAGGTTTATTCTTAAATGTATGTGAAAATGAGGGCAAGGTATTATATTTGCTTAATTGTAGATGCTCCAGTCAGACATGCATGCTTCTCTATATACAATGCACATACGTTTAACTTCCAGAATACAGAGATTTACAAAAATTACCCTCTTTATTAGTTCAATAATATCTGGACAAGAAAGCAAAACCAGTCTATGTAAAGAAGAGAATTCTGAATTCTTGAGGTAGCAAAAATTGGTGGTACTTTATACTCTGAGAAAGTTTCAAGTATTGTCTTTTTCTGTAGGCATATGAATCTCAGTACCCCATGCAAATAAAACTTCTGTGAAGTCATTAGTTATCAAGAGTTTGCTAAATTGATTTACTCCATAACTGCCTTCATAAATAGTTCCCTATTTGGAGGACAAGGGTTACATGAAATTATTAAAGCAGCTTCCATCTGCTTTTCATTTGGTATTACCATGCTTTGAGCACTTCCGATCCAAAAACATGTTGGAGTTTGCTTGCCCCTTTGTGTCTCATTTCAGGAACTGACTTGTCTTTCCTGAGTATGCTTGACTGGTGACTGGCACTTAACTTGGATCTTCAGTATTCACTGGACCTCTGTGCTTTCTGAAAACTATCTGTTCCCATATGATTTCTAGCATAGGTAGTTGCAGACTGGCCAATGCTTTCTCAGGGAACAAGATTAATATTAAATGAAGATCCAGTTTGGTGTAGTTTTTCATGTGGAATAGCGAAATGAATGAAATTCAGACTCTGCTCCTAATTAAAATGGTGTCTTTGGTTGCTACATTTAAACATGGGTGAGGTGTCAGACACTTTTTGCATTGGATGGGTGGAATCCAGTGTCTCAGTTCCCTCTTTCAAAAATAACTCACGAGCAAGGAGTAATAACTTGGCTTCTCTCTTCCCCTAGTGTTTCCTTGCAGCTAAGAGTGAGGAAGTGTGGTCTGGCGTAGGTAACAGAGATCAGTCCTGCCTAAGCAGCAGATGAAAATTACCCATTTGCTTCTTGGGAAGGAGCTTAGCTGGTTCTGGGACAGACCAGAATGCTGCAGTGCTTTGGTTTTATAGAAATTGCATAGAAATGATGCATGGTCAGCATATGGTATGTGATATCCAGGCCACCTCCTAGGTCTGCTGCTCTTCTGCTGAGGCATTTTCAGTTTTCCAACTTGTGTCAGGTTAAAAGGCTGCTCTGTTAGAGTATGCTCGCTAACTGTTTTTCAAACAATATAAGATGTTTTAAAATTAACTAATTTCTAGAATGGCCACTTATTCAGTAAAGATGAAAAGTCGATATTTCTGTAAGAAATTACACACTATTTGGTGCCATCTGTATCTTATAAAACAGAAAATGTTTGGCGTCATGTGTTTATATTTCTCATTTCAATTGCAATCGCATGGTGATACCAGAGGAACAGAGTGCTTTTTTTTTTTTTTTTTTTTTTACTATATAACAGAATTGGCATTTACATAAAGATAAGCCAAATTCCTCTGAAGCGTCTTTGCATTTAATGCTCTTTCTATACTGGCATTTGCTAGGATATGGCTGAACATGGTGGGGTTTTGGTCTTGTCATCTCTCCTCTTGACATGCCTTTTCTGCTAGAAGGGTGTGAAACTGGCTAAGGTATACTGTCAAGGGAATCATTACATGGAACAACATCTCTTTCTCTCTTCTTCTCATGCATTAAAAGTAATATACAGGGCTATCTTGCCCATAGAAATTTTTTTTAGTTAGTATATGTGTATTACTAATCTTGATGAAGTTTTCTTGTGGTATGCCATTGGCAATAGATACCAGGGAAGGGCAGGTTAATGTGAAATGTGGATGCTTGCAATGCTGATTCAGAATTAAAGTAGAATGTTTGGTTTTTCTGCTTCTCCCCCATTCAGAATTAACTCATTTTTCCTCATTTATATCACAAGTGCTATGTAGCTGTGTCCCTTCCCCAAACAGGTCTCTAAATTAAGAATCTTAAACGTTTGTTTCATTTATAATGAAGAGGATACTAGGGCTTTGATTATGAAACTAGCTAGTGTACTTTAATGTTATCAGCAACTTAAGCATATGCTTGGATATGATGTAGCATATGTTTATAGAAGGAGAATTTTATATGTGTAATCACTCTTGCAGCAAAATGGCAAACAGTAAAGTCAAGAAAGGACATCTGGAATCGTGTGGTCTGGCCAGTGACCTTTACTTTTTTGTAAAGGAAGTTGATGTACTTTTCAAATACATCAACAGCTTCCAAGTAGGGTAGGTATTGCTCACCGCCCTTTCCTGGCAGGGGTAACGGTTACTAAGTTTTGTCATCGGTCCAGTACCAACTTTGTTTATAAAAATCAGTATTTTTAGTACATGGTCAGAAATGTAAAGCACTAGTAGGATGAGAATGGCTCTGGATGAAGGTAGGCAAGATGCTTAGTGTTACTGAATGATCTTGAAAGGGAGAAGGTATCAGAGATACAGTAGTCCAACCTCAAAATGCCATGTTTTTGTTGGAGAGAAGTAAAAGTATATGGTAGCAGGAGATGGAGTATGTTAGGACAAGGGAAGTTATCTTAAGGGGAGAACTTTGAGTCAATTTTGTTATTTTGACCAGGCAATTTTTTCTTTTCTTCTTGCATCTTTTACTCTGACATCAAATTTTGTGTCCAAACCACCCTTTTTCTGCACAGAAGGAGTACGCGTGGTAGTTCTTGGCATACATGGCTTCAGTGCAGGTTTGAAGCATGTGTAATCTTTACATAGAATTGAGTTGGGTTTCGGTAGTTGTTACAAAATTTAGCAGTCTCGATTCTCCTCCCTCATGGCGTTCCCCTGCTTACTTATCTTACTCTTTCCCTTGGCATACTGACAGTGTCATCTTCTTCATTCTCTGTCTTAAGAGAGCTGAACTGTTGAGATATAATTAGCAAAATGTAGTAGGTGAAAGATGGGGCTATGTCAGTGCTTTAGATGGTTGTCAGCAAGAACATGTTTCCTGCTTTTTTTCTCTTTTTTTAAAATTTGTAAGGGACATTGTAGTGTACTGTGAAGATAGGTTCAGATGTACAAGTGAAATATGGATGAAAGGACAAAACTCCAGTCTGTGAACTTAAAGTGCGCAGGAACACAATAGGCATATTTTCGAGATACACAGTTTAAGCAGAAAAGAATTAATAAATAAACTTACAAGCTTTGAAAATAGAGTTTCTGTTGGTGGTTATTATTTCCATTGCATCTTGAAGAAGGAAGAGGAAAATGTGCTGTAAAGACAGTAAATGTGTTAGAAACAAACTAAGCTAAAAAAATTTTTACTTTAAAGGCCAAAATTTATTAAAAGGTGCCAGTATTGTGAATAGATAGTTTATGCATAAAGACTGAATTGTAATTTGCAGAACCTCTTTTGTTCTAGTTTATCTTTTTATACAGTACTCCTTTAGTCATTAAGTATAGTTTACTTATGATGGAAGACAAAGTACTGCATGTTTACAAATCTGCACAATGATCTTGAGAGAATAGAATGTGTAGTCCTATTGTATTCCTGTAAGCAGCTTTTTCGTCTTCGGTCAAGACTAAAATTCACTGTAGACCAAAAAAAAAAAAGAAAGGGGTTTTTTTGCATATTCTTTTTTCATTTATTTATTTATTTTTAGTATGTGTACAATAAACTATTTCTTGGCAAACAGGACTTCCAATAGAAAAATGGTGTGTAATTGTTTTAAATGGTCTCCTTATATTCTACTCTGTCAGAAAACAGAACATTGGAATTATGAGTCAGGTTTTTGGTTTTGAAACAATGTTGTACTTTTAAAACTAGTGCAGGGTACTCAGAATGGTTTGGGTTTGGGCTGCACAACATAATTTGTATGCGGCTGGGAAAAAGAGGATATTGTCGTTACCAGAATTTAGTCTCAAGTGCCTTAAAAATTTAATCACTGTAAAGATCAATATATAAAGTAGTTAGTCAATATTTCACAAAGCTTAAAGGAAGTTTGGAGTTACAAGATTTTAATGAATTATTGAATGCTATTTGCAGGAGAGAGATTTAAATAAACTAAAAATACTTTTTTTTTTTTTTTTTCTTTTTAAGCAGAGTGCCTTGCTCTGTTAACAGAAGCTTAAAGTATCCTAAGGCTGAAAGACTGTTTGTGTAGAAGTCACTTACCAGGCATGGTTTGCCCTATAACTATTTGGAATGATCGTATTATAAATGCATAGACTTTCAGGGCTACATGTAAACTGCATGCCATCTCATAAATTATTCATAATAGCCCACAGGTATAATTATTCAGAGAAGTGAAAATGAAGAAAATTATTTCCTATTAATGTTTGCTTATTCTGATAATTATTTTACTTATATTTATTCAGTTTTTAATCCTAAATTATGTGAGTCCAGCGCACACAATGTATGTATACTTCACATGCATTTTCTTTGTGACCTAAAAACCATGAAAAATGCATGAATCATATGTGTTAATATTTCTTCACCAAATTACATATTTTATTTCACTCTTCTATGTTGTGTTTTCAAACAACTTCCTCATTTATCTCAAGTGCAGAATACAGACTTGTATTCTGACACCAGCTGTAATGTATCAGAGGATTTCAAAAAGGTGCTGAGGTTGATGGAAGTGGGGCTCTCTAAGATGCCATGTATAAAATATGAGTGTCGTATACGGAAAATAAAAGGCCTCTGCATGAAACGGAATGTCAAGAAGAACAAAATTCTACAAACAGCCGTGTATACAAATGTTTTTGCTAATATGAGTAGTTCCATTGAATAAAATTAATCATGTTTGGTGTATGGGATAAGGACTCAGTCCTCCAACCTCTCCAAAACAAGTGCAAAATTTATTAGAGCTCTTTCTGTGCTTTGCAATAGCCGGTGTAGGCAATGTCCATGTTGCCTCTCAGCTGTTGTAAAAAGCACTACACAGGAACAGGAACTTGATATATATGGGGGTTTTAATTAATTTTGGTCACTCTATGCTATGATTTTTTTAGCATTTCTGTGAATGACAAGAGCCTTGAGTTGTCATTATATTTTTTTCAAGTATGACAAAGAGCTAGAACTAATTTTTAAATCAATTTCATTGTCTGCTTTCTGCTTCTTTTGGAGCATTGTCTTCTATTTGTAGATAGAGCAGATCGTGAAAAGTAAGTTCTTCAATTAACATAAAATCAAGCCCCCCAGCTCAGTCTAGCAAACAGGGGACCAATTTATTTCTTTTGACTAAGTATGTTAAAGTCAGACATCTTGTGTAACCTAGTTGTTTAGGCTTCTGCAGTTGTTAGTGGCAAGAGATCTCTTGCAGTGTCTTACTTAGATCTTGCTTTTCTTTGCTACCTTTCTTAGTATGGGATTAATTACCTTATAGAGTGGTTCTCTTTATTATAGAGAGTGTTAATGGCTAACTTAAAATAAATAATGACTTTTGGAGAGCTGAAAAACAGTGAGTGGTTGCATTGGTATTTTTGCAGCTCAAGCCATTAGGAATCCTCTTCAGATATGGTGCTGCAGGTGCATGGTGTCACCATCAATGCTGTCATCACTGTCATTGTTGGGCTCCAGTAAAGCAGAAGTAAATGGGTGCTCTCCGCTTTTTCTTGATCAGTCCCTGAGCCCTCCATAGCTTGAATTAAAATGTAGTGTTTTGGGTTTGTGTGGCACGGTTTTGGTAGTGGGGGAGGAGCTGCAGGGGTGGCTCCTGTGAGAAGCTGCTCGAAGCTTCCCTGGCTCCAAGTCAGACCTGCCTCTGGCCAAGGACGAGCTCATCAATGATGGTGGTAGCGCCTCTGGGAGAAGAGATTTAAGAAGGGGAACCAGTGGTGAGTAGGGGGATTGGAATGTGAGAGGAACACCTATGCAGATACCGAGGTCAGTGAGGAGGAAGGAGGAAGAGGAGGTGCGCCTGAGGAGGTTGATGCCCCTGCAGCCCGTGGTGAGACGGCAGGCTGTCCCCCCCAGCCCATGGAGGGGAGCGGTGGAGCAGATGCCCACCTGCAGCCCATGGAGGACCCCACGCTGGAGCAGGTGGGTGCCCTCGAAGATGGCCATGACTCCATGGGAAAGCCGGTGCTGGAGCAGTCTGTGCCTGAAGGACTGCAGCCTGCAGAAGGGACCCACACTGGAGCAGGTCATGAAGAACTGCAGCCCGTGGGAAGGACCCACACCAGAGAAGTTCATGAAGGACTGTCTCCCATGGGAGGGAACTCCCGGTGGAGCAGGGGCCAAGTGCGGAGTCCTCCTCCCCCTGAGGAGGAAGGAGCTGCAGAGACCAGGTGTGGCGAGGTGACCCCAACCCCCATCCCCTGTTCCCCTGCGCCGCCGGGGGGAGGAGGTGGAGAGAACCGGGAGTGGGGTTGAGGCGGGAAGGAGGGAGGGCTGGGGGGAAGGTGTTCTGAGGTTTGGTTTTACTTCTCATTATCCTTGTTTTGATTTGATTGGTAGTCAATGAAATTGATTTTGGTTTTTTCCCCAAGTCGAGTCTGGTTTTTGCCCATGACCATAAGTGGTGAGTGATCCCTCCCTGTCCTTGTCTCGACCCACAATCTTATTTTCATATTTTCTCTTCCCCATCCCACTGGGTTGGGGGAGGAGTTGAGCGAGATCCTTTGTGGTGCTTTGTTACTGGCTGGACTTAAACCATAACATGCGGTTATCATGTAATTCTGTATTAGTAACTTTTTAAGAAAAAAAAATCATGCTTTACATGTTAGTATCTACACAGACTAGTAAATAATTCAAGAACTCTGGAGAGTCTCAGTAACAAAAATACCAAATTAATAAGGATATATAATGGTCTTTGGAAAATGTCGTTTTGTGCTTAAGTCTTATCAAAAAGTAGGTTTCGTTGATCAGTTTGTAGTTGATAGGTGTTTGTCTATAAAAATGCTTCCCTGTAAATTTCAAAATTCTGAAACTGTTTGCTTCAGTAATTTTTAAGTTAATCAAAAGTGTCAAAAGGAAAAAAGCAGATTGATATTTCAAAAATGGAATGGGTCACCTTGCTGTAGTCCTCGTTTCTTTGTTGACTGAGACAGTCTCAGTTTAGCAGAGGTAGAATTGCATCTCCTTTCCTGGGGAGTGGCTGTGCTTAGCTCTCCATGACAATTGCAGTAGGAGGGCTGCCAGATGTAATGGTGCATTTCTGGCATGGTGAGTATTAGGTAGGGTAGCACTGCATCACTGAAACCTGCAACTCCCGCATACTTTGACAGAAGAGAACATAAATGAGGATCAAAAAAGACTGCATGATAGAAATCCATCTGGCTCTTACATCTTTACATCATAAATTATAAACTGCTTGTGTTTGTGTTCAGGGACCTCAGCAGCCCCTTATGATACTTCTCTACCCTGTGCTGTCTTCTCTCATTCATAGGGACAAGCTGGTACCAGCTTCCATCATCAGATGAGTAGAATTCTGGTTGTCAGTTTCTGTGACAGTTTATCCATCTCTGCTCATTCTGTAAACCTAATTGTCAGTAGATGGCTGTCATCAAACTTAGCCATGAAAATGTGAATGTAAATAAATAGAAGAGTCACAGAATTTCTTGCTGGCAGTGAGATTAAGAGACTTTCTGTAGAAATATCTTCAAACTCCTGGATCCCTAAATCAGTTGACTCAGATTCACTAAATTCTGCAAATGTGAAGCTCTGGGGAGCAGTCTGGAATACCCCTGAGGACTTTGCACAGCATCTTTACTTTTCACTTGTGTGAAACCAAACCCAAAAATTACCGTTAACACCAGGAGCGAGGTCATGCTTGGACTGTGTGGTATTACCAGAGATACACATAGAAGGAGCGTGGATCCAGGGCTCACATCAGAGAATGTCTAACACTCTGCTCACCTCCACTGTCCCTGAACAGTCTTTGTGAAATGGTATAGTATTCTGCCTTCTCATCTTATTTCATGACCTTTAGCTGATTTTTTCTTTCCTTCCTCTCCTTATTGCTCCGTTCCCTGCCCAATATCCTCCTTCCACTCTCTTCTTTATAATTTTCTATATTTCTAAATTTTGGGGAAGTCTTGATCTTAGCAGAGTTTTGTTAATGGTGTCTGTGTTTGAATTGTGTTTGAGTTACAGCATTTGAGAGCTGTTCAGTTCACATTTCTCACATGGGTGTAGGTGGAAGCAGGTTACAGAATCAGCCTGGCATATAATCAGATACTTGATATATCTATTTTTGTTGCCAAATGTTGGGGGTTTTGCTGACATCAGGATTTGTTAAGTTGTCCCTTTTGATAAGTATTTTGAAGAATTCACAGTATTAAACAAGCTTGGTCTGCTATTGAGGGGTGGTGGTTCTTGAACAGGGACTCCATGACTGTTCTTATTCTTTTGCTTAAGCTGATACTGTGAAGGATATTAGTAAACTGATTTTTCTTGAATAAATGATATCTTATTTTTCCAGTACTGTTTTCTAAAGTCCATTTTAATCAAATGTCTTACTTTTGTCTGAGTTGGTTGGGTTTCCCAGCAGAATTTTACAAACCTCTTTGTAAAATTTCAAAAGTTAAAAATGTCCAACTGTGTTAGGACATAAACAACAACTTAAATGTGCATCTTAAAAAAATTCATTCAGGAACTTTGAAACACATTCCTAAGTTTAGGAAAGGAAAGAATATAAGTTTCTTAATTCTTTTTCCTAAATAAAAACCTTTAAGGGAAAACAAAAGATACTTAAAAAATGCAAGGTATGAGAACAGGTTTTTTTAGATGTTTCTAAACTTTAATTAACTGTGAAAGTTCATCCTTCGCATTAAAATCTTACTGTGCCTTGGTCCGATATTTCTCGTTTGTCCACTTCTTTTGCGTTCCTCTTCAGTTTAACAAGGGATCACATGTGCACCAGCTAAATGTCTGATAAATCTCCAGGCAAAGCTGGGTTGGCTTGTGTGGAACTGACTTTAAAAATATTTGATGGAACATTGCTTCAGTCTCTGAATACTTGTCAACTTAGATTTATTACAGCTGCTCCCATTACAAAGATGTGCACTTTGGTCCTTAGGGATCTCTCTCTTTTGCTATATAGTTCCAGCTATTGCGGTGTCACAGTTGATCAACTATTCACTTCGACAGTTTGAGTCCGGCAGAACATTGGTGGAGTAACTTATCACCATAACTTCCTGATTACTTTTCTCTTGTATGTAGGAATATATATATATACACACATATGTGTTTGTGGTTTTTTTTTTTTTTTTTTTTTTAAGTGGATGGGTGCATGTTACATTTTATTCCTTTGGGGAAGAAAAGCTCCAGTGTCTTCAAGAAGGATCACATAGTGTGAATCTGTGAAATAAATGCGTCGAATATCAATAACTCTCCTTAATACGTATCTTATTTACATCTGATTGTATATTACATAGTCATAGCCCAGATTTCTGTATGCACAGGTGGATAACTATATACAGTTGTTGTGGGAATAGGAACAATAAGAGATTGCTTTGGAAGATCTTTAATAAATATATCAATCTTATGAAATTATTTTCTTAGGTATAACTTGTCCTTTATTTTCAAGACTTCCAACAGGAAGTTCAGAGTTTGTATAAAATTATAGCTGGCATGCCATACTGCTATGTAACTGTGATTTGTAAAATGAATGTTCTTAAAGATACTTTCTAACCTTCTGAAAATATATGTAATCTCAGTGGACTCTGATATTGGCAGGAAACAATCATTTTACTCAAATAAGAGGAGCACGTCCTTACAAGGGTATAAGCACGATGACTTAGTTACACATCTACTGTTGATGATAATACTGTGAATGAATTGTTTAACCCCCTCCCCACAAAACAACAAAAAACACCCCCCCCCCCAAAACCCCAAATGCCACCAAACTTCTTAAAAAAAAAAAATCAATGCTGCAGACTTATAGGGTGGAGTCACTTGGAACTGACATTAAATTAACAATTAAATTGGAAACCTTTAAGCAGTTATACACCAGGAAAAAAATTATAGCCTATATCTTAACCATATTTGTGTCTCATGTGGTTTGAGAAAAACTTCAGTAGTCAAGGTTAAACATGCAGTAAGTATATTTATTGCTCTTAGTAACATAAAAAAGTATATTCTCTAATGTCTTAAGTGGAAGTATAATTTAAAATTTCAGTCAGCATCTCTTCCCTGCCCTCAGGACAAAATCCTTTCCCCTGCCTTTCCCTGCATTTATACAGGAAGAGTGTAGGTCAAAACTGCAGAACCTTTTAGTGTTAGTGGTCAGCTGTGCTATTTAAAGTTCTTCTAAGTGGAGCCCTGTGGAGCTGGTCATTTATCACTTTAAAGTGGACTGCGTTAGCACTATGAGGTCAGTTAAATGTTCTTTGAAGAACTTTCTTCTTTTCTCAGCCTTGGGGTAAAAGAATAAAAGTTGACTTGTTACCAGCCCTTGTCAGAGAAACTACAGTTGACAAACTTGAAACCAGTTATGATCCTGACACACAGCACTGAGACATCCTCCGCTTCATAAACAATTGAGATTTAGATTGACCCACTTTTCCTTTATCTAACAAATTCCTGGTTTTCTTCTGTTCAAACAGAACTAACTGAAAATTCAGTTTTGGGGAGAAACTAGGTGACTTTGTTCTGGAGCCAAATGATTTTGATTGCAAATACTTCCTTGTATATTTTTCTCAAGGTATTTACTCAATGCTCTAGACTTTTATCCTGTGAATAAAAGAATGAACACACAAAAAATACATAATAAAGAATTTTTTTTCCTTAGTTTTACTGAATGAATGTCTTCAGAAAATATGGTAAATTCAAGGATTTCAGCCCACAGAGTAAAGCTGAGGCAAGGTGGAGAAGAAGGAATCAGATCTTACATACAATCCGTAAAGCTGTGAGAAGAAAGCTCTAATGAGGAATGGAAATGGAAGAAAAAGTACCAATATTAACAGCCTTGTACAAAGTCAACTTTGTCATATGAATTCTCTCCTGTGAGGAGAAGGGGAATGCTTACTAGAATGCATCTGTTATCTCAGAGGAACCTGGGATGAGGAAGGCAGATGATCTGTAAGGTAACTGGAGCATTTGAGGGGGTTTTATAAAATACTAATAATCTGAATTTCAGCTGAAAATGTAATAACTACTTGACAGTCTGAATTTTATGGTGTGAAGCTCTGCTTGTTAAGCAACTGCAGCATCCTATGCAAGCTTCAGTTTCGCTGTTGTCTCAGAGTACTGAGCATGCTGTGGGCTGGATCAGTCATTTTGGCATGGGTACCCAGCACAAGCCTAGGAACTACTAATGTACCCCCTGCAAGTGTGACAGTGGGCTCTTTAGTGTTCATATGTTCTCAGTGGTGAGCATGAAGATAATTGCCACCATATTTTCAGCTGTTTCCTTCAGCCCACAGTTACTAGTTTAGGTAGGTATTGAATCAAACCTGTTGTGTTGACTCTGAGAAGGCATGTGATTTAGTCAGTTGCCAGTCTTCATTGCTTCTGTGCTGTGTAAACTGGTTAATTGTCCTTGAGTTACAGGTACCTTAGGTTTTCTGTTGTATGAAGTGCACTTCTCTTGCATATTTCTTACCAGCGTTAAGAGCAGGCTTAGCTGACCCACTGTGTCATGTTTACATTTTACTGCTGTCCAATTTTTCCACTAAGATTTTAATTGAAACTTCTATGCTCACAAGGTTATTTTAATCTATTTAATATTTTAGTAGACTTTTAATTTTGGGAATGTGAAGCTGTGCTTTAAAGTTGATTCATTTTATTCTCTCAGCTGAGTTCAGACTGCTATTTAGGGAAAGGCTTCCAACCACTGGATAGCCTCTGCAGAGAGCAGGATACTTCCTGTGGGGTTCTGTATTCATACTATTGGGCTGGAAGTTTTGAACTGGATTCACGTCTTTTCTCCATCTTTAAAAAACTCCAACTTGCTACATTATGTTCCTTGATGTTGGCTGTTTTTTTTGGCTGTTGTTTTTTAATTCTGTCTAAACCACCTTTGAGAGCTAAAAGTCAGGCTTAGCTTCAACCACAAATGGTTTGTGACCCAGTTGGGAGGGGGAGGGGGAAGAAAGAAAATATTCCTGTCCAAATACGTGATTCCTAAGGACAAGCATTTCTTATGGTTTGAAGAACACAATATGGATTTGATGGTGTCCAAAAACTTACCAGGCAAGGTGCTTCAAGTTTGAAGTTCTTCAGAATATATTTAGTTTCTTTAGGATCTGGAACTATAAATATTTTTAAATTATTATTTCAGGCCATTGAGGGGCTTTTCCAGGTCTCTGTAGTACTATTAATGATTGTGGCTTATTTAGTTGTGCAGGTGAAGTTAGCAGTCAGCCAGGAGGAATGATGACAGAAATTTTTGAAGAGTGGTGTATTTGTCAGAAGGTAGCCAGCATTACGAAGACAAAATTTGGTATACAGTCAACTTAAATTTTACTGGTTTTTCAGCTCTTTGATATGAGAAGCAGATGCTCAGAGCTTATTTGGATATGCTTGCAAGGCAAGCTTAATTAGGTAATAATTCATCTGCTATTTGTGTAACACTCTATAGAGTATCCTGTAGCCTCCTGTGCTGGTGCTTTCTGTGAAGAGTTTGTTTACTGTCCATTTTTATACCTGTACTGTAAGTTTCAATTACTTCCTGCCTAGTTTAAAATCATGATTAAGTAAATCAGTTTTGTATTTCACATACAGGCTGAGCCAGTGTTCAGACAGTGTATTATTCAAAGAGATCAGTGCTGTCTGAATGCTGCATGATTAATGGAAGTGATCAAGTACATGTTGTTAGATTTCCCTTTGAACCTCATATCTAATTTGCCCTTTTCTTTCCAGTTAACACCTGCCACCCACCCACAATGAATAACAATATATGTGAGGACTTGACTAAATTTCATTTAAAATAGACGAGCCATTTATTTTCCCTTCCATAGAGTTCCAGTAGTTGAAGGCCTCCCCTTGGCTTTCAGCAGGCTGCCTGTTGAAGAGCAGATGCTGAACTATTAAAGTCTTCTTTCTTGGATGGTGGATGGGGTTGTCCACGTGTTCAGGGGTCGTGCCAGTTATCGCCTTTAGAGGTGGAAGGGAAGGCCTTTCCCCAACTTCCAGTGGCTAATAATCAGTGAGTATTGCTGGGATATGTTACTTTACTAACCTTTGTAGGTTATGTGGCAATATGTTGCTTATTCAGTTCTGTGCCTTGGTCATTAGTTCCAGTCTTCATAAACTTTCCAGAGTGGCATCTAGATTCAATGTGAGCCGCATTGATTGTATGCTGTCCATCATCTCTTGAATACATGATATAAAGACTGATCTAACATATAACCAGTCAGCAGGGAGAAAGGTGCATTTTATGTAACTTAAGTTTAAAAGAAACGTTCAGAATTAATAGCCTGAAGTATTTAGGGAAAACAAGGAATGTAAAAATGATGGACTGCTTACCATCTTCCGCTTTGGGCTGTGCATGCTAAGTAGGTGAAAAGTACTCTGCCAAATAAAGTCTCTTGTGGGTGGGCATAACAGCAATTTTGTGCATGCATGTTCAGCATATTTAAAAATCAAAGATGACCTCAAGAGCCATTTTGAAAGTTACTGTCTTTGTCAGTGGTGGACAGTAAGGGGAAGGAGAGAAAGATTTTGTACTTGACAGGAAAGTACTGATACTTCAGATGTCTGGCTGTAAGGGCATCTACTATTTATTCTGTCTTATTATCTGCCATCTTTCATAATCTTTAATGTATCAGTCCTCTAGAGCTCTTTCAGGAGAAGTGCTTGTACTATTAGTTTTTTAAATCTGAAGCCAAGGTCTAAAGGGCTAAACTCAAAATGTTTTCAAGGGTAACAGTGTCATCTAGGAAAGTGAGATAAGGGTATTTGCGTATTTCAAGGTATGAATAACTGTATACATTATGTAGGCTGCTTATTTTGCAGTGCTTAAGTGCTGAAGTCCCGTGTATGTGCAGTTACACTGGAACAAAAATCCTTTTGCTAACAGTTAATTTCCCTTGCTGAATGAGTGTATATCAGGGCTTTTCCCTGCAGAGCTACCCCAGCAAAACTTTGATCTCTGGTTTTCCTGGAGGGCATGCAGGAAGCATATTGCAGTGTGCCACACTGAGCTGCAGGTTCCTGAGTCCCCAGTCACACCCATTTGTGTGTTTATTCTCTGTACTGTTTGGAAAATCAGGAACGAGTAAGAAACTATGTTGATTATGCTGAAATAAAGATGTACTTTATCCCTGCAAATGAGTTGCAGAAGCTAGCTTACATGTTTCATCAGCTAAGGATTCTTTGTATACTTAAGTTCTTGCACATCTTTCACCTCTCTCTGAGACCCAAATTTAAATCCAGCACTCAAGGATATCATGCGGATTTGTACGCTTGCTGGTGGATTGTGGTTCCATAAAACAATGAAAAGATTATGCTTATCCATGCTTATTCCACCTATAACAGATGTAATATTAATCATATATTTTTTTTACTTAAGACACTCAGCTATAATCCAGTGCAAATTAACTGAAGTTAGAAATAGTCTTTATTTTAGCATTTCAGAGCACTTCAGGCAAGAGAACACATCTGAGTGATTATTGCTTGTAGAAGATACCGAGATAGGTATATTATCTTTTGCATGCAACGTGATTTTCAGTGAAACAAAATCACGTTGCAACATGCTCTTTCCACAAAGACAGGCTTGCTGGCACATTGACTGAAGTGTTGCTTTGGTGGCTTGCTTTATTTTTTGTGATGCAGAATTTGGGACTTTAAATGCATAGTATTAGGAAGTGATAGATGTTGTTTAGGCTCTTGCTTAATACTATGGAAAATTCCCTCAACTGTGGAGACTTCAGTAGCTAAATTGTTAGCAAAGTTGTATCTTGCAGCTTTCTATACCATCCTCCACTTTATGGGATAGAAAACATGTTGAAAAGGGAAATGAGAGTGATATTGCCATTAGTTCCAACTGATGACATGGTCCAGGTTAAGTCTGGCTAGCATCTCATGTGTACTTTAAATTTCTAAGTTGTTTGTAATTGAAGAGCCTGAGATACTTTACTGGTGCTCAGATAGATCAGCACGGTCAGTTGAAGTTTTCATTTTTTAAATCAAAATATGTATGTGTTTTTATCATTAAAGAATTACCTGTGAGTTTCTGTTTTGAAGCATGTATAAAGGAAATGTGGTCCACAAATACGCAACATTTCTCCTCTGTTATTGTATCCATTGGTTAGAGAGATCTTAGACATTAGCACAGACGCACTAAATTATGATTAGCATAAACCATTTAATTACTGTTTTAAATTTCCAAATTGGTCTGTAGATGAATGCCTTACTTCATCAGCAGCTAAAGTGAGATAAAATGAAAGGCTGGTACAACAGGTACACAGATTTGTAACTCTGCAACACTAGAATGCTTCTCTAGATTTACCATTTTCTTAAGAGAATTTCCTTTAGAAGTACAAATTTAGGTATTATTTTGAATATGTCTTAGAAGAATAATTGTACAATCTATATAAACAACAAACAGCATTTCCAATGTCTGTGTGCTGTGCTGGGAATATGGGTATGTTACTGTCTGCTTCTTGTAATAGGATTGCATATATGTTTAGTAAATGCTTTAAAATAATCCTTTTTTATTATTTTGCAATTTGATAATATTTCTTTTTAAATGAACAACATGTATGTTTAACATGCATTTTTCAAGAGTCAACAATTTCTGTGAAAGCTATCATGGTGTAATAACATTGTATGAAAAGCTCCTTTTCTTCATAAACCCTTATATTTAATCCCTCAAAGCAGCAAGCAACATGCTGGCCAGAGAATTAACCTCAGATTGAAGATAAAGAAGAGGCCAAAGTTAATGACAGCTACAGAAAGCTGAAAAGATATAATACAATTCAAGTAGGAGAGTAACAGCTTGCAAACCAGGTTGCAGTATTTGCTTTGTGACGAATAACCAGTGCAAAAGAAAGTGTATTTTCTGTGTGTACAGAAAACCACATTTTCTGGTAAATAGATTCTTACACTAATATTCCTGTTCAACATGCACAAAATAAGTTAGACGAGTTATGTTTGGAATGATACTGGCAAGCTATTTAACTGTAGAATATAAATGGTAATGTTGTGTAATATAAAATTAATTACAATGGTCAGACTCAAAGTTTCTATTGCATATTATGAGATATTCAAATAGAGAGGAAATCTGTTTAATGGGAAAATAAATAAATCTTATTTGCTGTTGAAACTCAGAATAAGAGATACCATATTATTAAAAGTCCAAAAAATGTTATGATTTTCATGACTTTAACCATGTTTCCACAGAAACATATAGTAAATATTCTGTAAGGTAGAGGTACTTTGAATTGTTTTCAGTCCTGTTTCATCAGGTGCTTTAGTTACATGTGAACCTCAGTGAGTTTCTAAAAATTGATGTGATGCCTCAAAATATGCTAGAAGTTAAAGATGATAAGTCACACAGGGATTCACAGCTGTCTTGAAAAGATGAATTTTTTCCTATGATCGTTCAATTTCATCTTGTTGGGGTAATATAAAATACTGTATGCATCTCTTAGCAGTCAAGATGTGAAAGAATTTGTTGGGTCTATAATGGACATTTTAAAATAAGTGTTCTCGTCATTTGGGTGTTACAGGCAAATCCTGGATCAGACACTATTGTTGGCCTATATTCAGCCTCTACATAATTCACAAAATCCCAGAATGGCTGAGGCTGGAAGGGACCTCTGGAGGTTATCTGGTCCAACCCCCCTGCTCAAGCAGGGTGACTCAGAGCCAGTTGCGCAGGACCATGTCCAGATGGCTTTTGAGTATCTCCAAGGAGGGAGACTCCACAATCTCCCTTGGCAAGGTGTGCCAGTGCTCAGTCACCCTCACAGTGAAAAAATGTTTCCTGATGGTTAGATGGAGTCTTCTGTGCCTCTGCTCCTGTCACTGGGCACCACTGAAAAGAGCCTGGCTCTGTCCTCCTTGCACCCTCCCTTCAGGTACTTACGGACACTGATTGGATCCCCCTGAGCCTTCTCTTTTCCAAGCTGAACAGTCCCAACTCTTAGAGTTTTCTCATAGGAGAGATGCTCCAGTCCCTTGTCATGGTTTAACCCCAGCCAGCAACTAAGCACCATGCAGCTGCTCACTCACTCCCTCCCACCCAGTGGGATGGGGGAGAAAATCGGGAAAAGAAGTAAAACTCGTGGGTTGAGATAAGAACAGTTTAATAGAACAGAAAAGAAGAAACTAATAATGATAATAATAACACTAATAAAATGACAACTGTAATAATAATGGGATTGGAATGTACAAATGATGCACAGTGCAATTGCTCACCACCTGCCGATCGACACCCAGTTAGTCCCCGAGCAGCCATCCCCCCGCCCCCACTTCCCCCAGTTTATATACTGGGCATGACATCACATGGTATGGAATACCCCGTTGGCCATGTTGGGTCAGCTGCCCTGGCTGTGTCCTGTGCCAACTTCTTGTGCCCCTCCAGCTTTCTTGCTGGCTGGGCTTGAGAAGCTGAAAAATCCTTGACTTTAGACTAAACACTACTTAGCAACACCTGAAAACATCAGTGTTATCAACATTCTTCTCATACTGAACTCAAAACATAGCACTGTACCAGCTACTAGGAAGACAGTTAACTATCCCAGCTGAAACCAGGACACCCTTCATCATCTTTGTGGCCCTTTGCTGGACTCTCTCCAGTATGTCCATGTCTCCCTTGTACTGCAGAGCCCAGAACTGGGCACAGTCTGGTGTGAATAGTTGGAGACACAGGGGGGAAAATGGTGATTTCCAACCTGTTGGTGATGCAGTAACACGGAAAACTATGGGGGAGGATCTGATGCTATGAGACCTTTCCTCTGCCCCAGCTCAACTCTTTACTTCTGTCACAGGCTTCCAGGCTGAGATTTGGGAAGATTCAGGAGTTTTTTCAGTTGTTCATGTCTGGATCTTTGTATTCAACTTTCACTTACTGTAATCAGTGCTGCAGGAGACTGCTTCGTTACAGAAGACATGCACCTTTGTCCTTACTTGAAGATGCAGTCTTAGTGGCGTGGTGCTGCTGTGTACCCGTTCCTCTGTGTGCCTCTGAGCTTGGGTTTGAATGTGTTCTGCACACTCATTGTGGGGGGGAAATAATGTGAGGCTCCCTGCAGTAAACCATAGTTGTTCCTTAAAACATAGTAGAAGTACGTAGTAGTAGTGTTCAGCTTGCAGGGGTACAGCAGCGCCAGGGTAAAAATAAAATAAAAATTTTACTTGGAAAATGTACACAAAACCTACTGGAACCACATGATGATGTGAACACATAACAATATTCAAGCAATGCAGCTGTCAAGATATTTTCACATGCAGAAAGAAAAGCACTTTCATTAAGTCTCCTAATAATTCTTTACATCACATTGCATTGAGAGTACAGGAACTTTGCCCAAAGTACTATTTATTCTATTGAGAATAGAAGCAGGGCTTTTACATCTTCATAGTTTACATAGGGTATCTGTGTACCACAGTTTGCTAGAAGATGCATCATAAATTAATGCTGCCTTTTAAAATAAGAGTTAAAAATTATCTACAAATAACATAATTTAATCAGCATCATTGAAACCTCTTGGAGAATGAAGCCAATACAGTTTGGGGAGTTAAGTAGGGCAGTTTATTAAAACAAATGGAAGCGATCAATTCCAAGCTTTCCCAGTCTCAGCCAGTATAGTAGAGCAGGAATAAGCACTCTGCAAGAGAACACTTTAATGACAGAATCCTCTTATCTCAGAAACCAAGTAATAAAAATACTTACTATTGTCTGGATGCAGCTAGCTTAGCTGCATTAAGTAACACAAATAGGAATCTGCCTTTTTAAAGAATGGCTGACTAGTTCAGTGCCACATAGGCCAGGAGGGAGAAAGCTGCAGCTTTGTTTTGTGCACACCTTCCTACACATTTCAAAAGGTAAAAGGCAGTAATGATGCTTTTGAAGAATTCATTAATATTTCTTTTATAAACTTTTAACACCAGCTTACTCAAGGCTCATACTGAAATAGTTATGATGATTATACCCAGTAATGGAAGATTGGTGTGGTCTGTGTTTTAGAAAATTCAGAAATTTTTTTTTTGGAACCAGTAAAAGTGTGGGTTTGTTAAATATTGTATGAGAACAAACAAAACTAGTCTGTCTCTGAATTCATAATGCCTTGATCCTGTGAAAAACCTTGTTTGGGAAATATTTCCAGGCATGGCATAAGCTACCTATTTCTTTCTGATGGATTTCAGGGTAGTGAGTATTGGCTTCTCTCTGTAGAGTCCTCTTAAACTGTGATGTTTAAGCTCTACTGTTAAGCAGTTTTGAAAGGAATTGCTGATCAAAATTTTTTTAACGGAAAATTTTGGCTGTAGAAGTTGGTGTCTTGCATAGCACTCGGTCAATTTACCTTCAGAGAATGCGGGGGGGTTCATTTTTTGTCTCTCATTACTTCAGCCTTTAGATCTCAATTAAGCAAAGTAGTCTAGCACAAGAATATTATTATGTAAGCACTCCTGTCAAAATATGACGCTTTTTAGATCCTAAGTAAGCACATGTTTATATATTGTGTTAGTAACTGTCATGGTTTAACCCCAGCCAGCAACTAAGTACCACACAGCTGCTCACTCACTCCCTCCCACCCAGTGGGATGGGGGAGAAAATCAGGAAAAGAAAACTCGTGGGTTGAGATAAGAACAGTTTAATAGAATATAAAAAGAAGAAACTAATAATGATAATGATAACACTAATAAAATGACAGCAGTAATGATAAAAGGATTGGAATATACAAATGATGTGCAGTGCAATTGCTCACCACCTGCTGATCGACACCCAGTTAGTCCCTGAGTGGCCATCCCCCCGCCCCCACTTCCCCCAGTTTATATACTGGGCATGACATCACATGGTATGGAATACCCCGTTGGCCATGTTGGGTCAGCTGCCCTGGCTGTGTCCTGTGCCAACTTCTTGTGCCCCTCCAGCTTTCTTGCTGGCTGGGCATGAGAAGTTGAAAAAACCTTGACTTTAGACTAAACACTACTTAGCAACACCTGAAAACATCAGTGTTATCAACATTCTTCTCATACTGAACTCAAAACATAGCACCATACCAGCTACTAGGAAGACAGTTAACTCTATCCCAGCTGAAACTAGGACAGTAACTTGGAAGGCTTTACTTGAAGAACAGAGAGATTGTGAGGTAGTTCTTCAGCTGGAGGTGGTTCTCCTCTCAGAGAAGATACAGAAAATAGTACTGTAGACCTATTTAAAATGGTTTTATCCACTCTGCATAATCAAATATTTCTAACACATAGTTTATGGTTTTCAACAAAGAGTAGTCGCTACTGTTTTCTATTCCCCTGGCTCTTCTCTCCTTTTCATATAGTCAACATTTTTATTTTGTATGGTGTGAATATTCCAAAATACAGTTCAGTGGCCTAGGCTATGGGAAGACAAAGCTCTGTCTGTGCCTCTGAAGCGTCACTTTGTACTGCTGCTTCTGAGAGATTCAATTTATCCCTCTCCATGGTACACCCTGAAGATGAGTTGTGAGGATTAGTGTGGACAAAGGGAAAAAGTTTGCCTTTGAATTTCATTTACCAATGTGTCAGCTTTGACCTAGGTCATGGAATCATTCACCTGAGACTTAGAAAAGTCCTTACTAGTGCTGTGCTGGGCTTGCTGTTCTGTCTGTAAGGAGCTGACTCCCTTTGTAAGTTCAGATGTACTCATACAGACTGTAATCCCCAGTGTCAGCTCTTTCTACTGACTGGTTCTAGGCTTCAGCCAGACTTTTCTAGAAGAAAACACAGGGAGTTTAATGAATCTGCACAATTAAAATTTTGGCTTAAATGTGCAGCATTATTTTTTTACTTCTGAGCTTGACGATTCTCTGTTTAGAGTCAGATACAGCTGTGGTGTCTTAAAATCTACAGTGTTTATAACACCTACCTACTGGAACTTTCTGAATCATCAGAAGCATTTGATATATTTCTCCTAATGTCTCCCTTTCCAAAATACACTGTTCATATTTTGCTGAAACTGTTCCCTTCCAAGTCTCTTGACCTTTTCTTAGTCCTTTTCTTTTGTATGCTTTCATCTTACCAGGAAGAAAATAACCTGCCAAGTTATTAGCACGGTCTAGGTTGAATAAAACCACCTTATCATCAGGACACTTCATATGCCTTGTTATGAATGACAGCATTGGCACTGATTCACTTCTTTCACTTAAATGCTGTGGTTCTTGTTAACAGAGTTCATGTGATGAGCAAACTGAGATGTTCAGAATTGTAGATAATGATCCTCTGACTTTTCACCTTTCTTCTCTCATTTGATGGGGCAAGCCCTAGTGCATTCTTCTGAGATATTAAAGTGATTTTTGTAATATGTGAATCCCTTTGAAACATTGTGCTGGTTTTTGCTGGGATAGAGTCAATTTTCTTCATAGCAGCTAGTATGGGGCTGTGTTTTGGATTTGTGCTGGAAACAGTGTTGGTAATTCAGGGATGTTTTTGTTATTGCTGAGCAGTGCTTACACAGAGTCAAAGCCTTTTCTGCTTCTCACCCCACCCCACCAGCAAGGATGCTGGGGGTGCACAAGAAGTTGGGAGGGGACACAGCCGGGACAGCTGACCCCAACTGACCAAAGGGATATTCCAGACCATATGATGTCATGCTCATCATATAAAGCTGGGGGAAGAAGAAGGAAGGGGGGGGACGTTCGGAGTTACAGTGTTTGTCTTCCCGAGTTACCGTCACGCGTGATGGAGCCCTGCTTTCCTGGAGTTGGCTGAACACCTGCCTGCTGATGGGAAGCAGTGAGTGAATTCCTTGGTTTGCTTTGCTTGCGTGCGTGGCTTTTGCTTTACCTATTAAACTGTCTTTATCTCAGCCCACGAGTTTTCTCACTTTGACCCTTCTGATTCTCTCCCCCATCCCACTGTGAGGGAGGTGAGTGAGCAGCTGTGTGGTGCTTAGTTGCTGGCTGGGGTTAAACCATGACAAAAGTATACTTCCTTATTTCTTATAAAACATAATTATCGCTTCATTAGTAAACTATAGTAATGAGATTTTGCCATGGGTGGCCAGTTAGTAGTGGTTTTCTTGTTTGATCATTAACTGAATGTTGTAATTAGACAAACATTTTGTTGACTTAAATGCCTAAAAATACTTAGAGAAGTTCAAAACCATTAACCATTTTGGATGACCTTGAGTTTACACAAGCACATCCAGTGTGCTGCATGTGCTTTTTTTAAGAGTCTCTGGGGTTTTTGCCATGGAGATGGGCAGCTGTATGTGTGTCCACATATATCTGTTCAAAACATTTGCTCATGCTTATATAAAATAAAATGTTCAGTGATGGGACATCATTATTGCAATTGTGTGTTTTTATAAATGATTTTCAGTTATGGTATTAAGTTGCAGAATAACAATATGAACAATCATACTACTATTTGGGAAACAGCCCATTTCACGTACTTCATGTAGCCTGTGGGGAAGTTCTTTCATTGCTGCATGTGCTGAATCTTTTGTTTTATGTGATGAATACAGTGGTGTTGCATATTACAGTAAATATGAGTACCTTCCTGACTTTCAATTAAAAAGACTTCATGTAAGCAGTCACTTAAGTTCCTACTGATCTAAGTGACTTTGGCTTAATTTTGGTCCTTCAGAAGTCAGTAGTTAAAGTGACTTTTACATTATTCTTACTTTTTTTAAAAATGAAAACTGGTTTGTGCTGATGGGTAGGTCCTAAAAGTTGCTTCTTAGTGATGGGGTTTAATGTTGCTAGGTAGTCATACTAATTAATAATTAGTATGTTTGTGTAATATATCTAATATTTTTGTGTAATGTATATTATCGCTAATATTATTACAATAATATTGTAATAATATTGAAAGGTATTATTGCTAAGAACTTGTCAACCCTATTTGATAATTTATCTGAAATAAAATAGTGTTGGCAGAAATATTGGCATGACACCTATTACAGCTTAAGACCATAAGAAATGTTTATTTTTAAGATCAGCTCCTGCTTAAATTCCTTTCTGTGTGCCCCATACAACATTGACAGCACTACTAATATTTGAAATTTCAGGCATCAGCAGTAGTTGTGTACTGATTTAATCACTTTATTGTTAGTGTCGACATTTAACGTGATAATTTAAAAACCCCAAGAGAGTAGTATGAGTCGATAACTTCTTGAGCAGACTTATTTATCAGTGTAGAAACTGTACATGTCTTATAATATACCTTCCAGAATCTGTGTTCGCTAAGATCACATCTGCAAAATTCAAGCTTTTTGGATGCAAATTAAACCACGTTTTTTGCCTAAGCACTTTTAATATTCAGTTTAGTTGATATGATAATATCACAGGTAAAATAAATACTGAATCTTTACTTATCAGGTTAGAAATTCCATTGTGCATCTTTCTTCTCATACCTTGTTGGCAACAGGCCTGTTGTGTTGAGTTTTGATTCTCCGAAGCAAGAAAGAGGTTATATCTTATATAGTGTTACATGATATTGATAACACTGCTAATTTTGTGTTTCATGTAGTCATACATATGTATATATAGTATTTGAAAGGGCATATTTATTAATCAGAAGAGTGAAATATATTGTATAACTGATAGTTTTCTCATAGAATCCTGTATTTCTATATTTATCCTGTTTATGCTAATCATGTGATTGCTGTATATTCATTTTAGCAGATTTTCATTCTATGCCCATCGATTTGGCTGTTTTAACTCTGTAGTTATGTCTGAAGATGATCCATAGAAATACAAAGAAGGAATTGTATCAGCAGTATTTCATTATCAAAGCTGAGAGATGTCAGACATAATTACTGAGACTAACATCTGGAGTGGTTTATTGAAGTGAAACCTTCCAGGATTGTTAGCACGTACAAAGAAGCATTAGCCATATGTATGAAGCTTTATAACTGGAGCAAGTTGGGTGAGTACTGCAAGTGAAAGGTATAAAACACAACAAAGATAATTTATGAATGCACCTACTGCGGTGATGTGTTTGAGTAAACTACTCAAAGAAGCTGCATGTCAGAGCTTTCCAAGGTAATGAGTACTGCCCATCTATAGCAGAATATGGCAAAACCGTCGGGATACAGATTATTTGCGCTTACAGTGAAGAATAGGGTTACATGAGATGTGGGACTCTTCAGCAGAGAAAAGGTCCAAGGCAGCATGTGGTTGCAGAAGGAGTGGTTGGATTTTGTGCCCTTCTATGAGGCCATTCTTAAGCTGCATTAATGTTTACTGTAGAAGACAGTTTTGGAGTGCTGAGGGTCTTGCTACTGTTTCTTCTCCTGCCAGGAGCTTGACAGAATGGTTTGGAAAAAACTTGACTTGTCTATACGTTCCATCCTGTGTCTCTTCGTAGTCTCCCCCTACCAGCAGAATGAGGGCCAATGACCTATGAGTATTTGATAATTTTAATGGGCATAAAGCCTATCACTTATTTTGGTGAATGTAAGGTATATTGGAAATACTGAGGCAAAAACTGAGAAATCATGTTCTCAATCACTTGGAAATTTCCTACCACCTTTTTAACATTTTCTACATGAGGGTTCCGGTAATGGATGGGATTTTGTGCAACCTGTGTGCAACACAAGGCTTTAATAGTGGATTCATGTGTTACAAATACAAGCAAAAGTGTGTATGTATTGCATCTGTTGAGAGTTTTATTTTGGTTTTTTTCTGGTGATGATTTACACTAGTAGCACCCAGTAATGTTAATATGATTATCGCTGTAAATCCTCTGTACCAGTCTATGGCTACTTAGCAATATCTCTTTCTAACAGGTATATTAGGATAATAGGTTAAAAGTTAAGAGTATTGGGGGGATAAAATTGATATTCTAAATAATGTTCCCATGTTCTCTCAGTATTAATTGTAAAGCTTTTATTTTATCTGGTTTTCTTATACATCTCATTATTGTCATGCATATTCACTTTCTGGCCTTTTTTTCACCTTATTATCTGTGAGATGACTCAGTGATTGGCAAAAAGGTTTAAAATGTTGATGTCAAGTGCCTTTTAACTAGGATATCAAACACATACCTGTCGTCTTGATTTCTGGATCTTTTCAGTTATTACATAATTTATGAATATATTTTACATGGATTATTTTAAAAGTTTGCAAAAAATGCCAGCCACAAAGCGTTCAGCTAGTTACCATACTAGTTTTGGTAGGTACTACAATATATACTATGAGGTGTAGAAGAAATACTTCAGTGTAAAATGTTTGCTCATGTGAACTTGCAAAATAACCTGCTTTGGAAAGTGATAAAATTATCTCTCTCTCTTTTTTTTTTTTTTTTCCATGAACTGCATAACATATTAATAGGATAATTTGGTATGTGTAAAATGAAATACATTTACTGAGTAGAGACCAAATATTTGAACTTAAATCCATGTGTTGCTTAAAAGTTGCTAGTAGTTGCTGGTTGCAGAATAGACTGTCCTGTTTTCTTAGATAGTTCTGTTAAATACTTGTCTACAGATCTGCCCTCAGCAAGAGTTTCAATTCATGCTTAATTATTAAGAACAAATGAGTCCCCAAGGAGGTGTCATGTATTTCATTATATCTGAAAAGAGCTAGAGTGCTGTTCTAATTTACTCATTTCTTTGTATACCAACTATACCCAGTACGCTGGGAACATCAGTATTTTGTTTAGAATCAAATTTTTTTTCTCATTTTTGACAGTTTTAAGAAATCAGATGATTCTCAAGGAAGCTTTACTGTAAAATGTACAGCTGCATTAGAAGAAAATAATGGCCCATTAGTCTAATACCTTACATGTCTGACGTCAGTATTTTGTATTTAATAAAGTCAGTTTAACTACACTGAAAGTCAATAAAACCATAGTGGGTATGGTGCACCCAGTGTTTGTAAATAATCGTAGTAACTCCAAATCATATTGAGGATTTTCCCCTTGGGAGTCAGTTATATATTCTTAATTTTGGAATTTCCTTTTGGGGATGAGCTGACACCTGATGATTTGAAATGTATGAGAAAACTCCAGTTTTTTAAAAGATGCTTGCTCAAATGATGAGTTGCATTTACTTTCAACAGTACGTGAAAATAAAAGGCCACAGTGGATTTAGTCTTGGTCAACTATAAGCTTTGTGAAATTCATGCATGATGTATATGGATGACATGCGTAAATTAAGAATAGTCACTTATTTATTTTAGAAGTAATAAACAGTGTAATGAATTACACTGGTATGTCAATTTTTCATTTAGATCTGTTTTTCCATAGAAAGAAATACTGAAAATATGGTACTTGGCAGTCTTGTGGCTAAAAATGCAATATATAATGTGCCAGTTCAGAACTGAAACCTCTATTTAATGAAGCTATGCCAGTGCAACAGATTTATGTTGCAAACAAATCTTTCTTGTGCATTTAAGGATCAAGTTAAACACTTATTTCCTTACATATTACTGGTTTGGTTTTGCTCAAAAGGAAGTAAGTAGAGCATTTATTACAAAAGCTAAAACGCAACCTGTAAACAAACTTAGCACTTAAGTTTCCAAACAGAATGATGATCATTATTTAAAAGAGCGTGCATCCTCCTCCCTCCCTCCCCAACCCCTTTAATAACCTTCATGTAATCCTTTAATCCTGTAAGCTTTTATCTGGGGCTTTGTATGTATTACCAGAGTAACTTTCTTTCATTACAGCATCATCAAAGAATGGATTTCTGATGTTCTGTAGTGCACAGGGAGCATTAGGAATTTTTTTAAAACAATTCCTTTCTGTAACTGCTTTGCCTTTTGGATGTAACAAGTTATTTCCCCCCTGCTTCTCATAATATGTTTGAAAGGCGAAGCAGTTACAGATTGGAGGTGTAGTTATAAAAAACTTGCAATTTAATGTTTTTCCGCAAAACTTCTTAGTGGGAAATAACTTTAAGGTTGATAAGGAATGTCATGTAACTCACTTTATTAATTTATGGTCTAAGAATTCTTCCCTTAGTGTATAACAAGCTGACCTTTTGCAAATTGCCAAGACAGGAGGAATAAATGACATTGTTACAATGAAAAAGACATATAAAGTGAATGTTACGTTTTTAGTTTTGAAGTCTGAAGGTCTGGTCATGTTATTTCCAAACTTTATTAGTGGTTGATACAAAATTAATTTTCTAATGTTTGACTAATTTCCCCAAAAACTTGATTGTTATAAAAATGTTTCCATTTTTAAAAATTAACATTTATGTCAGTATTCTCATCCTTTTCAAGACAAATTTTTAAGCTATTCAAGCAGTTTAGTTATTTTAAGTATGTGTAGATTATATTTTTATTAATTAGATTGAAGTTAGCAGTAATGTCCAATTGTTGTCACTGAATAAGCTGCAAATTCCTGTATTTATGATTTAAAAACAGAAAGAGTGTAGACTTTGTATAAGTTGTCTCAGAAGAGTCTTGGTGTGGGTGAAGTCCAGCATTTTTTTAAACATCAGATCATAGATTATTCTTGTATGGAAACCTATACATTTTGTAGTTCTCTCCAGTGACTAAAGTTACTGGGGAAAGGTCTGTGTGCAGAAGGACTGTAAATGCTTCTTCCTGGATTGTTCTTGCTGTCATCCATTGACAGCAGGCAGAAAGCATGGAGGAGCGTCTCTGCTTCTCCCCTTGCAGATATTCATCTTTGGAAAGATTGATTCTGACTTTTTAACTGCCTCTTTCAGGAACATGTATAAAAGTTCTACACCTCTCTACATTGTGGGTATTTCCACATGATTTTGTGGGGAAAAAAGTAGCTGAACTAAGAGAAGGTTAGCTTTCTAGGCTAAATTTGATACGTATTTTATGACCACAATTTATGTGAAACATAACTAGCAGTATTTGTGAAACAAATTGGCCTCCAGGTTCTTTATATTAAATTAACCTGTTCTGATGGACTGCCAATTATAATCAGGCTTCTTTTTAAGAATTTACTGGGGATTAACATTTTTGAGAGGAATTTATTTAGTGAAAACATTTTATGTTATTTCCTTACGGTAGTCTTTCCGTCATTTTACTGAAAAATTCTGGCCTAGTGTTTGTCACTGCAAGTGTTCAACCTATAAATTGATTGCAGTAAAATGTAATAAGTATTGAAATGGGCCGAGATTATTCACAATGGGGTGAAGTTAATTCCTACGTCTCCTGCTTTTGGGAGGAAGGAAAAATGTCAAGTTGACTGTACATACAAAGGAGGAAAAAGTTTAATTAAGTCTTAATAAAATTAACATAATACACTTTATTGTTGACAGTATGTGAATTCTAGTTTTAGTTCAAGTTTAAAATAATGGAGTGGTTAGTTGATGTTGGTGCCTTTCAGTGATTGGTCACTGCAGATGGAAGAGGTACTTGCTGGTTTTATTCCACCCGTATCCTCTTCCTTAAAGAGCTCTATTTCAAAGCTATTTAAAATAAGCTTATCTAAAGCTATACTATTGGAAGTTGGAAAGGAACAAAATTAATAAAAATTTTTTTATTAATTTTATTTTTTATTCATTAATAAAAAAAATTTATTCATTATTAATAGTAATTATGATTTTATCTGTCTTCAGTCTGTGTGTTAGGTTTCACAAATTCCTATATTTCTCTCTCAATTTCTGAGAAAATGTTTTAACTATTGTTTTAAGAATTGCCGAATAATCGGTTTTCATGCTTGGCTCTTTTGATCTCCCTTTGCATTCTTAATTATCCTTCTAAGAAAGAAAGGATCTGAGGACCTACCTTTATTTTTATTTTTAAAGCCAGTATGGCTTTTTAAGCATTCATGTCTGAGCTCTAGCAAGCGTTCTGTTATTTAGCTTATTAAGATCACTGGCTCTCACTTCCAGTATGCCAGAGTTATTAAAGGATTTCACTTTTAATTAAATATTTATTTGTTTTTATAAGACATCTTTCTTTTTCACCGTCTCCTGTTCTTCACAACAAATAGGCTAATTCGTTGACATTTAGGGACCTCAGCTACGGGAATTAAGGATAGTTGCTGTCTGTGTTGGTTAGGGACAAGGAAGAAATAAAGTCCACTCCCCAAATATGTAAATAAATAATTCCAAGAGAATTTACTATTTTTATCTCAATGAAAATTCAGCACATTCACTTGTAACATGCACTCCAAGGACTAGTCTCAGTAACTAAGTCTGGTGAAATGTGGAAGCTGGATAACAGAATCTACATGTTCATGTTCTTGCACATGTGTTGTATGAGAAATTGCCGTGTCTGTTGGATTAAATACAATAACGATGTGGTAGGATGGAAAGAATGGCAGATGATTTTTCTGTCCTTCTGTTCTTCAATCAACATTGAGAACTAAAAAGGCAGTCTTGGTAAGGAAACAGTTATTGTATATTCTGGGAAGAATTTTAATATGCCTAAATAGATATCATTTGCTTATTGACTGGTAATTACTGAAGATGACTGCTAGTGGGGAAAAGGAAGCTATCCTTCAAATAAAAACTGACAACTTCCTGCACTGGGAAACTTTGTAAATTAATAGATATCTGAGAAAGCCCAGAAGAAGCTAGAGAACTGTGAGTTGTTGTTGAATAATAATAAGTGATGACAAGGTCAGAAGAAAGAAAAGGAAAAAACTGTTGCTCTCTGTATTCCTCTACTGTAGGCTAGTGCAAAAAGGAGCAGATAAACACTTTCAGTTTTTGTCTTGGCTGTTATCACAAATCTACTGAAACCAGACAGAACAAGCAACGAATGCAATTTATCAATGGGCCATGATCTTTCTGATTTTCAGGGCCCGAAGTGAGAAGTGTTAGGTGCAAATCCAGTAAAAATACTTAAAAGAGCTTAGGTGTCATACCACGGAGGTTTTTGGGTATTGCAGTGAAATGCTGGACTCTCGTTTGGGCATGCAGTGTCTTCCTAATACATTTGAGGCATTCTCTGTGGGACAAAGAGAAAGCCAGGCATTCCAGGATGGTTGGCAGAGTAGGCAGGCAGCTTCACTAGTTCACCTTACCAAGCCTGCTTAGATCTAACCAGCAGGGAAACACTGAAGACAACTGAGTCCCCAAAAGCTTTCAGTGGGTCTTCTGGCATATGCATCTTCCTGACAGTCCAGAACTTGCTCTTTAATGCAATTGCCTGCTTCCTCTTTTTCTGGTTATGTTTTTTCTCTTGTCTCCTACTATATAATAGCTTAAAGTTTTTCATCTTCAGGATAAGTTCTTTTATCGTGAGATTGTAGCGTCATCAGCCATCCTTCTGTCTCCTCGTCTTTGGACTGGTGAGTCTTGCATCCTTTTCTGCATAGCAGTACATTTTAACGAGCATTGGAGAGTGTCTTCCCTCAAGAGAATTTAGGGTTTATGTTGGCCAGTAAACTGAGATCTAATCTATTGATTTAAAAACAAGGACAGGGCAAGTCTCTTCTGCTGCTTTTTGAAAGGTGTCCACTGCTATGTTGTGTGGTGTCCCTTCCCTGGGGTGTATGCTAGGCATGGTCTCTGTTACAAATAGCATCTCAGGAGTCTGCAGTTAAAAAATATCTCACTTTTGGATCTCAGTAGGGCTGACAGCATCTGGCCCAAGTTAGACTTGTGGAGAAAGATTGGCAGGGCTCAGCTCATACCTGATTGTTCAGCTGAGCTTTCAAAGATAATCAGACTGCTGCAAGGAGTCAAATGCAAGCATTTCATACAGCCTATTTGGGCTCATCATAGCCTTAACTCTAGGGAGTGCAGTTGAAATTCTGTCACTCACTCTGTTTAGGCAGTCTGGGATGGGGGGACAGCTAAATAGGGACAACAAATAACAACTGATTTTCATGTTAAAATCTTCTCCAAATTGTACTACACCTAACTGAGTTTTTTTACCATTTTATAGCATCTGCACTGCTATCGTAACCTGCTTTCAACTACGTGCATATCTTTTGTTGTCCCAGTGGGACAAGAATGTATGATTTTACTTAATTGTTTTTCAGTAATGTTTATGTATAGCAGTTTCTTCTGTATGCTGTCCTAATATGAACCTCTCTAAGGAACAGTAGCTTTTTTAGTCAATAAAATTGGAATTGTGAAGGAGGCCCATGTCAGAAGTGTGCTTCTATATGCCTGATGTCAGGTATGCCTTAAAGGGAGGGTGCTGAGAAAGTTGCAAGAAACTGAAAATGGTGTTTTAGATAGGAATAGCTCTTTCAACCTTAAGTATGGCATCACTGCAGCTGCACTCTGTAATTACAATGTCACTTGAGAATTGCTTAACAATTTTGATGCTTTAAACTATGACAGACTAATTCTGAGAAATGTTATTTTAGTTCTGTGGCACTTGGAGTGGTGTGCAGCTGCTTGAAATTTCTGAATGTACGCTACTTTCTGCTTAAAAATTGGAGGCAGAAAGGAACCTCTGAAATGAACTGTCAAGCTTCCTTTAAGGAAGATGATTCAGATCTAACCTTCCAGAGTAGGTGGTATCACTGGGGATGAATGAAGAATTCTGCAAGACATAATGCCATTTCACCAGCAGGAAAACACTTCATATTTAAGATAAAAATGCTTTTTGAAAATTCCTGGTAGACTCAAAGTGACAAGGTAGTTCCTAGGCATTAGGTCCATATTGGGATAGGAGACATCAGAAGAACAACCTGGGACAATATATTTAAGGAAAGCTAGGATGAAATGAAGGTAATACAGATTGAATTTGTCCCTGAGTTTTTTTGCTCAGAAATCTTGTAAATGTCACATTTTAGTTTTTGCAAACCTTACTTAAAATAAGATTCCTTGTGCTGCAGTGTGTGTAACTGTCAGGATGCGTTTGTGAAGCTGTATACCTGTCAGTCAGACCAGACTGCTGAGATTTGACAGAGTGACTGCTGCATGTCTGAACTTCCATAAACTTTTCATAAGCCTTTTCATCAAAGGTGGAGAAGCTTGCTAGTGAAGTTAATAGTCTAGCTCCCCCACACACACACACCTTATTCTTTAAACTAGCCATTCTCAGTTGAGTCCTTTCATCTATGTTTAATGAAAACCTACTGTGGAAGATACCTCAGTCTGGTGGTGTGAATCATATACATAATGCTGTTCTTCAGCTGTGTTAAATTATACCTCACCAACAGTTAAATACCCTGTAATCTTTGAAATGTGTGGCACTTTGTCAAATCAAATCCTTTTGTTTTCTTGGTTTTGTTTCCTTTTTCGTAAGTCTTGAGGGACACATTTAAAGCCTGACTAGATTGTCTTGTAGACTTGGATTTCCTTGATGTACCTCCATAGCGTTCACAGACTTTATCGTGGCACACATCAGCACATCTGAAATCAGAAGTGGTTTCTGTTAATCTTCCAGTACATCTGTCAGACATTTTGAGTTGTCGTAGTTTGTGAATACGTACAGTGTTACATGTGAAGACATACACTGTCTTTTTTTTTAAAGAAAACCTCCATATCAGCCATTTTCACTTTATAGTTTCCTCCAAATTGAGGAACTTAAGACACTGTACATCTGTGGTTGAATGAAGAACAATCCAGTTGAAGGACATAATTCAAAGTAAACAGACGTTCTCCTGAGATGCCACACTGGTTGAGCATGGATACTGAAATGGCTAGAAGTCAGATGCAGTCACATGCAACAATTATTGCAAGCTAAAACCCCTTTGAAAAATTAGATAGTATGGATTTTCTCTTTTGAAGCTTAGTGCTCGGGGGTTTTGTGGAATACGTTAAAATGACAAACTACCTCCTAGGAGTCTCCATGCAGGTGTTGTCAAAGAGCAGATAATTACCAAATGGTTGCTCAAGTGAAGTTTTCTTAGAAAATATTATATTTAGCAATATATATCTTGTTTTTCTTCTTTTATGAAAGAAATGTTTTTACATAATTTTCAATATGTGACTTTGATACCATGTTACCTAATTGCTGAAAAAAAAGAAGAAAAAAAAGCCTATATCTTTTGGGGGTTTGATCCATTATAGTCTTTCCTCTCCCAAAGTTCTCATAAAGTGCTAATAACAAACATTCTTACCAGATACGGGTTCAGTTACTTTATTTAAAATAGAGATAGTAGCAAGTGTTAGTTACATTACACGCATGCATTTGTTGTTGCTCTTAATGTCAAGGGACTTAATCTGAAACGTTTTTGGCCTTCAGCTTCTTTATCATAATTGTAGAACATCATGCGGTTCCAATGGAGATGGATTTAGAGTATTTACTGACTGGATGTTTTTCATGAAACAGAGGTGGTGAACAGAAAGAATTCATTGAAATTCAGTAATGTGCATAATTCATCTATCATAATTTAACAAATGGAAAAGACTAAGACAAGCTTCCATCCATCACAATTATTTAACTGCACTCCAGGGTGAGTTAAATTGTATTAAACAACTTTTGGCTTAACAGATTTGGAGAATTATATTGAGCAAGTTGTATCGTTTCTGTCAGCTTAGTGCTACTGTTCAGTGATTTACAGTTTTGACATTTGTTGCAAAACATTTAATTTGAACTAGAGATTTTTCAAAGCTGTTTTAAAAACAAACTTGCATTATATGTGTCTAGCACCTAAATAGCAGCAACCAAACCTAAATTGGAAGCAATACTACTGTAAATCTGAATTGTCCTTTAGAGGTACCTGCTTGTTCCCTGGATTGGATGGTGGGGGGCCAGGGCCTTAAGGGAACTGATTTTCTAATTTAGGCAGTTGTGCCCAAAGTCAAGGCGAGGTAAATTCTATTGAAGTTTTGAGACTCTTTAACCCTTAGGTTTGGCAGGTGCCTCAGTTTCTTTCTTGCCTTGTTGACATGAATAAACTATTGTCTGTTGCTTGTATGATAGTTTAGCCAAACTAAACTTTCTCCCCATTAATAGGAAACAAGCTAAATAAAGAAGAAAATCCAGTTAACCAAGTAGTTTGTTTGTACTTTTCTACATAAGTGACAATTAGCCGTTTAATCAGATTCACATGTGTTGTGTCAGGTGAGAAAAGCTAACACACTTTTTCTGAGTTCTTATACTCCACAAGAGACTTTCACGGAAAAGAAATTATGGCGTGCTAACACTGAATTCCAGGCCTTGGCACGTAATGATTTAGAGCGAGTGTTTGCTTCTGGACCATGTCACTGACTGTGAAGGAGACTAGCAAAGATCAGTAGAAATTATTGACAAGATAGAGTAACAGCAATGCTGGTGGTGACTCCACAGGGTGGGCTACACAGCTGTTGGACACAGCCCAGTTCTGCAGCTTATGGATTGACATGTTACAGCACTGTTGCCAACTGCAGAGCTGTCAGGCTTTCTTCTTTAAACTGTTGGAATGTGGCTGCCATTGGACCCAGGGCATCAGTTTGGAGATTCTGGCTGTACTGTAAATCTACATCCTTGGCTGCAGGTCAGTATAACTGCATGGGTGTGATTCAGCAGCATTACTCTGCACTGTATGGTTTGGCTTGAAGAAGCTTAGGACCTGCCCCTAGAAATGCTACATGGAGCAAACTGTTGGGCAAAACACCACCCCCCCACTGGGAATTCTGCTGGGAAGCTGTGCTGAGCACAGATATTGTTTTTGAAATGTTGCAGTTGTATTTTTAAAGGAGATTATAATTTTGAATGTAGTACTGCAGTTCCTCTTGCACTTAGGCACAAAATATAAGTATCTCTGCAAGGCATTTTAGTTAAGGAAAAAAAAGAAGAATAAAAATGGGGGGACAGAACCACAACTTGTGGGTATTGAACTTCCGGTGTTCTTGATATACTAACATAAACTCCATAAACTCAAATTAACATAGTTTTGTTTCATCTTAATAGTAAAAAGTCATCCGCACAGATTTGCCCTGGTGTCAGTTTAGGGACTTTGCAGTACTTATTCCGTTGGTAAGTAACTACTAAATTAGCAACACCATAAATACATGTCTGTGAAATGCTCTTCTGCATTCTTCACAAGTTCTGTACTGATTTCAAAATATCCAGAGAAATCTTTAAGGTATTTCCACCTGGTGCAATTTTTATTAAGTCACCAGAACATTTTTTAAAAGCTTGTGTTGTATTTTGTCTCTCCTTAAGTGTAATAATATGACACAAACTTAATAGTTTTAAAGCACTGGTGTTTAAAATAGTTCTTTAACTTTTTTGCTTCTAATTGTTCCTTCTCTTATTATCTGTCATGAGGTCTGTTCTTTGCAGAAGAGTCTGAAAAGGATTCCATTCCTAATCCAGTCCTTTTCGTCTTTCCTGGATTATCTCCTTTACTCTTTAATGCACCATCATTATGCTGAGGAAGTTGCATCAGTGCTGTCTGAGTTGGGGGGCAGTTAACTCCTTTTAAGTGCTGTTCTCGACACTGATCTTCCTTCTACTCTTGCCCATGCTCCTTGATTATTTAATCTTGTTACCTTTTTTTTTTGGGGGTGCATCTCTGGTGCTTTCTTTTCTCTTATACATGCATACCATCTCCAAATACTTTCATATATTCCTAAAATCAGATGTGTTCTTTTCCTGCCATCGCAGAAAACTGTTGTGTATGCTGCCTTCTCTTCCTCCATCAGTTACTGCAGCACCTGCTGGTGTTCCTTTGTATAGCCCATTTGAAATCTGAAGTCGCATTCCCTGCTGTCATGCTAGAATGAGTGTTCATACTGCAGCTTTTCCCTTGGCTTGCTTTCTTCACTAAAAGCTTTCTGCTGTTGGCTTTTGTGGATTATCAGCAAGTTTGCTGTTGGCTGTGACTACATCTTTCTTCCTCTGTTCCTTCCCTGAAGGATAGTTAGCTTTACCTACCTGCTACTTGAGGTCTTCTTGTAGCTGTCTACAGGCTATCTTCCATGCCCACTAGTCAAGGGACTTCTTCCACATGCTGTCTTCATTCAAAAAACATCTTCTAACCTGGCATTGAGATTATGTGCAAGTAATTAGTCAACTGATTAGGATGAGGAGCAGTGAAAGGCAGCCTAAGATGATACTAATTAGGGGCTATTGGCAATGTAGTGGAAGATGAACAAAGGTGATTACAGAGAGATGGGCCTTAAAGGCAAGGATTTACAGCTTTTAATAAAGGATTTACAGTACAGAAGCTGTTGTTGATTTACCATCTGTGAGAACTGCTGCAGCAGTGTTAATTTGAGATGTTATCTTGAGAGTCTCTTCACAAGTAACTCAGTGTGATAGTGGTGTGTCCTTTTTAAAATAGTGAAGCCATCTTTGTTTCTTCATTTTTTGTTTGTCTGTTTAGGGTGGACCTTCACAGGGATTATTGTTTGCTGTACCAAAAAGACCTCAAGGTTTCTTTCTTGACAGGTTTGGTGAATGTCAAATGGCTCCACATAGTGCTGAGGATATTGTAATGCAGGGATTAGTTCCCTGCAAAGAACATGCCAGAGCTGGGGCATTGCCATATAAGCCATAACGTCAACAGCAAGCAAGCACATAAGGAGGCTCTAGTGCCTTTCTCCAGCAAGGAAGAATGTGATCAGAGGGCAGCTGAGTGTGTGTGCAACATCCCCATTACCCTCATGTCCTGTATCTACCTGGCTCTGAAGTATGGTTAGGTAAAAGGATGGACTGTAAGTAGGCCATTTCTTCTGTTTTAATATGCTTATCTTGGGAAAACAAATCAGAACAAAAAACAACTGAAAAAAGGTGCAAGGGTTGGGGTGGGGTATGGATAAATGCCACTAGTCCTTTGGGACTGAAGAACAGATCTACTGCTGAAAATTAGTGAAGGAGGAAAATTACTTTAGTATTAGTATTGCACTTACCTTAAATAAGTCTTCGGTATCCATGAATTTGAAGCTAAACTAAAAGACTTTTTAAAAAAATTGGAAGGTACATATGCTAAACAACAGTAAGAAAAATAAGTACAAATTTTATGTCATTGTGGTTGCTTTAGTTTAACTCTTGGTTGCTCTTAGGCTTACCTGAGGTTGGGGCGAGAAAAAAGAGAAAAACTGTCTAAGAACATGGGAAAATATGGCTGAATGTAATGTGTGTATAAAATGTGGGACACTTGTCTTGTAAATGAGGCAGTTTTCTGTAGAAAGGAGATCCATGATTTTGTAGTACTCTCACAACTGTGGAGAAACAGAGGTGCATTTTTTAACTATGGTTTAAATTTTACATCAATAAAATAACCTAAGGAATAGAAACTATTAAACTCAGTGAAACTGGCCATTCATCTAGCAACTACTAGTCTCAATTTTAAAGAACAAAAGCTTACAAATTTTTCCTCCAGAAATTTCTCATGCACAGAATTTCCTGTTTCCATTAATGTTTGTTCAGTCCTTTATTTACTTTTGTTGAGCTCTGTTTCTGTAGCCCCATTGTTTGCAAATCAATGCCTTTCTAAATAAAATACTGTATTTCCCAGAACACTGCTAATCATTTCATGCCACAGGTGAGTTATATCGCAATTGTTTTTTCCTTTGCAAATGAAACATGTGTGTGAAAAGGGGGGTGGGGTGGGAGGGTGTTCCTAAAAGTCTCAATCCAGCTTAGTGGAGTTATTTGAAAGGGCAGTGACTTAACTGATAGTAGGATGTTTTCTGTTACAGGTGATTGTTTTACATCACTACTCTGAGTGTATGGCTAAGTATGTTATTTTCATGAAACATTTTGGATTGGTAGGTTCTATATAAAAATATCTGTGTTACGTTTTTTATGTTTAAATCTTTCCTTTTTTTTTTTTTCCTCAGGTAGGATAGACCTTGTAAAGAATTTCCCTGCTTCACAATTCAGAACTCCTTCTTAGGTTAGGAATTGCCTGGTACTGTCCTTACTACTACTGTTGGCAATTTACTTACTAGCATCATAAAACCACATAACTATGTTGTTGTGCTTGTTTATCATGACAATAAGACATTTCTTTCTAACAATTCATGGATGCTTACTTCTGCTTCCAGACGTAATGTAGATTTGGAAGTAGCAGAGGAGGAGATAGTCAAATTTATATGCAGAATGTTACTAACTGCAATAATAGAATTGTTTTGTTTGTCCTTGTTAAGAAGGGAGGAAAAGTAAAATAAGTTATAAAAATGGAGAGGAAGTGGGGGAAAGAGGGGAAGGAGAAATGGATGTGCATTAAGAAAAGTTAGGAATTGTTTAAAATTGGTAAGACAAACCATTAAAAGGGTGAACGGGATGACCAGATAATCATAAGTCTGTCAAGCAGACATTAATCTGGTGCAAAGTAATAGAGTGGATACCTGGGAGTCAACCGTGTTACCTATCTGTAATTCTTCATTAATTAATTTCAATCAACACAAGGTTATGGGAAATAGATTTTTTTTTTTTTTTTTTCCACAAGAGAGTGTGATGTTTGGAGAGAGCACGTTTGACTTTTCAAAGATATGTGACATTTAATATTTGTAAAATCTTTGATTAGGTGCCATGTGACATGCTGATTTAGAATTGGTATGATATAGAGTCATCAGCATACGTAAACTGTGTTTTAAAAAAATAGCTAATAGGTCTCAATAACGTAATTGTAGTCAGTAATCAATGTGGAGTATATGGAGGCCCTCTGAGGATTAAGTTTAGATCTGACAGTGTTTAACCTTTTTATTAGTGATGAGGAAGAAATATTGAGTCATTACTGATAAAAGCACGCAGATGACAACAGCAGTAGTGCCATGGTAAGTAGTGATCAGAGGAGAGCTAAGTGATCTTGAAAGCTAGAGTGCAAGAAAGCACTGTATGTTTTGACATAGAAACAAAGACATGCCTCCAGCCTAAAGAAATACTAGCAAGGAAGCAGTGATTGAAAAAGACTTGGAAGCCATGCTTTCTGATATCTGATCAGAAGTATCTGAAACAGGAGGAATATTTGGCATTATTATAATGTCAGTGGAATACTTGATCTAACTCACGCAGCATCACAGCTCATGAAGGACAACAAACTCAAGGGAGCTCAGAAGAAGAACTATGTTGAACCATTGAGTGTTTGTAAGCACACCTTTGAGATTCCTTAAATCTGCCACTAGAATCTATTCAATAAATCGAATTTACAATATTTGATCTGGGTTTGCAAGCATGCTGTAGAGAACTGCTGTTTAATAATTGAGGTGACCCACAGAGTAGCAGGCCACTAGTAAAACAAGCCTGAGTGACTAAACAAATTTAGACTGAGAATTAGATGAATTCATTTTTGGAAAAACTTAAGGGTCGAAGTGGATGTTCTTTTGGTACCTGTGCACTTGATGGAATGCACCCATCGAGTGCTGAGAGGGAGCTGGCTGATGTCATTGCAAGGCCATTCTTCATAACCTTTGAAAGATCACGGCGACTGGGAGAGGTGCTTGAGAACTGGAGGAAAGCAAATGTCACTCTTATCTTCAAAAAGGGCAAGTGAGAGGATCCAGGAAACTACAGGCAGTTCAGCCTCACCTCAATCCCTGGGAAGGTGATGGAGCAACTAATTCTGGAAACTATTTCTAGGCATATAAAGGACAAGAAGGCCATTAGGAGCAGTCAACATGAATTCACCAAGGGGAAGTGACCAACTTGATTACCTGCTATGATGAAATGACGGGCTTGGTAGATGAGGGGAGAGCACTGGGTATTGTCTACCTTGACTACAGTAAGGCTTTTGACGCTGTGTCTCGTAAGATCCTCACAGAGAAGCTGATGAAGTATGGGCTGGATGAGCAGGTGGTGGGACTGGCAGAAAACTGTCTGAACAGCCAGGCCCAGAGAGTGGTGATCAGTGGCACAAAGTCCAGTTGGAGGCGACTGACTGGTGGTATACCTGAGGGGTGTATACTGGGTCCAGTCCTATTCAACATCTTCATTAATGATCTGGATGATGAGGCAGAGTGCACCCTCAGCAAGTTTGCAGATGACTTGGCTGATACACTAGAGGGTCGTTCAGCAAGGGGAAGTGCAAAGTCCATGCACCAGTACAGGCTGGGTGGGGGCTGCCCAGCTGGAGAGCAGCTTTGCAGAAAAGGACCTGGGGGTCCTGGTAGATACCAGGTTGACCATGAGCCAGCAATGTGCCCTTGCTGCAAAAAAGGCCAATGGTATCCTGGGTTGCATTAGACTGAGTGTTGCCAGCAGGTCGAGGGAAGTGATCCTTCCCCTCTGCTCAGGCCTGGTGAGACCAGACCTGGAGTGCTGTGTCCAGTTCTGGGCTCCTCAGTGCAAGAGAGGGAGAGACATACTGGAGAGAGTCCAGTGATGGGCCACAAAAATGGTGGAGGGACTGGACCATCTCTCATATGAGGGAAGGCTGAGAGAATTTGGACTGTTCAACCTGGAGAAGAGAAGGCTTGGGGGGATTTTATCAATGTCTAGAAATACCTGAAGGGAGGGTGCAAAGAGGAGGGAGCCAGGCTCTTTTCAGTGGTGCCCAGTGACAGGACCAGAGGCAATAGGCGCAACCTGAAAACCAGGAGGTTCCCTCTGAACATCAGGAAATGCTTTTTCACTGTGAGGGTGACTGAGCACTGGCACAGATTGCCCAGAGAGGTTGTGGAGTCTCCAACCTTAGAGGTACTCGGGAACTATTTGAGCGTTGTCCTGGGCAACTGGCTCAGGGTGGCCCTCCTTGAGCCAGGGTGTCAGACCAGATAACCTTCATCCTTGGGGATAGTAAAAAGCCGTCTGGGGATGCTCCTGAGCAGCCTGCTCTAGGTCAGTGGTCTCCAAACTCTTTTGGTCAGCCACCCCTATCAGTAAAAATTTTTGAGCGTGCACTCCCAATATGTGCATATTTATTTATAATTTATATACACATGCTACTATACAAATACAATTAGTACAGTTAAAACATGCACGAAAAAAGTTTAAAAAGGATGATATAAAGATGAAATAAACAATGTGTTTCAATTTTATTTTAGTAATGGCAAAAAACCCATTTTTATTCTCCTAGTTAAAATATTGCTATTAATAATACATTTTTTAGGGACAGCTATGTGATTGAATGTCCTCCATTATTTTTTAAAATCTTGGTTTAATACTTTATGATGCAGCAATTTGAAGGTCTGCCTCTAAGTTCAGTTTATTTCAATATTGATAATTTCAAATTTTTTTGGCCGAGTTCTTGTGAGATCTGATTAGGTCATCACTGTTGTTACCTTGTAATGTGGCTGACAAAGAGCTCTTATTAAGGAGAAATGTCAGCTCTGCCATTTTCTTGTTGTTGGCTTGTGCTTCCATTATTATTATAATCTTTACTTTCTTTGCAGGAATTTTTTTAAGCCACTTGTCCATTTTGTGAGGGTTATTTTACTTCAGTTAAAACTAGAAAATATCCATAAATCCACTTAACCAGGGACACTTGAACTGCAATACATTGCAATTTGTTTAAAGCAAATGATCAAGTGAGAGCGTCATTGTCATCCCCTCCATGGAAGGAAGACGTGACCATCTGACATATGGACCAACTGAGGGTGCCAGTGTCCAGCTGTATATTAAATATTAGTAGAACTTAATTTCTTTCTTATTTTTATGTTAAAAAAAAAAAAGGTAGACATGCTAATATTTTCTTCCTACACCCCAATGGATTGTCTTGCACGCACCCCACTTTGGAGACCACTGATCTAGCTTGTCCGTATTTGGGACTCCAGAAGTCCCTTCCAAACTCAACCCTTCTGTGACTCTGTGATTCAAGAATCTAAAAATGCTGAGAAGTGATTTTACAAATACATTTAAGTGACATGCTTGAGATGATGTTATGGTGATAACTGGATTATTCTGTCCAAATGCCTTCTTCAGAGAGGAAGACAAACAAGAAGAGGACACAATAGCTATTTAGGCATAATCTTCAAATTAATACCAGGAAACAATTGTAGGGGACTGTCATGCTTCTACACCTGAAGCTGAAAAGAGGACTGACTGTCTTGCTGGTTCATGAGGGCAGTACTTTGAAGGGCTATAAACAGCTAGAAATGTTTGCTGAAGTGAGAAAGACTGAACTAATCATCAGGATCTGTACAGCAATAGGGAGGAGGGGGACAGAGAGAGAGAGGCATTTTGTGAAGGAATTTTAAAAAAAAAAAAAAACAAACAAAAAATGGCTATACCTCCAAGTCCTAAAAATGTTAAAACATTATGGAAAAAAAAAGCCATGCAAAACACACTGTCTCACTGTGTTAAACTCTTCTTCTAGTATGTTTTTAACTTGAACAAATAATATTTTGCTTTTCCAAGCCATTCAGCTGTGGGCTATTGCCCTTGGCTCCAAAGGGAGCAAAGGAACTGCAAGACGTGAATAGGTCAGGCTGGCTGAGAGTAGGATGGGGGACTGCAGTCCATGATTTGACATGACAATAGGAGAAATATCGAATGCTACCCATGAACAGAGTTGAGAGCCAAGACCTGAAATGGTGCTCAAATAGATTATTAAAGAAGAGAGTGCAGTTAGCTCAGTAACTTTGACATCTCTATGATTTGGAATGTTTAAAATCTTTGATTGCATGTGTTGCAGAGCTAAAAGATACGCTCTGGTTCAGGCAGGAATTAATAAGTCCTGAGGTCTGTGCTGTATGTTGGGTTAGACTGGGTGATGACAGATGAATGTATGAAAGTCTTGCATCCACTTGAAATATCCCTGTGTTTGGACTGCATTGACACTTGACACACAATTCTTAGCACCCATTGAAGTCTTTAGAACTATTGGCTACCTCAAAAATAGAGGCTAAACATAACTTCTATTAAGATTTTTAAACATTTAAGTATGATGCATTTACATAAGAGAAAATTGCCCCAAAAGCTCAATTGTTTATTGTTTTCTCTGTAAGTAATTAAGGGTAAACTAAGATACTTTGAAATACATGTAAAAATATGTATGTATACACTGTATATATAACAGATTATAGGATATTACTAAAATACTATAATAAAAAGTGGGTATTTTCGAGTAATTAAGCGAAAAACTCTGAGCTAGTCTAATCTGTCATAAATCAGGGATACTGCCCTAATCTATACTGTTTGGAGACATGAGCATACATTTAGCTTTTATTTGATTATCCTATCATGAAGTGAACTTTAGCAACAGAGAGGGCAAGACCTTCCCAATGTAGTAACATACTGGGGTCCCAGGAATATCAGACCTTTTTCACAAAGGATTAGAGATCCTTATCCCAGTGTTATGGCCTGGATAAAACATCCCTTTCATCAGGCATGGAGCAGGAATTAGTAGAAAGCAAAAATAATTTGAATCAACTTGACAGTCATTGGATTTGCTAGTACTTAGGTGCTACAGTCACTCGCATGCAGACCTGAAGTGGTTTCTACAAGGTTAGAAAGCGTGAAGCTCTGTGGCCTCCATGTGTCTTTTTGTTGTGGTACAACATTTAAGTGAGTTTAGTGCTGACTTAATCCTCTTATAAGCAAGAATTGGAAGTAGTTATTTTATCAGGGTAGTGTAGCAGTAGTGCGCTGTTCTGCTACGTGGAAGATTCAAGAGTTCACTCTTCAGGTCATACGAGCTTGGGCTTGTAAATGCTGCAGCAATAGTGTTTTTAATGCTCTCAAATGTGGGTCCCTGTTATAGCTGACAGACCTTGTGAAAATATCAGAGGTTTCTAAAATTAATTGTTTCTTCTCCTTCTGGGAGGAGGTTATAGATGTGATGAATGAAATAAAGTATAATTTATTGCAAGAGATAATGAAGAAAAAAAAAGCAGTAGCTAGCTACACTTAAAAATATAAAGTTATTTATACCTGTAGCACAGTGAAAGCCTGTTGTGCTGACTGAATTTAACAAGCAGACCTGGGATTCAGCCTTGGCGCTGCTAACGACTGGAGGCGTTATTGATGTAGTGAACTAATTACCCATGTGATGAAGTTGCCTGCTGGAGGTTTTTGACTGCTTCACCACTGTGGCATGTCCTACAGGTTAATTCAGTGAGCAGCACAGGTAAAACCTCCAGATGGAGGTCCTGCTCTCTTTTCATCCAGGCACAAAGGGTTGTACTGACAGCAGTAACTAAATCGAGATGAATATTTTCCTGAATTATTGATCGAGTAGCTAGAGTTGTATCATAGAACTAAATGGTTTGGGATGCATTTGTAGCAGTTCATAGTCACTGCATGGGAAAACGCATACACAGTAACTTTAAAAAGCAAAACAAAATGGGTAACAGCCTTTCTCATCTGAAGGAAAGCTCCCAAATCAAATGAGGAAAAGTACAGCAGAAAACCTGTAGATTTAAAAAAGGAAAAAAGAAAAAAAAAAAAAGTGAGGGAATTTTTCGATTAGCAGGCATGAAAGGGGGTACATGGGCTTCAATATCTGTTTGAATTCTTTCTATGTATAAAATTCTTTTATGGCATTTGTTCTCAAATGTCTCAGTACACATATTAAAATTCAGAACAGAAACAGCTCATTTAATTAGATGGTAAACTATTTCACTTAAAATTTATAGGGAAAAATACCATTTTGTAAGATAGTCTGATAACAAATGGAATGAATACCAATGTGTCCTGTCTATTTTTTTTAATTTGCTCTACCCATTGATGAAGTAGAACATAAGCTTCAACATATTCTGTCCAAAACTAGACTTTTGATGTATCGGGCAGAAGAAATATAAAATCTGTCCTAACATTATTAGTTTTATGAAAATATTTTAAAGTCATGGAATCCTTTTTACAGAAATGTTTAGTGTCTTGGGTTTGGTTTTTTCTTTTGTTTGGTTTTGTTTTGCTTTTTTAATTGTGGTATAGCTGAAAAGCCTCTGAGACTAGCAAAGCTAACGCTGCCTTTGTCTGATACTTAAAGCTAGTAGTGTGTTGTAAATAGTCAGGATTTCTTATCCAAGCTTAATATGCTGTTATCTAACAGAATGCACTAAGTGTTCTGTAATAACTGCAGAACTCATCAAACAAATGGAAAGGTTAGCCCTGAAATCAAGCGTCAAACTTTTATTTTCTCACAATCAATAGGCAAGTAATGCACGTTGGATTTATAATGATATTGAGATTGACTGCTTAAATCCTTTTTAGAGTTCAAAGCTGGAAACAGATTGTGCGTAGAAGCAATCCACAGTAGAGTTTCTAAGTAGGGGCTTGTGATAAATAAGTGAAATTGGGTTTGACTGAAATGGCCCATCAGTCCCATATGGGTTTAGCAGGAAGATTTCAGGCTCAAAAAGACAGGGGTTTGGAGAAGCAGCAAGCATTGGTTTCACATCACCTGAGATTGCTTTGTGGAGTCTGTCTTCTGGGAGATGTAAAGACGAGAAGCTCATTAAAAATGAGCAGAACCAGGGAGAATGGTTGAGCTTCCAAGTACACATGTGTTTTTTAGCTTGAAGTGTTTAAAGGTGAAGATACATTTTAAAAGCTCAACTGGCAGGTAAGAAGAATGCTGTCAGGATTCTCAATTAAATCCCTTTCTATATAGATAAACAGGATATTACAGTAGTTTTTTGACAAAAGCAAAAAAAACCCCTAAAACCACAAACCCAAAAAACTTACTCAGCTCAGAATGTCCTGATAGTTGGATGAAATGATAGTTAATCTCTCAGCTATCAAAATTGGATTTGATAAAACCAATTGTCTTCAGTCCTGCTATCTGATAACTTCAGAGGCAGTATTAACTATCTGTAAAAGTTGTGGAAGTCAGGGAAGAAATGAGTCTTGGGGCTCATTTTGATGATATTCTACACTGTACTAGCAATCCAGCCATGGTACCTTAGTTTGCTGTGGGCCCATTGTCTTAGAGCTGACTTTTACCCATTCCAACACTTTGAACTATTTTGCACTGTTGTATTTTTTGACCTTAGAAAACCATAATGATACTGAGCTTTAAAATCAGAATTTAGCTTATTTGCTGCTTATTCTGATATAATCTGTGCTGTTAACAGATACAGTTATAGTAGTTATACAGTAGCTAAAGTAATTTAAAATATCACAGATTTTGATTTTTCTATGACAGCATGAGGGTTGTTTGTCAATATCTGTCCATTTACCTAACACTGTAAGGCAAGGAATGAACAAAGCAAGTTTGACCTATGAAGTAACGCTTTTGTTTGTGCAGTCAGAGCAAGTGTTTTTTAGCTCAATCTGAATTTAAATTTATGTGATAAATGTGTTGAAGCAACATAGTCTTTTTCTCATAGTCTCATAGCATGAAATGCAGCTGAAAGCTGATTTGTTTTGTGAAAACTTGTATGACTCTTGGCACAACCATAGACAAAAGAACAGTGACTGTTTACTGTGTTGCTTATTGTTGCCTTCATTCACATCTATTCATTCATGCACAGCCATTACAACATGGGGAAAAACTTTTGGGGGGATAATTGAATGGCACAATTTCTAACTAACAATGAAGGTGTTGGATTTTAGTAATTTTAAGTGCTATTTTTCAAAGTTACTAAAAAGAACCTTAGTGAAAATTGGATTATACTGCGATCAAGAACTTAGTAGCTTTGTGAGTTGAATAACTGGTAGCGCTGGTTGTGGGAAAGGTGGTTTGACTGTCTTTTATTAGGCTGTATTTCCCTAGAGCCCTAGGATGGATGTAGCATGAAAAGGTTTGTCCTCATGACAAACTGAAAATCTAATGCAGTGTTTCCGGAACAGATGTTAGAGAAATGATCTGGTGTGGTCTCATAATCACAGTCTTGATGATTGTATGTTTCTTAGGTTACACTGTGTTTTAAATAAAGTGTCAGTGTGAGAAGACCCTTTATTATGATGGATTTTGGCCGCGAGGTGTGCATTTCAATCCCTTCCTCCCAGCTGGGGGGGGGGGGGGCGAAATGGATTTAATATCCCCACCATGTTTTTTCCTTCCTTCTGAATTGCATTTTATTTCATCTCAGATTTTCAGTATATACATTTCTTTCTTGAATATCATCTGTGCAGTTTTGTATTGTTTTCCAAATGCCTTCCCCTGCTCTCCTCTACCCTTCCCCAGACAAATTTTCTGGGGCAGCTCTACTGTGCTGTATTTCAGTAATATATGAAGATGCTGAGGTACTTGAGTGAGGTGAAATGAAAAGGAGTAAACAGTTTTTAGGATAATAAATGTAAAAAGTGGAATTAATATGAAGCTACTGAAAGCAGACAGCTGTCTTCTTTCCTTTTGTTGAAATTTGCCTGTCTTCAACAGATCAGTGCAACTGCTTACATCCCTTGTAAATACCATATCGAGAGATTAATGGTGAGTGATTCTTGAGCTTACCCTTTGTCCAGGCAGCTCTTTACCTAAGGAAACAATTTAGGAATTTGCCTCTAGGCCTTGGTAGCTCTATAGGAGCAAATGAAGCCAGGAAAAAAAAAATCAAATTAGTCATTTCTTACTATGTTTACATGTTTTCTTTTTAATTCCAGCTGCACATGCTTGGCTATGTTTTGGTGATAGCTCTCCTCAGTGAACTGAAAGGAGAAGTGAAGGCAAAATTGCAGTAAAATCCAAGTGAGGAAAGGATAGAGGAATTCTATGTAATAATTAATAGGGGCAGCTTCTGTTACCAACATAAGAAATCACAAATAGATGCTGAGTGGAAAAGAGATAACTATGGTATGTATTTTCTCCCTTGGCTGACAGAAGGGTGAAGTGCTGCAGACTACTGCTTCAAAGTCGCAGTGGGCTAATGTATGGTCTGTGAGTTAGACCGAAAATTGCCCTCTTTCTTTTCTTCCCTAGGAAAGAGTACAGAGAACATTGTCATGTGTTTTACTGTAGTTTTTCAAAACAGAGGTGTCATTTCAAGTCCTTTAAGAGGGTACTGCATGTTAACTTGTCAAAAGAAAGTATACCTAATTGTTACCTTCTGTATATATTACTGCAGTATGTACATCTGTTTCCCACCCTCCCAGTATGTCTCCATTTCAAGTAAATGGGGAAAAAAAATACTTCCCCCACATCTGCCTTCTGTAGCATCTGCTTTCTTTGCCAAGCAAGATGATTGAATTCTTTTACACTTTTAATAAAGGGGGTTTGTGCACTCCTGGGTGGTAGGTATAAAAATAAATTAAGTGAATCCTACCATATAAACTATATGAAGGAGGTGTTCAGTTGCATTTTTTTTCCTCAGGAGGCTTATTCTACTGCCAGAGTATCTTTTGAATTTTTAATTCTATTTCAAGTATGTGAAAAGAAGGTTCCTTTTGATAGCTATTTGTAGGTCAAAGCTTTATTTCAAAACATTTCAGGCAGTTTATATGTGAGAATTCTGCATTTTGAAGCATGGTTTTGTCATGTATTTGTAATAAACAAGATACAAAACATATGGGAAATCTGCCTTTTATTTATTCATTTTTGTAGTGGTTTGACTACAGTCCAGAATTTCAGCAGGTTGAGTCAGCTCCAAAACACATGTACATCACCTGTCTCCCTTTTGCATCTAGTATGCCCAATGTGATCTTTTTAATAAGCTATATACATCTGAAGGTTAAATATATTTTACAAATTGGACTTCTAGTTGTTCTTAAAAAGTCATTCCGAAGTACTTATCTTCTGGAGATTTTTTTTTCTTATAAGGCTTTCTTTCAAAAAAGTTACCATAACAATATTTATTACATTTATAAAGTGAATTCCCTGATCTGGAACTTGATTTAAGCATTAAATTAATAATTAAAAAGGTACAACAGTATGTATACAAACAGAAATGAAAACTAAAAAAAAAAACCCAAACCAAAACCTCACACAAACCATCAGAAAACTCCCAACTACTAAAATTTGTCCATAGCAGCTATTTGTACAGGAATGTCTCTTTTAATATTAACTTGTATTGGACTGGAAGACCAGCTAGTAGTTTTAACACCCAGCATGATATCCTTCTCTATTACTAAAGCATAAAATCCAAAAGACTTTTGCAAATATGCTTCTTTTAATAATACCTTTCAAAATAGGTTTTCCTAAATACATTTCTGCATAATCCTGTACTTACTTTAATGGATTGAGCACTCGAATGTTTCTTTTGGTAGATGTGTTCTAATTAATGACAACTGCAGCAAGGATATAATTTGGTATGTAAGCATACATGTGCACTTGGCCATGTAATCTATGCCATACATTAAGAAAAGCTATCACTAATACTGTAAAATCAAACACCTGGGCATTAAAAAAATGCCAGAAATTGGTTTGCTCACAGAATGTTAATGTGCACCTGTTTTCCCATGGGCCTCATAAATATCCACTGATAAAAAAATGACACAAATCTATGGATATTATTTGCTTACACGAGATGAGTGATACTTATTTTAGGAGCTCTTATTCAATGTCTTGTCTTTTGGCCTTCGTGAGTGGTGTCCGTTCCTATGTCTTGGTATCTAAAAGGAGTTTAAATGCACATTTTGAGAGGAAACTGTTCCTTTTTTTCAGGGCTTTTCACTAGAGTCCAGGAATCCAAATTTTGAATTATTCTTGGTATCTATTAAACAAGTGTAATTTTATAGAAAACATTTTATTTGCCTAAATATGGGCAGGTTTCCAGGGGAGGTTAGAACTGACAGATATGTCTTCCATAAAATGCAACTTTGCTACAGTATCCCGTGTCACCAAAACTGACGTGTTTTTGGAGACATTTGTGTTGATTCAGTTTCTGTCAGGTAAGTGGAGGGAGAACAGAGAGAAAAATTGTAAATGTTTTATGAACATGCAGTGAGCTTTTGAAGTCTCATAAATAACATCTTTAAATGTTTATCCGATACGTTTTTTTTCTGTATACTGTCATCACTTGCGATACTGCTGGAATTGAGTCTGTGAATTTGGAACTCTTTAGTACTCTCATACCACCTCTTCCACATATCTGAGCACAATTTTTTATCATTTTCCATCTGTTATTCTCCCTTACAGCCAGAATTAATATCTGGCCTTTCTTAGTTGCAAAATGCATCCTTTTACCTCATCATCTTTGCTCTGGCTCATGAGATGTTTCCAGATAATTCTTCCATCCTCTGCCTTTTTCAAAACCCTTTCTGAGCACAGTTGCAATCAGAGAAGTTATTTAATTGTAAAACCTGTTTCCTCTTGCTCTTCTCCCTCACCCTGACGCGTATGCAGACTTGTCAAAATGTAGATACTGTTTTAAATTAGATCAACTTTATGCAGCACATGGTTTTTCAGACTCCCTGACCAGTAATCTAGATTACAGTATTATTTTACAGCTCTGAACACTTGCTTCTAATATAAATCAAAAACTTGGTATATTTTGAGAGAAAATAAATGTTCCATTTTAAAACAGACTACCCACTGCTGAAAGCTCACCTGTAAAGCCTGGATAAGAATTTTTGGTGTGCATATGTCACTGCAGATATGTGGCAGCTCTGCGTGCACTTTGGAGGCACACAGAGAAGAGTTTCTTTTGCGAGCTATCTCAAAGGTAGCATGTCTGGAAAGTCCTTTTAATGTGTAATGCTGTAACACCTTTGAAAGGGCCTTTTTTTTGCTGAGAATCTACACACAAAGCAGAATACAGGCAGACCATTATGTCCAGTTTCTAATACGTTCTTTAAATCTTCCATTTATGTAGCTGTAGTTAGTTTACTTGAAGCTTTATTGGCTTGACCATTTATTGATTTCAGAGGTGAACAATTTTGTATTAGACAATTTTTGTCATCACCCTATCTTTATTAAAAGTTATACAGCAGAGTAGACCTGTCGTACAGGTTTAGAGACAGCATTTTAACCTTTTTATGTTAAAAATTGTCCATTGAGTCCTACTTTTGCTTTCTCTGTTAGCCAGTTTATAATTGAGAATGGCTTTTTATTTTCCACTTTATGACTTCTTACCTGCCCCCAAAGGAGTAGTTGTTCATTCTCCGATTTGATGGTTTGTCAGCTTAGGGGCTCAGGATACTGTTTTCCTAATGCTGTCTTTCTCAGATCATTTTCTAATTGTTGTGAGAGTGTCTAGGTAGGACGATTGCCCTGAAATCTGAAACTTCAAAAATGTAAAAGGGAGCACAAAGCAGCACGGTAATGCTGCCTCATGGTCCTGAGCATTAACCCTTAGGGATGAAAGCTGACTCGTTCACAGTCTAGTCAAGCTTAACAATTGCAGTTTGTCACAGTTTTCAGTTATTTCACTTGTCATTTGCCTTGGTTTGTTGTCCAGGTGATGTGCTTGGTCCATTGCTGTTGGATGCAGGGATGTTCACGAGGACAGGAGGGAATGCGGCTGGCTGAGGAATGCTATATTCTTGGTTTGGGCAGAGGCTCCATTTTATAGACAGAAAGAAAAGATCCATTGCCTAATAGGAGATTAATCTTTCACTGCATTATCAAAGCCCCCTGATATGACATGTGGTCTAGACACCCAGCTTTCGGATCAGATATCAAACCCTTTATTTCTGTTTCAAAGAATAGCTACATTGTACTTAGAGTTAATAAGCATAAACACATTTCCAGTATGAAATTGAAAATACAGAGACAATAGAATTTAGAATACTTTTAAAATGAGATAAATAAGAATACTAATAAAATGTGGGATTCAGTAAACTCATCTTCTGGGTTCACCTATTCTGCAACAGAATTCATGGTACTATGGCAGACCAGAAACCATAGAGCTATAAAGAAAAAATGTATTTTATCCCAAAGCAGGGCCCTTATATCAGTTCTAGTATGCACATATGTTCCCTGTCAATGCTAGTGTTGATACTCATAAGCATTACAAGTTTCAGCACTTACACATTTGGCAGCAAATTTTTGATAGAAAGTACATATTGATCTGAGATCTTTGCAATATATAAGACCAACAAAAATAAAGCAGTGTGCAGCATAACTTGAACTTTTTTCTATGTTAGTTTTTGTCACTGAACTGATTTTTGTCTTCTATTATCCTACTTTTTGATAAGGTATTCTTTAAGAATACTTTGTAACAGATGTCGTAGTTACAGTCTGTAACACAGAATACTTTGAATAAAACTTTATTCACATTAGGAAAAATATAGTGTGTTCTTTATCCCATTTACTTTAATTGGTTGCTTTCATCTTAAATTATATTCCTCCTTTAACCTCATAAATTTTTCAAGTTCTAAAGTAATTTACCAAGTAAAAATAGAAACCTGCAAAAAGGACTACATTTGGTCAATGACTTAGTTATATTGAAGCGGATTCATGATGGTTAAATGGATAATTGCAGTTGAAAGAACTGTAGGCTTTAATAGACTGTGTTGCATCTTGTGCATTTGTCTATTAGGAATCCAAAAATATCTATAAAATGCAGCATAAGCCAAAGAATCTTAATGGGATATGTATCTCCTGTTTTACTTAGAAATATTTCAGTCAGCACAGAATTCATCCTTTAAAATACAGTTTGGCTATCCAAACTGTAATACCAGTGTAACAGGCAGGGAAATTGTTTTGCTTGATTAAACTATATAGCAGACAATAGGTATTTTGATTGTTATCACAAATTATAATAGCAAAAATGGGCAGAATTTCTCAAGTGTGCCACCTGATTATAAACAACTGCCTATCTTGGCAGTAGCTTGTCTTTCAAAACAGGGCAACAATGGGAGACATTAAAGATGACTGAAAATTTTTCAGATTTCACAGTTCTTGTTGATATCATATGTGGATAACTTTTTATGAAGTGGAAACCTTGTACAGTAAGAGCATCGTGACTAGAAAATAGGCGAAGCACTGCAAAAGGCAGGAGGGCTTGAGTTAGATGCAAAGGTAGGGTTTTGTCAAATGTCATGACCCGTTTCTAAAGAACTTAATGTTATTTGTAATATGGTCAGATGTGAGGGTCAGAACTTTGGGGAGCAGGCATAAGCCATTAGGACACTCAATGACTCTTGATTTACAGTAATTGTTACTTGGCTAATTTGGCTAAGCTTTTCTTTTTTTTCCAGTAAGATGTTCTGTGCTATTCTTGGTTCAGTCTATAAACTTGCCTATACTTCCAACAGCTATATATGCCATGTATGCTATTTTAATTTACAAAAGACTTTCCAAAAAGTCATGGTTGTGCAAAGCCTTCATTAGTATTCATCTTATTCTTAGTGGCTGGCTGTAGAAAGAAACATGGCTTGGTATCTGCTGTTAGAGATCTTCTGTAAGCTAGTCAATTCTCTGGGTAGGTGGCTGTACAATTTGATTACTCGTAGCAATACTTGCTACAGTTTGTTTATTAGTTGTGGGTGGAATTGACTTAGGAATAGAAGGAGGAGTTCAAAAGTTCCTTTTAAACTCTTCCTATAGCAGATGTGAAGATTAGATACCCATTTTGAGGAAGTTATAAGATAGTAAATTCACAAAGATTTGGAGGATGTAAATGGCAAAGATAAAAAAAAGAAATCCTGACAGAGCGATTTAGCCATAGATTCACAAGACAAATGAAAAAAAAGCAAGCAGTGAGAAACAGTCCTGTGTTGACAGACAAATGGTCTAGACAAGTAGAACTGTTGTTCTATTTATCTATGTTTTTAACATCTTCTTAACTAGTGAGAAGGGGAGAAGCCTTTACTAACCATCTGGAATCACAAACTCTTCCCTTTTTTCCAGTATTGGACATTTTGCAGTGCGTGGCTGCACTTCTGGGTTTGAGCAAGAAAACACCTTAAACTTTTCTGTATCTTCTTATTGCTAGAGATATGTACAATGTAATGAGGTAAGGGAGCTATTCTGTACATTCATTAGTCCTGTGTTTGAATTGTAAACCCTGATTTATGCCAGGTTTTATTTCGGTGTATATTTTTTGCCAAGCTTGACTACATTGCATACTGTGTAACTTGATATTTAAATTTATGTCCTAGTATCATTTGTAGTACCTTTGCAAGGAAACTACCTTTTGCTTCACCTGTGGTTTGGGTTTTTCTTTTTTTATTTTTTATAAAAAAGCACAAATAGGTCTGTAAAAGTTGATGTTTTGCTTTTGTGTCTGAAACTTAGCTTGTGGCGTAATTTATGAAGTTTGAAGTAATATTTATGCAAATAGTAGAACAAATGTGTAAATGGCTGCCTAATTTTCTAAGCCTTCCCACTGGAAATGTTGCAGGTGTTATTTGATACACTTTGTACAAATCTCTTGCGTTTCTGAATTTGTTTAACATTAGGAGAGATGATTTATATCTGTTGTTAGATATATTAGAGTTGGAGTTGTGAGTTCTTTAATGGCTTTTCTGTTCCTACTGGACTATCTAATTGAATCTTGTGCACTTAAAATTGTACAGAAAGATGCAGTGTCCAGAGGTGCCAATTTCCCTGATAAACCTAAAGCTCATGAAAACTTCCTATAGAAAGATATTTTAGAACAGAGACCAGTATAGGATGACCTGTATCCAAGGGCAGGGCAAGTACGATATTTCTATAAAGACCAATGGCACTGTAAGAGAACAAAAAATGAAATTATTTGGTGATTGCATCTAAAAGTAATTTCTCATGAAGATTATATGCTTGCAAAGTGCTTGCCATGAATCTCAAATATATGCTGGGACTTAGCTATTAGGAAGGCTGGACTTCAGTTAGGTGAAGCTTGTCAGGTATAATGAAATTTTGTCTTCTACTTTTTGATAAGGTATTCTGTAATGCTATTTATAATGTTCTAGGAAAATTTAGATTTTTAAAGTCTTTTTTAAAGCTAGATTTTTGTCTGTTTCCTATTTTAATACAGCTGGGCAAGGCTAAGCCTGGTGTGGCTGTAGACAGATAGTAAAGATGATGAGTAGCCCTAAAGTTTAGTTTTGTTTGAACAGCTGCAGAGTTTACTTTAATATGGACTGAAATATCTGTGACTGGGGTTATATTTGTTTTCCTGAGTAGGAAAGATGTCATTCTTCACTGGAGTGAGACATCAAAGAAAACAGAATATTGTAACCCTGTGTTAGTCTCCTGTTAGAAGAGAATGACGTAAAAAAGCTAGAAAAGTTTCCTCTGTACCAAAGGGAAAAAGCAAACCTTTTCTGTTTTCTTGTGGATGTTAGATTCCATTCTTCTAAATTCATGACATTAGACTTTTCCCTGCACCAGCTTGGGATAGTGTAAGCTTTTATAACATGTTATTCTTTTCTAAATTGCTTAGAAGAGAATGGGAAAAAGAGAGGAAATAATACTGTTTTCTTTCAGAGAGTTTGAGGCTGCACGTAGATTGGCTTTTTGAGATAGATGTGCTGTATTGTACCAGAGGCGCTGATCCCACAAACACCCTGGCTTGTATCTGTTTGCAGCACAGCACACCTGAGAGCATCTAGGTCTTCCCTTACTTGGAAACCAAGATACAGGAATGGGAGCTGATGTTCCCACACTTGCAGGTTTTTTTTCTAAAATGTAGATTCTCAGGCATGGAATAGTTTGTTTTTCCTGAAGAATGCTAATCATTCAATCTTTTGATGATCTGAGTTTTACTGCTTTTTATTTTGCTGGTTTGTTTTTGGTACCTGATGATAGTGTCATAGGAGAAAATTTGTCTACGGTTCTAAATCTCCTCTTTTACCCTTGGGATTTTGTTCTTATGACGAGAAGGTTTTATGCCCTCTCAGAAAGTGATGATTAATAAATATATAATAATTTGTGTTAAAAGATATTTAAAAATTATACAGCCTGCATTGAATCATGTTAGGATTAGAGATTCATAATCTGTTACCTACCTGCCTTGTGTAATTTTTATCTTTGTGTTTATTTTACAGGATGCTGTACTTTTGATGAGCCTCTCAGTTCCTGTGGCTATAGTCAGTCAGATGATGATGATCTTAACTGGGATCAGATGAACACACCAGTAAAGCCCTCCTCAGGTCAAGGGATGCCATCTGGTTGGTCTTTTATTTTGCTTTGTTTCTCTTTGACATTAGCTTATGTTTGTTCAGCATTTTTTGACAGTACTATTGTTAGAATGCTACTTTGTCTAAATCTGTTTGTTTATTGCAATACTCAGATCTTCCCAGTGATTTTTGTGAGGGATATTTTGCAAAGCAAAGGTTTCCTTTCATTGTGTGGGGAACATACGGGTTAGAAAGTAGAAATAGAAACTCCGTGTCATCAGGGAAGGCAGAAAGAAAACAGAGTGATGGCATGAAAATGAATATGAAGTAGTACTAGAAACAGGCAGACAGGACTACTCAGGAAGACTCAGAGAGAGAGGGAATAGTAAGAGATAAAACAAAGATGTCCTTAGGCATTTTCACTGAAGGACATATTAAACAAAATCTGTCCTGAAAAGAAATGGAAGGTAAAAAAGAGGTGAGAGAAAAAGGAGAAGAGAGGTATCTTGAAACAAAGGGCCTCAATGTTATTATTAAAAGGCAGTTGTGATACAATTATTTAATGTAATGTACTTTGTGCACTGCATGCAGTTGGACCTAAATCCACAGCAACAACCCTTGCATTCTGCTGAACTATAAACTTACTCTGGTAATACAGTCATTCCTTTACCACTTCAGCCACACAAATATGTAAAATCTGATCATTGGTTTTAAACTATTCACTAGCCTAAAATTTATCATTCTTTTTTCACATTTTTATCTAGGCTTGTTAAGAGTTCCCCCATGTACTGATCTCCATCTCCTGGGTGATGATTGTCTGCAGCCCAGCTCAGCATCTTCTTTGGCTTTTTAAAGACTGAGCCTCCTGTGACTATTGTCACCTAAAAGTAGCCAAAACAAAAAGACCACTTCATAAAATCACTGGTTGTAGTATCATGGGACTTCTGCATTAGACATATAATTTAGTATAAATATGTCCAGAACACTTAAAAGCATTGCAAATGAATGTCCTGATGTTTCACATCCATTTCTATTAGTTCTTTAAAGCACCTGTAATGTACTTTGGCATTTGTGTAAAGTCTCTGTAATAGTTGTCCTTCTCAAGCAAATGTTTCTCCCTTATTTTTGGAGAAGGGAATTAGGAAATAAACAGTGTGAATGTTCAGAAGTGGCTATATAAACAAAACCTGAATGTATGCATTCATCACTGGTAGACTAATAAATGCACTAATGTATGATATGCACTAATCAGCCATAGATATCATTCACTTGTAAAAATGTTCTCAGTGGTTTTCACTATAGATTTATCAATGTTGCCATGTGTTGTGGACAACATCATACCTGAGGTTGACAGTTGAACTGAAGTGCCTTTTCCTTCAGCACTTCGTTTCCTCTGATAAAGGTAGGACTCCCAAATTCAAGATGAATGTTCAGTTCGCCTGAGTCCTGGCACTTGGATCGTCATGCTGTATTGAGTTCATCATTTGAAATAAAGGAGGTTCTTCCAAATTCCTTTTTAAACTGGCTCTTGTCCAGTGGTGTTGGCACACACTCCTAAAAATTTTCTGGAATATTTCATTAGTGCTTAATACTGTTTCTCAAGTTGGAGCTAACACACATATTTTATCAGTCATCTTGGCTTGCAGTACAAGCTATACATTCTTTTTCTCAATCACACCATTGGAAATTCTCTTTCTGTTCCAAATTTCATTCATTACTCTCCCTACTTGGATTTTGTGAAAGCAATTGTCAGGATATGTTGTTCAGTCTTCTTGGCAGATAGAAGAGGTTCAAATGTATGTTCTTTTCTGTGATGACCATCGGCTTGAAGATTTTTTGGTTTGTTTTGTTTTCCCGGGGGAGTAGTCCAGACTAGGGACTGGTATTTTTATGGAGAGAAAATGATATATATGTAAATTTATTTATCAGATGTCGTACAACTTGTTTCTTACTTGCTTCCTGCCTTTTTATCAGAAGACTAAAATAATGTTCTGATGATCAAGTAAAAAAGATATTAAATTTGGTAATAAATTATATTTAGAGTTTAGGGAGTTTTAGTTCTGCCCATAAAGGAAGTGAAACATGCTTTGGGAGTCTTGGGTCAGAAGAAAACGAGTTGGTCTAAGGAGGGTTGTGGATATTGGTGCCTTAAAAGGTCAAAAACCCCTTTGAGAGGAAAGGAAATGCTCATTTTTTGCAAATGAGAAGTAGTGTGTCTAAGGGCACGATTCAGTCAAGTGGGATCTAATTTTTCCTCATAATTTCATCTAGACAGTTTTTTCCTGTTCTTGTTCAAATCATCTTCTTAATGATTTTAATTAGTTTTCAGTTAGCCTTAGCCAGAGAGTTATGTGATACACTTAAAAAATTGATTTCAATTAGTTTGTCAGCAGTTTCTGAGCAACATATTTTAGAAAAAGTAACTTCAGATGATAATGAATAGAACATCTTTGATTAATGGTTTGTGGGGAATTTTTGGCTTGAAAGCAAAATGCTTTATGCAACAATGTTGTAATACTAGACTGAAACAAGAACTCTCAGTTCAGTAGTCCCTTGTCAGTACAAAAAATTAATGCATATAACATTCCTAATTTCAGGCAATATGCTCCAGTGAATGAGTTGATGTCAATATATAATGTTTTGTATAATTTGGTGGCAGTCAGGGGGAAGCACAGTAGTTATGGCATTTGATTCATTTTAATCCACATGAGACTGTTGAGAGCATAGCTGTACTTGGAGATTTGGCTCGGTATGTTATTTCAGTGGGACAAAAGAAATGTCATATAACATTCATGCATGTGTGTGCACACATTAACGTACACAGTATATATTTACATGTTAGTGAACATTAATAGTTCTCTGTGAGATCTAGTTTTAGATTAAAATTGCTAAGTTGTATCAAAGTTAATAATAAAAAGTTTCTAAAAGTTTTTCTTACAGTGGACTTTAATCCTTGTTGGACTGTTACTGTAGTAGAGAAATATGAAGCTATTGCTACTAAAGTAAGCAGGGTGCTAGTGCTCTAATTTTCTTGATAAATATAAACATGAGTCAGTACTAATCTGAAACTGCATTAAACACACTCCAAAAGCAATGACATGTATATATTTCTGTATATATTTGTATGGATTAAATGAGAGTGTTTAAGCCACTGGTCTTCTGTTTCAAGTGTCCTGTGAGTCAGATGGAGTAAATGGTGTAGGAAGGGTGGCTCTTCCCTTTTCTCAGCCTGTCTTTCTCCTTGTCTTTCTGTTCCAAGAATATATGTTTATAATAGTGTTTAAAACTACAGTTATAGAATCACTTAGTCATTATTAATGCCACCTTGCATTGTCCTATAGAATGGTTACAGCAGTTTGATATTAATGTGTTTTTATAATACACATTTACAACTATAGCTAACTGTAAACCCTCTAGCTGTAGTCCAGTAAAGATGTCTTCAGAAAAACATGCCCAAACAGTAGATTACTCTATTGGAAAGGTGTTGGCAGGGCAGGGGGGGCTGCAGGAGCAGCCTCTGTGAGAAGAGACCAGGGGCTGGCCCATGTTGGACGCATCCACTTCCAGCTGGCTCCAGTGGACCCACCACAGGGCATAGCTGAGCCCCTTAGTGATGTGTTGCTCCAGGCTTCGAGCCTCCCAGAAGAGCTTGTCCTACTAACCCCCAAGAGGAAGTGTCCCACTAGCATCACACCACCCAGCATCACCTGGGCAAGGGTTTTATAAAGCACAATCACAGCAAAAGGGAACAGCTGGGAACTTCACTGTTCTCATGGTTTTCCACAGGTGGTCACTGAGTCAAGTGCTCCCACATCTCCCCCTTCTTTATTTATAATTAACACAGCCTTACTTAATCTATCAATTTTTAAACACATTGCAACATACAAGGCACACAAATTAAAATTATGATCTATTTCTATAACAGCTCAACCCATTCTGCCTGCCTTCCTTATTATAATGAGATTTACATTGATTAGCAAAATGTCAACCCTTTCTGCACTTGGGGGACACTCCCGGACTTTTGGTGTGCCCTTGTTTTTCATTTTTATTTGGACATTCACAGCGTACATGTCCCTTCTTCATAGTAAATGGAGATTTTAACACATTTTCTTTGCAGACCCTCCCATCGGGGCTGGCGATTGGCTTCATAGGTGACTAGAAAAAGCTCGGAGGTTTTGTAGAAAGTCAGTGTCCCCTTCCTTAGCAGCCTGTTGTTTAATTTTTCCCCAAATATCACAGGGATCAGGAGGATATAAATCTGGTGCAGCTTCAGAATCAATAGGTCCAGAGTCGAAAGGATCATCATCCTCATGATTACCTTTTTCTGCCCCCTCAACTGCTCCTACCAACGGTGGAGCCGAAGGTTCCAATATCGGAGCGGAAACTCTGGGGACTGCAGGACCTGGAGCTTCTGCAGCAGCAGATCTCTGTTCCAGACCAGTCCCAACATGTTTCTTTAAGCATTCAAAAACAATTCTCCAGGCGCCTAATAGGGATTGAGCAATTTTGTCATCTCGAGTTGCTGCTTCCCAGAGTTTAACTCCTATCGTGACCCACTGTTCAGGATCAAAGATAGTTACGAAATCAAGATCAGGACACTTCGCCTTTGTCCATTTTAGCAGCATTTTCAAATTATGCTCAGTTATATGGGCTTGATATTTTTGCGGGAGCTGCTGCATCTCACTATATGTGGCTTTCTCTTCCCAGGACATTTCACTCCCCATTGTTCCCAGTTGCTCACCTGTCGTCCAGCGAGAGGTGATTCGACTGCACAGTCTTCTGCTTCCTTTCAGCAGTTTGAGAAGTTCAACTGGGCTTTCCCAGCTGCTCACCTGTCGTTCAGTGAGAGGCGATTCAGCTGCGCAGTCTTCTGCTTCCTTTCAGCAGCTTGAGAAGTTCAGCTGGGCTTGCCACCGATGCAGTCAAACCCACTGCGTCTTAAGCCCTAGGATCCTGTCCCTGTTCAGGCACCATTTGTTGCTCCAGGCTTCAAGCCTCCCAGGAGAAGAGCTTGTCCTACTAACCCCCAAGAGGAAGTGTCCCACTAGCATCACACCACCCAGCATCACCTGGGCAAGGGTTTTATAAAGCACAATCACAGCAAAAGGGAACAGCTGGGAACTTCACTGTTCTCATGGTTTTCCACAGGTGGTCACTGAGTCAAGTGCTCCCACAGTGATGCTGGTGGCACCTCTGGGATAGCATATTTAAGAAAGGGTAAAAAACGCTGAGCAGCAGCTGTGAGAGAGAGGAATGAGAAAAATGTGAGAGAGGCATTGGAGCAGAGATTCCCCTGCAGTCCATGGAGAAGACCATGGTGAAGCAGGTTGTCCCCTGCAGTCCATGAAGGACCATGCCAGAGCAGGTATCCATGCTGCAGCCTGTGGAGGATCCCATACTATCCATCCCCAGGTAGACATGCCCTGAAGGAAGCTGCAACCAGTGGAGAGCCCACACTGGAGCAGGCTCCTGGCAGGAGCTGCAGCCTGTGGAGAGGAGGCCATGCAGGAGCAGGTTTTCTGGTGGGACCTGTGGCCTGTGGGGTACCCACACTGGAGCAGTACACTCCTGAAGCACTGTACCCTGTGGAAAGGACTTATCCTGCAGCAGTTCTTAAAGAACTGCAGCCCATGGGAAGGACCCACATTGGAGCAGTTCATGAAGGACTGTCTCCTGTGGAAGGGACCCCACGCTGGAGCAGAGGAAAAGTAGGAGGAGGAAGGAGCAGCAGAGATGAAGTGTTACAAACTGACCACAACCCCTATTCGCCATGCCCCTGTGCCGCTTGGGGGGGAGGAGGTAGAAAAGTTGGGAATGAAGGAGTAAAGTGAAGCTGGGAAGAAGGAATGGGGTGGGGGAAGGTGTTTTTAGTTTTGTCATTGTTTCTCACTATCCTACTCTAACCAGCAATAAATTAATTTTCTCCAAGTTGAGTTTGGTTTGCCCCTGACAGCAATTGGTGAGTGATGTCCCTGTCTTTATCTCAATCCATGAGATTTTTCATCTCATTTTCTCCCCCTTGCCTGTTGAGAAGGGGGAGTGAGAGAGTGGCTGGATGGATGTCTGACAGCCAGCCAAGGTCAACTCACCAGCAAAGACATGCCCGATCCAATTTATCACTTGGATGAGATTTTTTTTTTTAATGACATTTTTGATCAGTGTGGACAGTAGCACCATTCTTCTAATATTGCTTATGTCACATAGACAGCATCTTCAGTTTTGGCTTTCTTTTAGAAAATAGCAAATTTAGAACATAATAATTTATGCCAAATTCTTGCAGATTTATGGCCCACAGGTATCTACAAGCCATTTCTCTGCATTTGGAATGCAGTTGCAAAGATCCTTTTCCAAACCAGCTGCTTTGGCTTTTTTTCATTTTGGTACAGAAGGGTTTCCCCTTCCGTACTGCATCAAATATGAGCTACTTATCTCGATTCTTTGTCTGTTACCTCTTTAGTTATCTCATATTAGCATAAGTGTCATTATACCAGTTTTGCTTTCTGCTACATCATGATAGAAGTCTTCATCTAGTTGGTAAATGTTCAGGGAGAGATCTTTATGCTTTCCTTCATGTTGCCTCACTGGTGGAAGGTGCTCCCTCTAAACACGTATGGGACCTCATTGTTTTTAAAATTTTCTTTTGTCATTGTGTCTGTTTAAAAAAAAAAAAGTTATGCCTAAACCCATTCACGCTGTTCTGATCAGTGCTGTTTCCTTACCTCATTCGTTTATTCCATTTTTTATTTTTGTGTTTACCTAGCAGTTCTTGTTTAGTGCTCCCCGGTCCTGTTATAAAGCAAATAAACATAAACAATCTTCTGGAGCTTCTCTTCCTCCATTTCTAATGTGATTTTTGGTTGATCTCCCAGATCTTGATTTCTTTCTCTGGCCTATGCCTGCTCTACTCTCACTCCATAGTCCCATTTATGCTTATGTCCCATCCAACTCATTATGGCCTGTCAGCATTTTGGCGTTGTGGTGTTCCCACAGCATGCTCTGGTACTTTACATTAAAACTCAAAACTATTGCTTATTCCAAGATGTTTATAGGAAGGAATGCAGGCTGGGTGTGTGAGACATCAGTAGTGAAGCCATCTTTCTGACACATGCCAGTGTACCTAGAAGGGAAGTACAGAAGAACCTAGAGCAACAGAGGTGTTGGTTGGATTAAGGGCGGGGGGGGGGTGTGTTACAAGCTGAAGAATTAATGTGTATGTAAATATATATATGGACACATACAGGTGTATGTATGGATGCTGGTTTACCGATTGAGAACAACTGGCATACAGACAGCAGTGAAGAGAAGAGAATGCAGGGTCAGAGCTCTGAAACGGTGAGTTAGGCAAGATCAGGAGTAGTCCGAGGAATGAGCAGGGTAAGATTTGAGAAAACTCAGATGAGAAAAAACAAACAAACAAATGAAACAGAGAAGTATGCAAACTTCAAATCAAAACAGAATTTTTGAGATATTTGAGTGCATTGTGTCAGTGACAAGACTCACTGTAGCAGTATATAAACTGACAGTGATGCAATTAGAATTTTACAGATTACTGCAAGAAATGCAAATATTTTCAAGAGCCTGCTCTGTTTGTCATTTGCTGGATATTGTTTCTGTTCATGTCCATGTATTTTGTTACAAACCACTGTATTCAGTTATGTAAAATCTTTCTACAGTGCTTCACAGTTCCAGTTGATTTCTAAAGGACATAATTTTTCCTCAGTGCAGTGGTTCAATCACTGAAGGGGTGTCAGTGCATTTGCAATGAGTCACTGGTATCAGCCTTTCATTTATTTTAGAATAGTTCAAAATCAATTATAAATCAAATCTTCACAGGCTGCCATTCAGTGCATTCGAAGCATGTTTTCAGCAGTGAAGTCTTCTGTGTTTAACGTAGTGCTGGTCAAAGCCAGGATGAGGATTCTGTTTGTGCTATTTGTGGTGATAATATATGATTTTCATGGCTATATGTAATTTTTTGAATGGTGTACTATGGTTATTTGTATCCTGAATATCTATCATTGCTTAATCTTTAGCAATGTCTGTGCAGTGTCTGCAGAAAATGCATATAATGCTTGTATTAATTATTGTTTAAAATGGCCTTTTGATACCTAGTTACCAGATATGCATAGCTAGCAGATATTCCATAAACCAAGATACTGATTTAAAGGAGTATTAATACTATAGAATGTGAAGTGGTTGCGTGAAAAACGTACATTGTTGTTTAATTGTCTGTAGAAGTGATCCATTTTAAAAGACAGATGAAGCGATCAGTTGGCAAGTCTTTGTTAAAGCCAATTTCAATGCCTTACCATGTAAAGTTATAGTACTTTGACTTTCCATTGTGATGAGTATTTTATCATTAAGTATATTTTAGCACTGCATTGTGTTTGTGTTCGGTGTTAGCAGGGATGCTTTTCTTCTGTTTACATTCATATAGAAGAGAATTAAATAAGTTTCTTACTCAATGCTGTTTCTCCCAGATTACTTAAAATAGCTGCATTTTTTAACTCATTTGAATGCTATCCAGAGATAACATAAAAGTACTATCAAGGTGTGGGAGTTGTACCTTGTTCACTGTGTTCAGGTTACATTTTTTCATAGAATTTTCTAGACCTGGAACACTAGCATGTTTAGCATTTTATTGCACATCCAGGTAATAATAGCTCCAGGCATTAAGGACATGCCTCTTTTGCAAGCAGCTCCAGTTCGTGTTGACACATTCAAGCCAGCGTCCAATTAACTGCGTAACCTAGTATCAGTTGCTGCTAATACGGAGCAACATGGAGGTCAGCCAGAGCAAACTGCCTGAGTATGGACCCAGCTAGCTTTGTGCTGACATGGCTACAGTGCAAGCACTAAAGGGGTTAGCTACTTTAAAGACATACCTAAAGACTTAGTGAGTAGTGTGCTTAACAGCTTTGTTCAACAGCCAAAATGCCACCAGCTACGTCTGAGGTATTGCTTATTGTAATAACTTAAAGGAATCTTATGGTCATTTTTGTAACTTCTGACCTGACTTACAGGTTTCAGCACCTGGCACAAATACTTTTTATTTATTACAAATATTGAGCATCCAGTATTCTTGCAAAGGGAAGTAAAAGATTAATGGGTATCAGAATCTCTGATTCTGAATCACTGATGGGCAATGTTCCTAGCTTGCTTAATAGGCCAACTAGACAAGTTATTTGAGTGTATTTTGCCTAGATGCCCAATAGCTTTTAGACAAAATGGTTTATTTAATCTTTTGTTGTAGGTGTTCTCTACATACCACTTTTATTTTACACTTTTTTCTTCTTTTGTAGAACAAAGTTTTTTGAATATAAACAGTGTCGTTCATGAAGTAATGCCCAACGTAGATGACTGACTTTCAAATTTTCATTTGAAGCAATGGGCTTTCTTTAGTATTTGTAACTGTAACTTACCAGGAGGAGGATAACAGTTGTCCTGTTTTCTTATGCATTCCAGCAGCCGTCTGATGTTTGAGTGCAAAATCACAGAACGTGCTGCAACTCGTGGAAGTGAGGGGGAGATGCTACGTTAGAATCCACCAGTACTTGATAAAGATTTGTTAAAGATGTTTGACTGGAAAATGATGGTATGATAAATTATGACTTTTTTAACGTTTGAGGAACTCTCCTCTTCCGTAGAAGTCAGGTAGAGGCTATATGAAAGGTCTGGGAATTCACTTCTCATTAAACCAGAGTATTCTCACAGCAACCTTGAAAATAAAGTTGACTGCTGAGGGTATTTCTGTGTAACACCATGTAGTGCCACACAATGCTAAGCAAGCCCTCTAGCCTAACTCATTTACCTTGCTGTGATTACATGTTCCTGCTGAGGTTATATATAACACCTGCTATAATATATGCTGAGAAGCAGCTAACATGATAAGCTAGACACTGGAGCTGGGTTTGAAATTAATTTCTTGACAACAAAAATGTTTAGGATTACAAAGTTTTGCTGTTACACATTGGGAACCCAGTCTCTCTCCCATCTTCCACCCATAGTGCCAGACACTATCCTCCTGGTTAAGTGCATCAGAATCTTGTTTCAGATTTCCCTGCTAAATTAAAAGTAGAAGTACACTGAATAACTGTTTGTTTACCCGCCCTGGAGTGTTCATGAGGAGTTCTTTGGATGAGACAGGAGTATCCCAACAGAAGAGGGGGAGAGTGCTTCATGTTGTAAAGCCAGTAAATAATGATTAAAGTATTTTGTCAGGGACTCAGGACAACTACCTTTGCATTACCTTCTGGTGAACTGGCATTTTTCAACTGCAATATTGGTCTGGAAAAGAAAAATTCAGTTACTTCTGGTGGAGGCTCTTGGTTCAGAAAAGACCACACAGAATGTAAATTTTCTTTCCTGGGGATATGCCTCAGACATGTAAATGTACCTCAGAAAGCTTTATTCTAGGTAGTTTGGGACCCCAGAGTAATATAAAGTAGCACGTGCTTTAGCGTAGAGTTCCCTAGGTACTCACTCAGTGCTGAAGGCTATGTTACCGTACCTTCCCTGCCATGGGTATCTTACTGAAACCACTGCAGTTTCTGCTCCAGTTTCAGCAGGCTTGTACTAAGTAGCAGTACAATTTTTGTGCTTGTCTGCCTGGCTATTTTCTTCTATTGCAGAATGAAAATACTTAGCCAGTTCGAGAAAAGCTGTGACCAGTAAAAATCCTGTGAGGGCTGTTAATAAACAGATGCTCCTCTAGGAGCTGCACTCACTGCATTGCAAGATCAGGAGGAAGGGGAATAATCAGAGTATTCCTAAATAAGCTTTTTCTTGTTTAGTAATTAATCTACTGGAAAAAAAAGTCTCTTAATTTGTTGCAGTCTTCAGGGCTTTTCAGTCTCATGCTTATCCCATTAGACTTCTTCTCATCCATCCTGCCCTTTAGAAACTAATAAAGAGTGGATCAAAATGTTTCCTTGCATCTACAGGCTTTAAAGTGTGTAACGTGACTGTCTCCGTTTCAGGGGCTAAGTCAGTTATTTCCCGAGTTAGAAGTTTATCTTTTAAGACAGTTCTTCTATATGACGAGATCATAGTCATAGTCACAGTTAAAATGCCAGTGATCTGGAGACGGACTCCATCACTCCTCTTTAGGAGCACAAACGCCATGATTCCTCAGGGAATCATTTTCTTGGCATATTGTTTTAAGGCTTTTTGCTGAAATTAAAGAGGGAATTCTTGTCTCAATTAGATTTATGGGAGATTTTTTCATCCATTCTTACAGCACTTAATTTGTTGGCAGGCATTGATGACTGATAGTATGTTATTAGCAGCTCGAGCTGTGACTATAGTAAGAGCGGCCAAAAAGTCATTGATTTGAGAGATTTCAGGCAGAGGTCATTAAATGCTGCATCAGAAAGCCGTTTGGCAGACCTGTCATTCACAGAATACTTGTTCTTTGGGTTGAATTTTAAATTACTCTGAACAAGATAGTGATAAGGAAAGTTTCTTCCTTATCAGTGTCAAAACCAGCCCCATATTCCAACCAAAACAGTATTTTTGTCAAGTTTAAGAACAATGTATTTTTAGCATCTCCCTTTGTTGTCCTCCTTTTAGCAGAGATTTGTGTGGTTTAAATTACTTCATTAACCTTAACCAAGCCTTGTAGGAAGTACTCTATGTAATATTTTAAAATCTGATACACAGTAGAAGTGTACTGGAAAATGTTTAGAATTTTGCAGAGCGTGAAGTTTCTTCACTTAGCATGTGGGCATTAACATTTTTTCAATGAAAGTAATTGGTTCAACCAAAAGCAGACATTTAGGGGAGACTATGTATAGCCACCTAGAACTTCTGCTTGCAGTGTGGCTTCAAGTGTCTGCAGATGTCTGCACTTTTTGGACTTCTGCTCCCAAGTTGAGGACAGTCATGTGGCAGTATGTCAGGTGGCAAATGTGGCTGCAGAGCTAGGTTAGTACACAAACAAATTGTACGGATTCGATTTTGTATTGTATTTAAGTCCTCTTGTATTTGAAGCAATCAGACTTCCCAATATGCCAGACACAGTCTTAATTCCCTTGTATGTGTTTGCAGAACTCAGAGTCAGGAAAGAAGCAATTAAAAGGCTTTCATTAATTCCATGAGCTGAATTAAAGAGCTCAGTACTTTTGTTCTCAGTGTTAAAGCAATATAGTTATTTCCCTCACCAGCTGAAATAATGCATTCTTCATCTAGAAGTCACAACATTTCTAATCATCTTCATTTCAATAGCACAAAGGAAAAAAAAATACTGTCTGGACCTCATTGAAAATTTAATGATGTACACAGCCATTTAATTATGAGAAAACAGGTGCAGGTAATTATCCAAGTCACAATGTTGCAGCAGCTAATAACATCAAATATTTGTGATAATTGCATGCAAGCAATTGATCACAGTTCTGTGCTTCTCACATGATACAGATTTGAAAAGCACTTTTCAATACATACATATTCATATTAAAACACGGAAGCTAGAGATGCACTTTTCTCACCAGTAACTTCATATACTATGATTTTGCATTAAGCTGAAATATGATTGTATTGTTACTTAAAATTTTAGTATTTTATGTTTCCCCTTACCTTAGAGGGGAGGAATGTCCTTCTGCCAAATCTGAGTTCCTGTTCCCAATACTCTTACAGTCTTTACCTGTTCTAGGTGTCACAGTGAACTCTTGTGTTGTTCTGGTTTCTGCTGGAGCATGACTGGGCAGGATATACTTCACAGTTCATTAGTTGCTGTTGTGCCATTCAGCTGTTCCCAACACCCCAAAGACTTTCAGATCAGAAAAAGGTGAGAGTGAGACCTAGGCTCAAAAAGGCATGTAGAAACCTGCAGTGGGATAACAGTGAAATTAAGGTGCACAAGTTCAAAACAATGATGGTGGAAACTCCTCGATAGAATTATACAGTGGAACATTGTCACCTATTCCTGGAAGCACCTAAGCACTCTATAAGTCATGCTGTAATGAAGGGGAGCTCTCCAAGTGCCTGGTATGTATGCAGCTGAGCATTGTGGCACCAGCCTGAACTCAGGAGTCAGATGTTGTTCTTCCCAGAATGTCTGTCTCCTACAATTGCACAAGAAATATATCAAACACAGTGACAATGGGATGATCCTTAATGTATTCTCTTACTTCTCAAATGTTGAGAGCTACAAAAGAAAGGAAGGAGGGGAATTGGGAATTTGCTGAAGAGGCTGTTTCTTTTACGCAAGACCTGTGTGATCAGACCACTGCTCAGAGGAGTTAGAGATGCTCCTTTCTGAAGCTTTTTTAAATTCACACCTTGCAGTTGCAAGGAAACGGCCCTATGCCCAAGATGAGAACCTAAGTTGGTCATTAGCCCTCCTTTTGCACGTGGGCTATTGTAGAAGAGAAATCAACGAGAGAAATCAATCTGTAGAAGAGAAATCAGGATTTGTCAGGTACCCGAGAAGGCTCTGGAAGGAAAACAGCAGGTGGAGAGAAGCAAGTCCCTGGTTCCAGTCTTTTACCTCTACAGTATTTTAGCGGTTTTCAGTTCATAGGAATCAACGCTAATTACTGTTTGAGTGGCAGACAGCACTGACCTTAAGGTTTACACATCTTAGGAAAGGGATCCTACCACTGTACTGCTACTTAAAAGGGTGATGTCGTGATCTCTTACAAATGGTATCCCAAGAAGGAACTGAAAGAGAGGACAGGCTTTCAGAGGTTGATTCTGGACTCTTCTGTATCCCAAATGGGGAAGGGTGCTTTTCTAGAAGCTAGCAGGGTACCTGAAGAAAGGGATGTAAAACTTGCTGCTTTCTTTGGCATTTCCTTACGAAGTTTCCTTATTAAGCAGCCACACATCAAATAGAATGCCTTTGAAAGGTCCCGGCTGGATTGATGAGGGTCCTGTCCTGAGGAGATCAGTGGGCTGTTGTGCACCTGCTCTTGAGCTAGTGCCTATGGGAACTGATTAATTGACAAAGCACCGTGCCGGACAATGTGAAGATGCTACCTGAGTTCTGGAAGCTCATTGTGTAGCAGCACTAGCAATGATTATGTGCCTGAAACAACAAATCACAATGTTCTAGAGCAGACTTGGTCAGGGGCAGCACCAAGTTCTCTTCATGAGTGCACAATGCGCTATGTGAAATTTAAGGCAGCCTGTGACCCTGAAATTTTGCAGTGGAATAAACTGATGTATCATGTATAAAGAGATGTCGTATCTTTCAGCAATGATACTTAGGTGTTATGTGTGCTGTGGTGTTTTTCTTGCCATGTTTAATTTTAGCGTGAGGAAAGTTTGTGAAAACAGAATGTTCTTTGTAGAAATGTCAATTCAAGCATTTTAGTTACATGGCTTGCAAAACGTAAGCAGCTTTACTGAGTGCATGACAGATTTTTTTTTTCCTGCTTTTTAGTGTAGCAGTAATAACAATTATATAATTAGTAAGAAGTTTATTATTATTTTAGTTACAGCAAGGAAAAGCTGTATTTTGCAAGGGCATGTTATAGTGCCTGTTGAATTTAAATTACCCATGCTAATTGTTGTAGTGTGCCTACATCCAGTTGTAGTTTTAAGTTAACATAAAGTATTAAAACAGGTCATTTTACCTCCTGTGCAAGTCTATAAAGAAGCAAAGTTCTTTCAAAAAAAAAAGAAAGGAAAAAAAAAAAGAAGCCACCCTTGGAATACACAGCTTGGATATGGCGTGTATTCACCAGTGAAGTCAATAATTAGAATTTCTACAAGTATAAAATGGATTTATATTAGGTGTAGTTTTCACAGCTGCACAGCACCAGCAGGATGACAGTATTTCTTATGTGTTAACACATCTATGTCAATTAACTTTGTCCAGCTTCTCCTTCAATTTCATCATTCTCTTCTTCTCCTCCTCTTCAAGCTGTATGTATTGGAAATGCCTCCAACTCTTATTTGACATTCTCTGTAGTATTAAGGTTCAGGTTAGATGCATCCTTTTCTGTCAAGTTATTCCCCTTTATAGCTGGTAGAGATCATTTTTGCTAAACAGCAGTGATGTTCTGACTCAACAGCAAATGGGTCATAAAAAATCTTCTCCAAAGTGGATTATTTCTGGAATCTGAAATCTATAATTGTTATGATCAACTGAAAGGTATGTAGCAATGCACATGTGTAATTACCTAGACATAAATAAAAAGTTTTGTGGGTTTGTTTCCCATCAATGAATTTTCCTTTGAAGTTCCAGGAAAGAGCTCCTCTGAGATCTTTTATATACCCGTATCACTGTCATTCAAGTGAAAATACTCTTTTGGAAAAGCTAGTTTTCCATCTGTAATACAGGAATAAAATTTGATACTGCAATGATGCTTCAATGACAAGAGTGCTGCTATTTATCTTTTGTGTTTGGCAAATAGAGCCTATCCTGCGTAAAGGTATATAGAAAATCCTTTGGTATAATCTCAGGTTGTCTAGTTCTTTTCACTGGTGAATTTTATTCATATTGAGAAGAAAAGCATTTGAAATTATGTAACCTGAGGCCACTATTTTGTGTGGGCTGCTTTTATGATGAAGCTGTGCATTTCCTTTATTTTGCCATTTAAGAGCCTTCCAATACTATTGTAAGGCTAAAGCCTAACAGAAGTCCTATTTTTTGTACTGTATTTGTTAAATGAGAGATCTTTGTAATGAAAGCAAAACTTAATTGCCAAAAGATTTATTCAGTTTTGTTACTTTGAGGTTCTGGGGTTTTGTTACTTCAAGATTCTGTTCTCGTTCCTATTCTGTACAGTTCATGTGCCATAATACTTCTTGGGAGAATATATTTATTTATAAGAATTTAATTCTCTCTTCCTTCTGCTTTAAACTCAGTATGTGCGTGAGATTTCTGTGGTCAGGAAGTCTCCATAGCACCGCTCTAAATTCTGCTGAATCTGCTAGCCACAGACTTTACATTTTGCATCAGCTGTCATGTTTGTTATTGTGTGCCAAATTTCTCTCTTTGCCACCTCTAACTTGAGATGGTTTTTCTAAGCATTATTATTTTTCATGGTTTCATTCCCTAAGTAAAGCTTTGTTGGTGTACTGCATTTTAGCATATCAGTGATGCAGTCTAGAGAAGCAGTGACTGTCAAATTCCCTAAAGGGTTCTGAGATATCTTTTTTTACTTAATAGTTGCCTGAGCTTTGCTTTGCCTATTAAAATGTGTTCCTTTATGATTCTCCTCATTTAAAGAAAATTTGATGGAACATTTGAAGATAGGTCTAAAAAAGCATAAACGTTAATATTTATGGCTGCGTGTATTCTGACTCCAGAGGGCCTGACTAGCAATTGGATATAACCATGCTGATGATTTTCAATACATTTGCTGAGCCATGGGATACTCTGAGCAAGGTAGTTGCCTTTACTTTGAAACAAACATATGAAGAGATTCAGTTTCAGTTGGCTTCCACACATACAGATGCATTACTTACATTCAAGATAAATGATGTTACAGTCTGTTTTTTTCCAAGGCGTTCTTTAATACTTAATACAAAGCTTTATAATACATGCTTCATCCCATGTCAAGATTAAATTGTGAAAAAGCATGTTTTTTGGAACTGATACCATTTTTCTGCAGTTTTGAGGTTGCTAATTAAGTGCGAATAGCAGCAGATGACACCAAGTTTTGCCCTCATCTGATATTCCTTGTCTACAATTCTAAAGTTTGTTATACAAGATGTGTTAATTATAGCACAGTGATTATAATTACTGTTTTTCTTTGGTACATTCTTTGTTAAGGTATCAAAAAGCATTTTGCCTCAAATATTCTTATGGTCTTTTAAAAGAGCCAAATCTTATTGTTAGAAATGAAGTTTCTTTTAAAAGTGTCTTTTTGGAAGAGAAATGTTTTATTACAATAAGACAAAACTTCCTTATGGAAGTTGTGAGGACAGCATACTTAGAACTTGAACAACATGTTGATTTTTAGTAACGCGTTATATCCGACTAGGGGCTGAAGCTGAATTACAGTTACCCTGTCCATCACTGCCATTGACTTCACCTGGACCTTATTTTCTTATGCTAGGCTAGATATATGCAAATGCTCACAACTAAAGTTGTGATGGGCTGTATTTTATGAGTTTAAGTTGCTTGTAATTCAAAGTAATGATAAACTTATATGAAGTGAACACAGTAAAATAATGTGTGTGTCATTCTTTCCTCTCCTGCTCTGTTACTGCTCCTCCCTCTGCCTTTGCAACCTTTTTCAGTAACAATAAAGAAAGAGTAGCCTATTCTGTATAGTTATTTTAGCTTAATTTGGGGGATTATAACTCTGCTACATTGAGGAAACTAAGTGTAGTTTTACTTTGCAGTTCCAAATGGCTTGTAAGGATCCCTGAAATATTTTTATTTTGAGACTCAGATGGGAATATGTTTCTTAATTTTATTCAAGTTCCTTTGGGAGAAGAGAAGGATTTTTTGGTTTTTGTTTCTTTACAAGGAACACACTACATGTCTTAATATTCTATGCACCCAGACAACAGCACTTTCCAAATATATGTATTACTTCTGGTCAACGAGAGTGGAATATTAGGTTTCTTTAAAAAACAACAACAAAAATACCCAAACACCAGTAAACCAAAATAAATCCAGTCTTTAAAACAATAAATCAACTACTTTCATACAAACAATTTTATAATGAATAGCATAATATGTAAATATTGATGTGCTAAATACATAACAGATATTAAATGTTACCATGCAAATTACTAAAAGAAAAAATTCAAGGCCATAAAGCTGTGTGTACCATATGGTTGCGTAGCATTGTAGTAGACTTTGTCACTAAGCTGGGAGCGTTAGCTTCTTTGCCTCACTAAAATGAGTCTTTTTTTTTTTTTTTTTTTTTTTTTTTTTTTTTTAGTACTAGAGTTTGGGAAAAGACTAACATGGAGTCTGGATTGTCTCAGGCCAGCCTAATTTAGGGTTTGTAGCCCCTGTCTCCAAAGGACTTCCTTTTACCACAGGCAAGATGCTGGCTGCTGGAGTAGGGTGACATCAGATCCAACCTTGTATTGCACAGTTGAGGTTCCTGCAGTTCCCCTCTGTATTTTGCTGTACTTCTCAATAGGGAGAGGAGCCGAAATGTTGCTCAGACTTAGTGCTCAAAGGTAGGTTCCCTCTTGGAGTTTAAGCCTTCTTAATTAGCTACATCATATTGTAAACCAACACTTGGTTGTTTAAGGATGCAGGAAACTTAAATGACCAAACCAGCTTTTTCTTAAACTTTTCTTTAAGTGCAAGAAGTTACATCAGAAGCAAGACACTTTCAGCACACATACAGAGTTAGATTGGCTGGGGGAGAGAACGAATACTAGAGATACATCTGGAAAGGGATGCTAGGAAAAAAAAGTACTAGAAAAAGTACTCATTTTATGGTCTTGTGGTGGGTACTGCATTGGTTTTGTTGATGTCAGGCAAAATCCTTAATTTTCTGTTTCACTAAGCACTCTGTCCATAAACAATCAGCCTTGAAGTCTAGTTCAAGACACCATCCAATTATTAAATGTTGTCCCTTTTTATCTCGTCATGGGAGTTAGAAGAATCTGTGCTAGCGAAGCAAACGAAGATCACATGGTGGTCTGAGCGGGGCAAGTCAATAAATCATGCTCTGTGGTAAATAGAATTGAGAGCTGCTGGAACAGAATTTGGAGGGCAAGAGACATTTCAAAAATAAAACATCCAATAAGATGTTGGAAGACTGTATGTTAACATTCATTCAAGTCTAATTCATATTGAAATTCCCAGAGCAGATCTTTTTGGTATCTTCCAGCAGTTTCTTTTTTACTAAAGCAATTTAAAGTTGAAATGAGGCCTTCCTGGGTTCTGTCAGATGAATCCACCTTTCTAATCCTGAAACACCTTTCTTCAGCTTCCACTCTGAAATTGAGTGGAATAGCTCCTGCTTTTAGAAGCCTTTCAAGATCATGCTATGCTTTCAGCTCCTATTTTCCTGTACTATGAGATCATCCTTAGAAAGAAATGTAATGGGCCACATGGCTGCTATTTTCTGCTTTGGAGGTAGACCGTATCTGTTCATCCCAGTCAGTCTTCTTGGTCTATCATTAGCATGAGATCTAGGAGGGCCGTAATGGTTTTGCTTAAGATAGATAAGGGATCAGCGGTTGTCAGGGTAGGGATAGATTTCTTGCATGAGTTTTCTCACTTAAATTCATGAAGAAGTGGCTCTCTAGCTGTTATACTGCCAAACATTTAAAATGTGATGGAAGTGTTTAACTTTGCTGTAACTGCTTTTGCAAAAGACCTGTAACAATAGCTCTTTGTTTTGGTAAGTGCTATCTCACATAACAAATGTGATATTTTAAATGTCAGTGCTGCTTAGGATTTCATTTCTTACTGAGGTTTGTCCAACTGGAGAGGAAGTACATATGTTATTACTTCCTGTGGATGAGCTGAGATGAAGCCTAGTTGTTAGGCAGTAGTTTCACACATGCTTATATTAACTTGACCAACACCTTCCTTCCCCCATTAGGGAGCAGCAAGGGCTGGCTGCTTCTTAGGAAAAGGGGGTTTGGGAACCAAGGGTGACCCTGGCACCAGCTGTGCCCTCAGAAATGGGGTGCTGTCCCACACCAACTAAACGCAGCCAGCAGAGCCAGTAACAGGAGTGTCTTGCTAGTGGGATCCAAGAAAAGCCCCAGGTCCAAGGTCCAACTAGGGGACCTGGGCAGGAGTTAAAGGAGTAGGGGCCAGAGAGACGGCTGGAGACGGGCACTCCTCCAGCATCACCAGGGCAGGCCCAGGGCTGAGCTGAAATGGGGCTCCAGGGGCAGGGTGGGGGGTGGGACAGTATGGCCTGGTAATGCTCTTGGGGACCTGGCACCACCTTCTCCCATATCCCCAGAAGTAAAAAAAAAAATCAAACAAAAAAACCCAGAGCGAACAAAACATCAGTTGGGTCCTTGATTTGGTGTACTGTGCAGCCTCATAGGACAGAAATAGGAAGGCACAGTAAAAATGTGTGGACCACCTTCAGTAGCACTACTGGTCTGTAGTGGCTTAAAGAGCAATTTTGGCTACAGAGGTACACCTTGAAATGCTTCCCAGCCTAGCTTCTGTGTTTCTACCTGATAAGTTGCTTAACAGATGGTGTATCAATAATAGTTGAAACAATGCTTTGCCCACTTCAAAAACCAATTACATTTGACTGTAACAAAATTTCATGTTATACCTAGAGAAACTAAAGGTTATTGAAGATTATGCATTTAAGAAATGTCTCCTGGGAAAAGACCTTTTCTTCCTTCTGTCAGAATGATCTTTTTTCTGTTTGTTTAGCAAAACTGGAAAACAGTTTATTCCTGTTTAATTAAAAGAAGGGGGGGCGGGGGCGGGAAGCCCAGAAGAAGGTGTTAGTAACAAGATGTTTCCTGTGAGTCAACCAATAAAAGTGTATTCCCTCACCACAAGTTGATGACCTCCATATCTCTTATGCCTGCTAATGCCAAATATTGCTTATTACTGTGCAGTAAACAGTCTTTCTGCTTCTGGCTTTGGGTAATAATAATAAAGTAGTAAACCACATATAAACAGCTTCAACGGGCTTGGTTTTAACATACCTGTCAAGTAAGTAATTGTATGCTGTAAACTAAGTATTTGGACTTAATATTACATAGGGAGTACGGTTCTACTTTTCAGGAAACCAGAAAATTAATCAGGGACATAGTAATCATGACTAAAAAGTTACTATTTGTTTTACTTTCCAGAACAAAATGAACTTTGTAGCTCATTTTTGTGGATGCCATGTGCCCATTTTTGTTTCAGTTTCGTGTGAACTGACAATTACTGTCCTTGTTTCATGCCTGTCTTCTTGTATACCTAGTGCAAAAGCTTGTAAATACGAAAAATAGGGCAGGGATTGAGAAAAGTGACATTCACCACTGATGACTATCTGGGAGAATCATTTATCATGGAAAATAACTGCAAATGGCACATAGCGTGGCCCTCTCATAAGCTAATTTCTCGTTAGCTGGCAGTAATAAAATTTACAGTCTTATTTATCCAAGAATGTCAGATATTTTTCCAGAAATGAGTAACACCTCCTAATAACCATGAGGCCATGTGGTATACTGCATAATTTACAATCTAATTGACCTGTGCAGGTTAAATGACTCACTTGAGATAATGAGTCAGTGGCAGAGTGTGAAATAAAGCTGAGAGGTACTTAAACTAGTTCATGATTCCTAACAGGATGCCTATATTGCTTTCCACTCTAAAACAACAATGCTGACTCAAAGTCTGCAATCCACCTTTAACTTAAACTTTCATTGAAATAAAAAAACCAACCTTAACGAAAGAGGCATTGGTCAAATACAAACTTTTTATAACAGATGTTTGCACTCAGCACTGGGTAATTACTCTGAAGAAGTACACTAGAAGCAATGCAGGTATTCCTGCATAAGATGACAGATGTTGATGTGCCTCTGAATATTGTGTATCTTTCTCACTCCAGTGAGCAGCTCACAGTTGACTCAGGTGAAGTTTCTCTTTATATTAGTGCAAGGCTGGCAAAAGTCCTTCTTATACTGTAGGGAATTTTGTTTCAGAAAGCCTAAGCTACACCTCTTCAGCCTTTACCCAGAGACAGAGCATTGTGTCAAGTGCTCCAGATTTGAGGGTTTTTCTCCAGATTCATTTTACTTTGCAGTCAATTTAGAAATGTTAGTATTCTGATATTACTTGCCAAAAGTACTAAGTATATTAAATTTCTAAGTATTGTCAGGTGATGCAGATTGCTTTTGAAGGGCTAGAGATTTTCTTTGTCAATTGAAATTTCTAAGTCTCCATTTCCAAATTTTTTATTTTAGAGATGGAGCCACTGTGCAGGTGTACATGGGCAGTAGTCATGCTTTTCAGCATCTTTGGTGATCATCTGCAAGACTTGTGAATCTCTTATACCTAGGATCAATTTGACCATTCTGAGGCTAAAAGCTGCAAAATGTTTGTGTGAAGATCTGTGGAAGAACAAAGCAGAAGGATAAGCAAAAATGTATAAATTATACAGGTTTTAGTAGACTGTTCAGCGGAATTATTTCTACTGGATTTTCTATTAAAATGCCAACTATTTTTTAAAAATAGTGAATGTTTATATTACTCTGTTATCGTATTAGCTGAGCTTTCGTGACACATCCAACCCTAATGTGGATGTAGCACTTATCTGTGCTACTTAAGTATCAGAGCCATTGTTAAGTAATTACAGTGCTAAGTATCAATTCCTCCTTATCCTCAGATAATAAAAAAAAATAAAAAGAAAGATGGGGGAGGATTGAGGATTGCAGGTTTCTCTTTAGGTCTTAGTAACCTTACTAACTGAAGTTGAGTAGTGTAAAAGGAAAAATAGCTAGTCTCTAATTGCTGTCTAATTGCTGAGACAGATGAAAAATCATAAATAAAGCAGAGTGACTACATGTTTTATGCTAGAAATTTGTAAGGAAAGGTAAGTTATGGGAAAATATGAGTTTCAGTTTCCCTGTGGATATAAGCTAAATATTAGAGAATTTTAGTTATTTCTGGGTATATGGTCTCTCTTGAAGTGCAAACAATGTTTTCTAACTGTTTAAGCATGTGCTTTATTGTTGTAGGGAATAAAATGCTTTCTGCTTTCCTCCTCATGCTTGATTAAAAAGTAATTTCCTGGTAGTGATTTTCTTGGGCATTTGAGAACCCTGAAGCAACGTTTTTACTAGCGTCTCAGAAAATCTTAGGTGTTTTCAGATTTTTTTCTTTTTCTTTCCTTTTTTTTTTTTAATAGACTGAACTAGTATATTACTCTTTAAAAAGGAAAGAAAAAAAGAGATCTTTTTAGCTGCCATGAAATAAAAAGAATGCTACAGAGAATAATTGAAGTGCTGGTATTTTGGCTCAACCACTGTTTTTCCATCTGTTAGAAAATCATTTGAGATTTTAAGGGTATGAAATACTATTTTTGTTGTTTAATCCAGGATTAAAATTAGTTCATCTAAAGAATGCTTTTCATGTGTAGTTTAGCATCTGTAATTGGTAGATAGATAACTGATGGGTGTAAGGATGTGAATGCTTTCTACAGCTTTAAGACCCTGATTGTGTGTTTAGATCAGGTATATGTTGCTATTTGCATAGTTTCACTTACTTCTAATTAAGTTCAAAGGCTCCATCTACCTTATAGCAATCTTCCTGCTACCCATGAGGTCAGGACAAACCAGACAGTATAAATGCTTATGTATACAATCCACCTATGGTTTTGGAAATCATGATAGCTGTGGCCCCCATTAACAGAAATTAAGGAATCAGGATTCAAGGCAGAGGAAACAGCAAAATGCAACAATTAACTTCTTTAGCCTGTAATATATTGAGCGCCCTTTCAAACTGATTTAGTTGAAGAAAACAAAGGGGGTGGGTTTTTGAATATTGAGTCAGAGCGAAGGTATACAGGGAGATGGTCAGGAGGAAACCAAAGAGTTTGATGAGGTTAGCATCCCTGATGGAGCAAAGAAGTTAGGTAGAGTGTGGCAGGACAAGAAACCAGAAATTTAAAGAAAGAATTAGGCATATAAACTGTGAGAATTGTAAACTAGTTTCTGTAGGCATGAATAAACGTCAGTACTTGTTAATAATAATAACATAGTGAACTACCTACACACAGAAAAAAATTCCTTTCTTGGGAATCCTAGCTTTTCATAAAAATAAATAGTTTTTACAGACTCTAGTTCTTAAAGGCATTAGGTTTCATAGGATTATATTCTTTTCCTAGGCCTTTGTTTCCTCCTTTGCTTTTTATTCTGAAGGATTGGAAAACAGTAGTTACGGACTACTGTTGATGAAAAGTTTACTCAGGGGGTACCAAGACAGCAATTTTTCTAATCAAGTGTAAAGATTTTTAAAGCAGTGAAACAGGCTTATAAATTGTAATAATTTAAGTTAGTTTTAGTGCTGATCTTGTTTTGTTCTAAAATATTTGGCTGAGTCAAAAAGAGGATTCTAGAGAAAACAGAGGTTCAAGATTATTTGTGCCTACTTGCTTCAGCTAGACTTGCAAAGCCGTAGGTCACTCCTGAAGTAGCCATTGTCAGAATATATTCCAGAATTTTTGTCCCTGACTTTTGACAAAACAAGGAGATTCACAAACGTTCTTCTCATCTGCCAAACCAAGCTGAAAGTTGAATTATTTCATATTAGCAATATTGCCAGCCCCTACAACTAAAGGAAGTTCTGGATGAAGTTTTTTTTTTAAAAAAGGCAGTAAGAGCTTGTCTACCATTGACACTTTTTAGTCATTGCTTTTTCACTTTCCTGGTATGACCTCTGTGAATTTTATTACTGAAATACAAGAAAAGGTGACAGACTATTACAAAAAGACGAGAGGAAGCAGTGTATTTGTAAGACTGGACTGATTCATTCTCATTGACCTCCATTACAATAATGATATCAGCCAATCCACCTACTGAAGTGATAATGAAGTAGAAGTAATTAGGATTTAATAAAAATCTCCCTTACATTATTCTTTCAGGAAATTAACTTACATTCTGTTAAAGCTTAGTGAGTTTTACCTCCTATATCATGACAACCCTTATCAAAATGATGAGCCAAAGAGTAGTAATAGCCTAGATGGATTTATCTATTAATTGTTCATCATGCAGTGAAGTCTGTCGAGTACAGTCTGCACAAAAAATCAAGTTTGAGTGTTATGAAATGGATGATGTTGCTGCCTAACTGAAAAGTTTTCTTTCTTTTTAAAATAAGTACTTTTCAAATGATTAAAAACCCCCCTCTCTATCTCTAGAGACTTACATGAGAGAGTAAAAAGAGGATTAATTTTCAACAGACTTTTTTAGTTATGGAAGTTGGTTCAAAGTTTAAAGAAAATGCAAACAGCAGTGCACAGCTTCTTTGGCAGGACAAACAATTCATTCTGTGCATAAATGGCATTCAGTACATAGCTGTTTGTTGTGCTTCACATAGAAACTTCTGTGCCCTTCTGTGTCTCAGCAGGCATTTCAGAATATTTGTTTAAAATATCTCCACACTTCAAGAAATATATTTACAAGAATTTTTTTTCCAAATGTTTTCAGTGTGTTCTTAAATCTTAATCTCTGAATTTGTAAGTCCGTAATTGTGCAACATGTGAAAAAGATATTGCTGACATCTGCTAACTAAGTGTGCATTTGCTTTTCAGTAGACTATTCTCAACTTTCCTCTTGTGTTCAGCAGGTGATAAGAGAATAGAACACACTGGAAAAATAGGATAAGTGTAACGGAGAGTGAGTGAGTGAGCAGCGCTCAGTCTTCAGATCAATCCAACAGATGTAGCAAACAATCTGGTTTGCCTGAGGATCTGGGCTTTTCACTGTGCTTCAGAGAGTGGGTGTTTTCTAAGGGGTGGTTTTGTTCATAGTTTATTTTCTAGCTTTTCTGAAGAAGGGACATAGGACTCTTAAGGAAGCTGGAAGAGCGGGCATCTATTTCAAAACAAGTCAATTGCCAAAGTAACTTTAAAAAGTGTATTTACGGTACCATATCTACCACCAATTTTTTTCTTTCTTTTTTTTTTTTTTTCAATCCATCTCCATTTTGGTTTGAATATGTAGCTTGGAGTTTGGATGATCCTGTATACAAAGTACTGTCTAACACACAGAAAGTACACTGGAAAATGGGGGCTATATTATCTTTATCTTGGCTAGGTCCTAGAGTTGTAGGTATTGCTTGTAATAGTAGCTGATTAAAAAAAATATCTGGGCTATAAGTGAAGTTTTTAGTTTGAGTATGTTATGCCATTGATATGATTTCCTTGGAAAATTATTCCTGGGCTGACTGCAGATAAGTCTTTAAAATATGGTACACGTTTCATTTATTTGAAACTTCACCACTAAAACACTTGAAAATACTCAGAAAAGTAAGGTAGCCATGCTTCAAAGGATCACAGCAAAAATTTCAGGAGAAAGAACTGCACTGTTGTAAATTTGTTTTTGATAAGTCAAACCAAAATGATATTAGGTAAAATAATTGTATTAGACAAAATAAGAAGGCAGCAAGTGAGATGAGAGTAAAGAAAACAAATGCTACAGTGCCTCAAGTAAAGCCAAGTTGCTTGCCTAAATATGAATTTATGTCGCTATGTTTTGCATTCCTTCTTTGGACACCAAGTTGTAGTCTGAATGAAGCACAGAATATTTATATTGTAAAGGATAATTGAGTCTAGCAATTATTCACTGTAGGATTTTCATTTTCCTTTAATATTTTAATGTAATTTGGTTCATTATGATATTGTTTTATAATATTTCAGAAGATTTTTGTCTCATAAAATGCTGTTGAAGTATAGCTTATTTGGTTATGTGAAGCAGGCTTTGAAAATAACAGAAGAGGTCTGTAGTACTTCAGAAGATACATTAAAATGGTTCATGTTTGCAGGCAAGGAAAGGAAGTTTAATGGAATAGAGCCTTTATATCATATCTTAGTTGAACTTAAACTAAACTACAGTCAGACACAATAAATATAAGTCAGTCTGGAAACTGATTTTTTCATTAAATGTTAAAACTACAGAACCATTACTTCGTGAGTGGTTTGACATACCTTCACCTAAACTATTGCCTACAATGCTTGTTTTCGTGGTTACCTAGATGCAAGGTCCAGCTTAAGGCTGCCTGCTTGTACGTAGCAATTTGCTCTTAATATGAGGGGGGCAGAAATAAGAAGCTGTTGATGTAAAACACATTAATGATGAGTGACAGGCAGAAACATTAAGGTGTATTTGTAGTAAAACCTGGATGTAGCTATCATTGCCATGGTCAATCTTTACCTCCCTGCTGCAGAGAGCATTGCAATGGGGATGGGCTGCTCTGGTGGTGGGTTAGTAAGGGACGCTTCATGCTGCTCAGCAGCATCGCAACAACCAATACTTAAAAGAGACAGTTGAAATGGGGATTTTTTTATTTTTATTTTTTTAAAAGATTTAGCAGAACATGTGTAACATTCTAGGAGCGGGGAAGGCTGGCAGTGAATGTGCAATGTGTAATGTTGCCGTCTTTCCCAGTCTGAGCTGTAGGCTGAGGGCCCTGTGGCCGCAACGGAATGGCTTGGCTGGCATTCTGCTTCCTTCCCTGCAGGCCTGAGGGTCAGGATCTGTCCTCCTGCAGGAAGACCCTGCGCGCGCTCCCTCCCTCCCTTTGGCAGGATTTGTTTATACCTGCCATGGACTCCTGGCTGCTCACCCTTTCTGTTGGGGGATACGGCCCCAGCAGGAACCTCCTCTGTCCCCCCAACAGCCAGACCCACCTTGGCAGGGGGCAGCCACAGCAGGGAAAGGACAGAGCAGTGGCTGCAAATGGTGGCCTGGGGCTTGCTCAGGAGACATCCCCGAAAGCTTCAGTGGGTAGCATGGAGAAGCAGAATGGGTCATGAGGATACCAGGCTACAATTCTTGCAGAAAAGCGTGAGATGATCCAAAAAAATGTCATTTTAGTTCCCTAGTTTTTGTTTGACTAATACATAATTTAATCCAGCAGATTCTGCTATCTTGTCCAAGTTTCAGCCTAGAAGTTTTAAAGGTAAGACAAAGTCAATGAAGAAAAGTGCAGAGCATTTGTTATCTTCTAGTTTGCTTTCTGTTTGATTTTGCTTTATCCTCCAGTGTATTTTAAATACATGTAAATACACATTCCCCTGTCACAGCAGTAAAACCACTTATTTATCCTTGTTCCCCCGTCAGAATCACTCGCATGCCTTAATATTTAACATCTGGATTAAATTCTGGGCTTGAAAAAAATTTTCAAGAGTTTAACTCGGTGTTGTCCAAACTTTTTGGCTTGTGCACTGCTACCAAGCCTTAACTTTCTTATGGACCACTAGCCACCTTAATATAAAATTTAACTGAAAATACCATACTGAATGGCAATGAATATGGTTCTGCATGGTTCATTTGCTCTAGGTAATTTGGGAATTACAAGTTGTCGTGGTTTAGGCCCAGCCGGCAACTCAGCACCACACGGCTGCTCACTCCTCACCCCCTCTGTGGGATGGGGAGGAGAATCAGAAGAAAGAGGTAAAAACTTGTGGGCTGAGATAATAGGACAACACAAGGAAAGAAAAAATAATAATAACAGTAATACTAATAAAAGAACATATAAAGCGAGTGATGCATAATGCAATTGCTCACCACCTGGAACCTGATGCTCATCCTGTTCCTGAGCCATGATCCCTCCCCCTCCCCCAGCCAGCTCACCCAGTTTATATGCTGAGCACAAGGTCATGTGCGATCGAATATCCCTTTGGCTAGTTCAGGTCAGCTATTCTGGCTGTGTCCCCTCACAGCTTCTTTTGAAAATTAACTCTATCCTAGCCAAACCCAGGACACAAGTCTGCTGAGAAATGCCTAAATATTGTTGGAAAAAGTAGTTTCAGGACTTAGGAGCCTGAGTTTTGCTGAATTAATTAGCACTTCCTTATTGGGGCAAGGGTTAGTTCAGATGCTGTACTAATATGCACTGTATATATACGTGCCAATATAATTTTACAGCTTGCAGCTCCTAAATTGCTGTCTTTAGCTACTCTGCTTTGTTGACAAATTAGCTCGCGCAAAATCAATTCTAGGATTTCTGTATCACTTAGGTATTTTTGAAAATTGTATGCATGAATACAATGGTATTTCAATTAACAATTTTTAAATAAGCTGTGAAATGTCAGGTTCCTGCGATAGCAGGAACTCAGAACTCCAGAAAGCATCATGCAGAAACATTATGCATGTACCTTCTCAATTTTTAATCCTTCTGAAGCCAAATTAAGTAAGTATCTAAGTGCTTTCCTGGTACGTAAGCACATCATTAAGCCCTTGTGTTAATTAGAGTCTTAATGCTTTCCTTCTTGGAAAAAAACCCCAACCCTGTTGTTCTCTTGAGTGACAATCTAGTTCCTGGGATTGTGAGTCATGGAAACTGGAGGGCTTATTTCAGTGATTAATCAGGCCCAAATTAATATCTTTAATGCATCTCTAGCAGACTAGAACTTGAAAATAGGTATATCAAACAGTATCCTCCATGGGACTACACAGGAAAAAAAGGGTATGTAGTTCCATGGGGTAAGTATGTTAACTTCATTATGTACACCAGTTAGATGATTTAGGGATGTTTTCTGCTATATTTAAGGTGGATACAAGTTGAGATTAACTAGGACATAGCAAATAGCCATTAATAGTACAAGACTTTAAACCAATTCCATCTGGGGCTTGGAAAAAGTCTCTTTAAAAGAATAAGAAGCGAAATACCCACTTTATCAGCGTACAGATGGCTTTGTAAAGTCTGCCTGTTGCCACAGTGAAGGAAATTATTGTGTGAATAAACACAGATAAATTGGCAACCTGCACAGTATTCACTATTTGTGATGTAGTCTATGACATAATCTCTTCTAGATAAGAGCCTTTAAAGATAGATTATATTGTAGTGGTTAACAGATCTAGAATAAAATAGCTGAGAGTAAGTCTTTTTTCTTCCTGGAATGCCAAGAAGGTGTTTTTTGAAAAAGTTTTATTTTAGAAGTGAGATTTCAAATTTCTGGAATTAATAGTTAAATATGTTCTTTAAGCAAATACAACCCTTATGCCTTAAATTATTTTTTTCATTTGTTATGTGCTGAAACCCTTTCATGTAACCCTGTCATATAACTTAGACCTTGAATAACTAACACCTCTGTACTTTTTACTTGCTTTAGAATTTGGAAATTGGGTTAGGAAAAAAGAAATCTGAGCTATTAAGATATGTCGCTGATTTATCATTGCGAAGCGTAACAGGATCCCTAAGTGAAAGATGGCTTTATATACCAATTTGTAGAAGAATGCTGTCAGCTGCTTCTGTGGTGTTGTGGTTTCAGCCCAGCCAGCAACAAAGCACCACAAAGGATCTCGCTCAACTCCTCCCCCAACCCAGTGGGATGGGGAAGAGAAAATATGAAAATAAGATTGTGGGTCGAGACAAGGACAGGGAGGGATCACTCACCACTTATGGTCACGGGCAAAAACGAGACTCGACTTGGGGAAAAAAATCAAAATCAATTTCATTGACTACCAATCAAAACAAAACAAGGACACTGAGGAGTAAAACCAAACCTCAGAACACCTTCCCCCCAGCCCTCCCTCCTTCCCGCCTCAAGCCCACTCCCGGTTCTCTCCGGCTCAGGGGAACAGGGGATGGGGGTTGGGGTCAGCTCGCCACACCTGGTCTCTGCCGCTCCTTCCTCCTCAGGGGGAGGAGGACTCCACACTCGGCCCCTGCTCCACTGGGGGGTCTCTCCCACGGGAGACAGTCCTCCACGAACTTCCCTGGTGTGGGTCCTTTCCATGGGCTGCAGTCCTCCAGTCACAGACTGCCCCAGTGCGGGCTTTCCCGTGGAGTCACGGCCATCTTGGGGGGCACCCACCTGCTCCAGTGTGGGCTCCTCCCCGGGCTGCAGGTGGGCATCTGCTCCCCCCGCTCCCCTCCATGGGCTGGGGGGGGACAGCCTGCCATCTTGTCTCACCACGGGCTGCAGGGGCATCCCCTCCTCCCCTCCTCCCTCCTCACTGACCTCGGTGTCTGCAGAGGGGTTCCTCTCACATTCCAATCCCCCTACTCACTGTAGGTTCCCCTTCCTAAATCTGTTCTCCCAGAGGCGCTACCACTGCCACGGATGGGGTCGGCCTGGGCCAGAGTCGGGTCCGACTTGGAGCCGGGGAAGCTTTGAGCAGCTTCTCACAGGAGCCACCCCTGCAGCCCCCTCCCCCACTACCAAAACCCAGCCACACAAACCCAATACATGTGGGAAAGGCATAAGTGCATTAAAAAAAGAAAGAAATCCAGGAATGGAGATGTAATGGGTTTCTAATTGCTGTACAGAGTAAGTCCAAGTAATGCAGTATTTCAAGCTGATATATACGCACAAGCATATATATAAATCTCGGTGTAGACCAGAGTTAAATTCCATTTTAAAATCAGATTTTGATTTCATGGTGGTGGTGTTTTTTGTTCATTTTGTTGTTTTTTCAAGATTGAAGTAACAGCCCCAATTGCATATGCTATTACATCAGTTTTAAAGCTTTCATGTTGTTATGATATGGGTTGACTTTGCAGACTGATTGCTATGAGACAATAAAAGGTACATATCTGTAACTTACCCTGTGGAAAGTGCAGTAGCTTATCCATTAAGATTTAAACTGTCATGTAGTTGCCATGGGGCACGTGAGTGCCTTTATGCTGGTATAACATAGTGCTTTCCTGTGGGGACGTGAGTTAAAGAATAAAGGTCCTGAGCCATCCTGTAGCTCATCAGCTAAACACAGGCCCTGATGTGCTTAAAGGTTTACTCAGCAAGTCTTACCTAAGGTCTCTGAAGTGTTTCTATGGAAGAAAAATGGTGTAAATGCTAATCTAAAATAATTTGTAGTTTAACTGAGGAAAAAGCCCACTACTTGTGTTTTGTAGTTTCAATGAGTGATTCAGTTCAGAAAAACAAACAAAATGTAACAGTGTCTTTTAGGGAAGTGTCTCTGTTTGTACTTACACTGGTGATGTTACCAAAATCCGGAATAAAACTCCTTAACACCGATGTGATGTTAAGAAGCAGGCACTTCGTTTATTGCAGCGCTGGGGACACGGGGGATTGCTCCTCCAAAGGCGTGTCCAGCTTAACATTATATTAATCAGTTTTTATAAACTTTTTCTGTCAAGTCATTGTTACATAAGGTCTTTACGTAAAAATGCATACTATGCTCGCTCTTAAATTTAACCTTTATAGTGATCGATCTTTTAATTATATCACCTTATCAATATTCCTATTTAAAAACAATCATTCGTCAGTTTCACTTAGCTCTACTGATTGGAATCCTCGATACTCAAATCGAGATGGGAAGGGTAAGGGGGTTTCCAAGCAGCAAACTGGTGCCCATGATGGTTTCCTTAGTTTCTTGAAACAAAACATAAGAAAACCAGTAAGTTCCTGGTGAAGTTTCTATGGTTAGCTTATTTAAAACTTAACAATACTAAGGTTCCTGTGGTCACACATAACACAGTTACTAAAGTTTCTATGACTACATTTCAACCTTAACACTCCTATACATTATGCTTCACAATTTTCTACTTCTTAATCAAACCTAGCTCTTTTATATAATCAAATTTTAATTTCTTTATCAGAGTATTTGCAATAGCGAGCTTCTAATTAATTTCTGAGCAGGATTTTTTACGTGGAAGTAAAAGAATTGAGGCTATATAAGGTCCACGCTAAGGGAACTTTTAGATGAACGTGTTAAGCAGATGAGAAAAAGATGGTTGCTTTGATTCAAAAGAGTAGGTTAAACACTACATTGTAGTCTACTGTAGATCTGTGGAGTTGTTTTGTTTTTATTCTACCCTACTCTCTGATAGATACGGTAAATTTCTTGCGAGTTACCTTTATTCCCACTCCTGAAACCAGGAGTAAATTACTCCAGTAACAGAATGGCCCTTGAGGCTAATATGCTTCTAAAATTACTGATGTGTCAAACAGGATTTCAGAAGGCTCTGTATTGTTGTGGGATTTAGCACCATAGGCAATATAGCAATGTTTTGTTTTCTGTCTTACAGGTCTGTGAGAAACTATCAGACATTTGAGTGGAATTCAAAAGATGGGTGTCATTTGCATGTGCTGTGTTACTGCAGATACTAATCTGTGCAACACCTTAGTAGTAGTTTACACACCCGATAGTATTTTGATGACAATTTGCCTTTATCAGTAGTTAGGAAATTGGTAATCAGCCAGGTGGCAGTACACTTTCCAGAGAATAGGGTATGCAGAAAGTACAATGACAGTCTGCTTTTAAATGAAAAGTAACTTATTGCTGGGTTGATCTAAAATTTGGAAGAGTATACATAGGTATGATTGTTAGTCAAACATTAACCTAGCAACCTAAAGCTGAAACAAAATTGAATTTCTATAAAGGTTGTAAAGTTCACTGTCTTTGGGCCTTGAGAAGCTTTTTATATTAACCTCTATGTTTAACAAACCTTTCAGCCTGTCATTGGGAAGGTAGAAGAGCACCAGTAGCACTTAACTCTGTTCTTGGAGATGGCCCTTTTCAATAAGGATAACATGCAGGATAAATCCATGTTTCCCCCCCGGCCCCTTATTATATTTACTTCCCCAAAGCTTTTACCTGAAGAGTAACTGGTTTACCCCAGGAGCTCCCCTGAAACATCTTAAAGCTGATTTCTGCTTATCTCCTGAGTACTGTTTCTTAAATGCTGAATTGCATGGTTGAATGGTTTACAAAAATAATAACTAGTGTTATTGGTGGTGCAGCAAAGAGAATGCGCTTAGAAAAGAAGGGAGACTTTCTGGGCTACAGCATTGTTGGCATGTGCTGGTTAGTTTTACAGATGCTTAGCTTCAGTGACAAAACAACTGTCTTATGCTTTGAATGCCAAGTTATAATAAAATACAAGTTGATAGGTAAGCGACTCATTGGAAATCATGGCTTGCAGTTTTGCTTGTTGCCCTCACTGCATGTGTGACTGTTAATGTGGGGACCAAAGGCAGGAGTAGAGTTGGATTGGGAAGGAGCAAGCATGGGAAAAATAGAAAGCTAAAGGAATAAAAGAGGCTTACCAAGTGTAAATAACCGACCCACTCACTAGGCTGATGTGACCCTGCCTGATGTTTGATCACCACAGTCTATCATCCTGTGTTCTTATTAAATCCTATTTCTAACTATCTTGTGTGTGGGTGCACTCTCATCTTCAGTGTGTGTGTCAATACTGATGAACTTCAAACCAGGCTAACCAGAGAGTAGTAGAAGAGATTTGAGTGCCAGCAGCTGGTGTGAGACCATGAAAGTCAGGGGCTCATGGGTCTGGGAGCCAGCACCTAGGGAGCAGCAGGGTGTGGGTTCCTCTAGCAGACTGAAATTCCCATTAGACAGAGAGGAGGAACAGGGTGGGGCTGTCCCTGCTGTTTGTGTGAGTGCTCTGTTTGTTTATAGGGGTGCGGGTAAAGGCACTGTTTTTCTGTCTCTATTTGATCTGTGAGACCATCTCTCTCTGTGTGTATGTCTGTCTGTCTGTGTTGGGAAGCCTCACCACTAGCTGGATCTGGGGACATGGAACTGCAGCAGCCTTGTGTCTGTCAGGCTGGGAGAGGGGGATGACTCACCCTTGGTCCTCAGAGTAGCCTAAATTTGGCTACTCAGACACTTTGTGTTGTTTTGCTAGTGTTTGTATCATTACAGTTTTTCCCAGAAACAATTTTACATCTGTTGTTATGTTCTTGTTAAAGAAGTTAAATAGCATCTAGTTTAATGGTGATCCAAAGAGAATCCCACTAGCAGAACCTCATCCCTTGTTTACTGGGATTTCTTCGTTAACAGTTGCTTCAGTTATTCAGCTTTTAATACATTTGATGTGTTCTGTTACGCTGCTCTAATCAGTTTGTTTACTATGTGTTATGAGTTTGTGTGGTGTGGGTTTTTTTGGTGGTTGGGGGAGGGGGCTGCAGGGGTGGCTCCTGTGAGAAGCTGCTCGAAGCTTCCCTGGCTCCAAGTCGGACCCGACTGTGGCCCAGGCCGACCCCATCAGTGTCGGTGGTAGCGCCTCTGGGAGAACAGATTTAGGAAGGGGAACCTGCAGTGAGTGGGGGGATTGGAATGTGAGAGGAACCCCTCTGAGACACCGAGGTCAGTGAGGAGGGAGGAGGGGATGCCCTGCAGCCCGTGGTGAGACAAGACGACAGGCTGTCCCCCCCCAGCCCATGGAGGGGAGCGGGGGGAGCAGATGCCCACCTGCAGCCCGGGGAGGAGCCCACACTGGAGCAGGTGGGTGCCCCCCAAGATGGCTGTGACTCCATGGGAAAGCCCGCACTGGGGCAGTCTGTGACTGGAGGACTGCAGCCCATGGAAAGGACCCACACTGGAGAAGTTCGTGGAGGACTGTCTCCCGTGGGAGAGACCCCCCAGTGGAGCAGGGGCCGAGTGTGGAGTCCTCCTCCCCCTGAGGAGGAAGGAGCGGCAGAGACCAGGTGTGGCGAGCTGACCCCAACCCCCATCCCCTGTTCCCCTGCGCCGCCGGGGGGAGGAGGTGGAGAGAACCGGGAGTGGGGTTGAGGCGGGAAGGAGGGAGGGCTGGGGGGAAGGTGTTCTGAGGTTTGGTTTTACTTCTCAGTATCCTTGTTTTGTTTTGGTTGGTAGTCAATGAAATTGATTTTGTTTCTTCCCCAAGTTGAGCCTGTCTTTTGCCCGTGAGCATCAGTGGTGAGTGATCCCTCCCTGTCCTTATCTCGACGATGAGCCTGCCTTTATATTTTCTCCGCATCCCGCCGTGGCCGGGGGGTGGGGGGAGTGAGCGAGCGGCTGCGTGGTGCTTTGTTACCGGCTGGGCTGAAACCACGACACTACATTAAGCACTTCACAGAAGTCTTTTATATCTGTAGCTGCTATCTTTTTCAGCAATACTTGCAATCCCCTCTAACTGTTAAACCAGGTTTTTCTTTAGCAAGACCTGTTTGTCAGTTACCATGTTGATTGTTACTCTATTTCTGTCCTTTAATCCTTTATTTACTGAATCATGTATTTTGACTTTCCTTATTTTGTTTAGGATAGATCTAGCAGATGTGTCTAGCAGACCTTTTCCAATCTCACTGCAGGTACACAGGGTAAAGAATCAACTGGTGGAGCTGTGCCCTATTAGGAACAGACAAGGCAAGGAAGCATCTGTGTGTAGCCCTCAGAGGCAGGGGAAGAGCCTTTGTGCTAAATAAGTTTTATTCTGTTCGTGAGGTTGGAAACTTAATCATATTTTCTTGAAAACTGAAGGAACATGCAAAAAATTCATCACGCCCATATTGTCATTCTGTCTGTGACAACTGAGATAGTGGTTCAAGGTGTCTTCTAAAATTATTTTTTGTATGCACTTTATATGCTGTGATAAGTCCATGGTTAGTAACTGCATGCTTTTTGGTCAGGGACAGCTCTTTGGCAGAGAAGAGAGGATTTCTTCTTTGAGATCACCTGGCCATGGGAGAAGCTTTTCGGGAAGAACAGGGCAGGCAGTAATACACGTGCTGACTGGGGAGTTTGCACTTGCGGAGTTTTCTTAGAATAATGAGGAAGAGGTGCAAAACCAGGCCAGAGGTGATGAAAAGAGGGGAGATTTTTCTATTGACCTAAAGGAGGCTATTGAAAGTTGCTAGTGTGAAAAGCAGGTCTGGAGGAAAAGGACCCTTGTTGCAAAGACATAGTTGGACAGAAAAGGTATTTGTTTTCAAATGGCTGTATTTTATCTCTCTCACCTGAAAGAATCAGGGTTTTCAGACAGAAGAGAGTTTGTTCAAGTTTATGTTCTGAAAAAACATCACTTCTTCAAAGCCCTTCTGGTATTTTTTGGTGTGTTCACTTTAAAGAAAAGGTGCAGACAGGTCTGTCTCAAAGCTCTGGCATGTTTGAGATCAAGTCATAGCATAAAAGTTAAATAATGTTATAGCTGGTAAAAGGTGTTAGGCTAGCTTTAAAGAAATCCAGCTGACTGCATCATGAGGACTCTTGAGAGAATTTGAAGAAAACTTTGTATACCGTTTGTGGGAAGCTGTCTATTGTGAGTGCGTTTTATAAATCAGTTTACTGTTTTAGCAGTTTGTAGCACAGTTCTCACTGGCTGTAGAAGCTACATTTCTTGGAAACACTGAATCCTTTTTGTTGAAGGCTGTCTCACAATTGAGGGTAGAAATTAGTCAAATGCCTTTTCATATTACTTTATGTGAAGGAGACTTTGGAAAGATCCACATTGTCCTCTAATTTTAATTAATTGAAATTAATTGTTTCAAATATCTACCTGCTCCCTGCTCTAGAATACTCAACCTGAATTTGCCTTTTCCACTCCTGGGGAGATGCTACTGGATAGCTTTGTGTCCTGGAGTCATGAATCTTCACTTGATACATTTTCCTCAGCACTTTCCATCCCATCCTCCCTCACTTCGTTTCCTTTTCTTTACCTATAACCTTCATATTTTTATTTTGAAGTTACCTCTGCACCAGAGGATGTTTTTATTTTTGTTAAATAACATACTGTGTACTCCAACACATGGATAATTTGCCTTTTCTTATTTTGCTTTCTACTTTTTCTAAAATGCAATGGTTTGTTCAGAAGTTGAATCCGAAACTTCAGACAAATGTCTCAGAATTTGTCCACATGCAGTTGTTTTCCATAATAGCTTGCGAACTTTGTGTATATGGACTTTCTATACATTGCTTGCTTTTTGCAAAGAGGTAATACCAGTTATATAAGAAACGGCCTTCAAAATGTCAATATAGTGTTTGAAAACGTAGAATAGTCATGAAGGAAACAGAATAAAGTTTATAGGATGAATAGTCAAATTCATCAAATACTGAAATTCTTTAAATATTGGAAAGGATTGAAAAAACAAACAGCATACATCAGAAAGCAGTTCTTTTAGATGTTACTGGCTATTGGAAAAAGGGACTGCAAAAATACATGATTCAGAAATATGTGATTTCATGTTGTCCCGATCCAATGTTGGGGAAGGTTTCAGTATGATCCCAAGAGCAAGATTAAGACACAAACGAGGTCAAATGCTGTATAGTCAAAAGAGCTTTTATTATCAAAAGTATCAAAAGTGGAAAATGGTGGCGATAGGATAGAATGGAAGAAAAGGTAGAAATTAAGCAAGCAGTCGGGATAGGATTGCTAGGATAGTCACCACCACGGATCCAGCGGCATCCCGTTGATCCTCAGGCAAGCGGTGGTGGGAGTTGCAAGGATGGTCACCACCACGGATCCAGCGACGTCCCGTTGGTCCTCAATCTTCAATTCTTTGGTGGTGAAAAAGGCCGCCACAGCTTGTCTCTACAGGTTTTTACAGGGCATATTTCAATGATGTCATGCGCTGCAGGTTTGTCTATCACACAACCTTCGCGTGATTGACACCAGATCAGCTCCAGCCCAGTTTCCTCCCCTGGATGCCTCAATGGCCTGGTAATTGTCCTTATGGACAGAGGAGTGTCCTGCTTAAACAGGCCATCTTAGAGACAAAGGGCTCAAGATAAGCAGTTCACAGTTCCCTGAGATGACAGCCCAGTCCCTCACATCTAACAATCTTTGAGGCAAATGGTTCAAGATAACAATTCAGTCTCTTACACATGTTTGTGTTTAATCAACAAGTTCTAACAAAAGAATGGAAGATGTGCCTATGTATATGAGATGAGGAAGAATTTGAAGAATTGAATTTGGTGAAAGAATTATAAGGCTTATTAGTTGTTCTGCTAAATGAAGATGGCATTATGGGTAGAAGTGGGTTGATCTTTTCCAACAATATACGGGATTTATGATGGAATAGTTTAATGGATTTTAGTAGTTGAAATTTGGAAGATAAAGAACTTGAAAGTTGAGATGATTCATGATTTTTTTAGGCTGAGTAATGATTAAAATTATCACATGAAATTTAATATGAGTAAATATTGCTCAAAAGAAGGCTTAAAATTCACCTGAGACAATAATGTTTTGTAAGGTAATGAACAGAACTGATGGATGTTAGTTGAGGCACTGAAGGCAAGACTCAACTGGTGTATTTTGGCACACCTCATTATGCCAATTCAGGGGTGCAAGCGGCACTGATTCTTATGTGCAGTTACCTACTGCATGGTATCTGGAAGCGGTGCCACTGAGCAGAAGTTCTGAGTTCTTTAGGTAGTGCTAGTCATGCTTTGAGAGGTTTCTCAAGTTACAGCAGCTCCATAATTTTCAAATGTTACCTGAAAATATATTTTCCTTTTTTTTGTAAAATTAGTAAATAGTAGGAAGAAATACAGAAGACAAAAACTCTTCTGTTTACTAGCTTTGGGAATTAAGGTCCAAGGCTGGCTGTTACAAAATTGAGGTCTTCTGCTTTCTGCAGTACTTCCAAAATGGTTGGTACACATTTATAAAATATAATAAATAAAAGAACATATATGTTGACTTTGCCTTGTCTGAAAGTGGGGCCCATTATGCTTGAGCCTTGCAATTCATCTGCATATGCACAGCAGTTCCAGTATCTTGGACAGTCACATGCTTAGTCTTGGGTACTCACAGTAGTCACAGTCAGGGGTATTTTATTGCTAGCAGGGTTGGCTGACATTTAGGGAGTGCTGTTTTGTTAATAAAAAGTAACCCATTATATCTACCTCATCACAGCATTTTTGATACCTTCCAGCCTTAGAGATGTTTCTGCACCTGAAGGGTGTTTGTTAATAAGGTAATACATAGAATATCTGTTCTTAAAAGCAGACTTTCTGCTTTCCTTCATTTAGCACTGTATTGGGTTTGTGTGGTGGGGTCTTTGGTAACAAGGGAGGGGCCACAGGGGTGGCTCCTGTGAGAAGCTGCTCGAAGCTTCCCCGGCTCCAAGTCAGACCCGACTCTGGCCCAGGCCGACCCCATCAGTGTCGGTGGTAGCGCCTCTGGGAGAACAGATTTAGGAAGGGGAACCTGCAGTGAGTGGGGGGATTGGAATGTGAGAGGAACCCCTCTGAGACACCGAGGTCAGTGAGGAGGGAGGAGGGGATGCCCTGCAGCCCGTGGTGAGACAAGACAACAGGCTGTCCCCCCCCAGCCCATGGAGGGGAGCGGGGGAGCAGATGCCCACCTGCAGCCCGGGGAGGAGCCCACACTGGAGCAGGTGGGTGCCCCCGAAGATGGCCGTGACTCTGTGGGAAAGCCCACACTGGAACAGTCTGTGACTGAAGGACTGCAGCCCGCAGAAAGGACCCATGCTGGAGCAGCTCCTGAAGGACTGCAGCCTGTGGGAAGGACTCATGTTGGAGAGGTTCGTGGAGGACTGTCTCCTGTGGGAGGGACCCCATGCTGGAGCAGGGGATGAGTGAGGAGTCCTCCCCCTGAGGAGGAAGGAGTGGCAGAGACAAAGTGTTGTGAACTGACCCTAACCCCCATTCCCCATCCCCCTGTGCTGCTGGTGGGGAGGAGGTAGAGAAAATCAGCAGTGGAGTTGTGCCCAGGAAGGAGGGAGGGCTGGGGGGAAGGTGTTCTGAGGTTTGGTTTTACTTCTCAGTGTCCTTGTTTTGTTTTGATTGGTAGCCAATTAAATTGATTTTGTTTCTTCCCTAAGTTGAGCCTGTCTTTTGCCCATGACCATAAATGGTGAGTGATTCCTCTCTGTCCTTGTCTTGACCCACAAACTTTTTTTCATATTTTCTCTTCCCCATCCCACCGGGGTGGGGGAGAAGTGAGCGAGTGGCTTCATGGTGCTTTGTTGCCGACTGGGCTTAAACCACAAGAAGCACATTTTTCAAATATTGAGAGTCAAAATCAACCAATGCTGATGCCTAAGTTAAGCACCAGTACTTTTTTTTACTTATATTTGTTATTGTATCAATGAAATCACAACAGGATTGTGATTATAACCTGTGTATGTCATGTCTGTTGTCACAGTCCGGAAGGAAGACTAATTGTGTTCAACCATGTATATAGCCTGATGAAACATCAACAAATTAACTTTCTTTGCTCACTAGTCACATTTTCTTCATGCATGGAAAATGATACTGCTTCAATTTCATTGCATTTGACATTCCAAGTATAAAAAGTGACCCTTAACAAGGTGATGTGACATGGTGAAAACTTGCAGAAGTGACTGGAGATTATCTCTTGTGCCATTTCCATTGTTTTTGTAGAACAGTACATTGCTTTTCCAGTTGTTAGGTTTTGTTTTGTTTGGGTGTTTTTTAAACAAATACTTTTCTTCTTTTTTTGCAGTTCTTGTGTCACTCTATCTTTTGGGCATCTTTTTGTGTACAAAATTTCATTTTCCTCTATGTTTACTTCACAGAAAATTTCCATTGATGCTACTGAGAATTATCATGATGTTCGACTGCCCATTTACTCTGGAGCAACTCTAGTCTATTTTCTTTTTCAAGTATTACATTTTCTTAGGATTAATATTTTAATGAACCAAATATTTGCTAAATTACTGCTGAAACATTTCAGAGTGAGGAATTGTAAACAACAACAGCAACTGTAGCAAATTCACCAGTTTGTTGATTTAAACCCTCTGGGTAAAATGGTGAAATACGGGGTGACTTACCAAGTTTGTGGATTAAAGAAGCCTGAATTTAATGGATGCTGAGCACCATCAGCTACTTTAGATTTTATTCTCAGTTTGATTTCAGTGTGTACTTTTGAACTGTTAAATTGCATGTAGTGCCTAAACATAGACCTAAGCACTGAACCCAAGTAAATCCCATTTAAACTTTTTGACTGAAGAAACTATCATCATCCATGTGTTTAAACATGAAAGTACATCTAGGTATATTAGTCACTTTAAAAGGAATATGTTTATAGTAATATGTGCACTTGCTATCTCTTCATATGAATGAGTACTGAGTTGGTTATAATTTTACATGTTTTCTTGTTGAATCCTTGTTTCCTGGAAGATAACTGTTTTCTAGTAGATATACCAGTGAATAGTTGCAGTTATTTTTTTTTTTTCTATTTTGCATGTGCCCAAATACGTGATAAACAATTCTGGAGAAGTATGACATGGTTTGGGTTTTGTTTTGTTTTGGGATTTTGTTCGTTTGTTTGTTTGTTTTCATGGCTGAGACCTCCGCCCCCTTTTTTTTTTGTGAAAATTGTTTATTTGTGTATTGAGTTTATCCACATGCTTAGATTTATATAACCATCTTGCATAGTGTTATTCAGTAATCAGTTTCACAGATGACGATAGTGAAAGTTGAAAGAGAAAATTTCTGCATGTCTTGACACTGAAGATAAGCTGACTAGATTAAAAAAAAGAATTGTAAGAAAGATTTTAATGCGTTCAGTTCATTTTTTCCTTTTCATTATGCACACTCTATGGCTTTAAGTAAAATATATAATGATTTCTGTCTAATGATTGCACCTTTTCATTTTAATACATATTAGGTGGTTTTTTTCTTGTGGGGAGATCCATAGTTAAAACTAGGTGTGGAAGCTGAGTTGATCTTTTTCAGAATTCACATACCTGGAAAAACAGATACTGTCAAACAAAATATTGAATACCTTCATGAGATGGCAGCCTTTCAAAGACAAGGGCTAATAAAGGGTTAAGGCACTGACTGGGAGCTTCCATGAAATTTATTATCCATGTTTTCTTTTTGTTTAACCTTAGTTGAACCCCCAGAATGTTGAGGGCTTACATATGAACTTTAGATTTGCCCCTGTGCTGGGGGTTGTGTGTACCTGAGACTTCTTGTGTGCATCTTTCATGTTCATCTGGCCCACTGAAAGAAGAGACCTAAGCATTTATCTTCAAAAAAGCAGTGCTAGCTATTCTAGGCAGACATAGCACGTTCTTGTACCTACAGCAAAGCATGCAATTTCAAAGATGAGTACTGTTGCAGATGTATCTATATTCAGTTTTTCTTCATTGGCTATCCTGAAATGGCTCTGCATTGAACGGGCTGATTTTAGATAGCTTAATGTACAGGCACTTTGGGATTTCATTCTTACACACACAAGTTGTGGCCTATGCCTGGTGCAAGAACTGTTCTCTTCTGAAGCTAGGCTTTTACAGTTGCATGTTCCTGGATCCATCGTCTAGATGACTACTTGCTTCAGGAAAGTTTTCGTTAAAAGCTGTTTAGAGGATATGTTGAGGCTAGAATATAAGTTTACTATGTTTGATACAACAAGCTATGACATGTTAGTTAGTCAACTCTGGATTTAGAAGGTCACGCTAGATGGCTGAATGTCCTTCTGGTTTTCAACTCTGTTTAAGGTTGTGTGAGTGAATGTACTGCTCCAGGTGCACTGGGACAGAAGAAACTTCAGCTTCCGAAAGCATTAGTTGGTGAGACCTTCACAAGTGGGAAATCAAATTGTCCCAAAAGACCTACATGATGTAGTTTACCTGTCATGGCACTGCTAGGTGTTTTATTTCCTGAGATTCAGATGGCAGTTTAGTCAACCAATTAAAAGGATGCATTTACGTCCTACTCCTTGCCTCATGAACTAAGAGCTTACCAGATACTTTCTAGCAGAAAAACTAAACCAGCACATCTGAATGACATACTGCTGCTTAATTTAGTTCTCTTTAAACATTCCCTTTTCTTACAAAAAGTAAAGTAGGATTTATTCTGTTTACAGTGACATTCTTCTGTACCTTTTCACTTTCAACAAAGGAGTTAGAAACGGATTTTCAAAACAGGCTGGCTATATTCCATTTCTTAAGCCACTGATAATTTTTCACATGGTTCAGTTGTGCAATACATATTACATTAATCAGGATGCTATAAGTTAAATAGTTCTTAAAAATATAATTCTGTCAAGGGCTGCAGGATTCTTAGCAGCACTGAATATAAAATCGGTTGGGTTGTCAGGAAGGTACTGGTTTGAAATTTTAAAGTGGCTAAGAAAAGGTGGACATTTCTGTATGGCATTCTTGGTGGTAAGATTTAAAAAAACTTGCCAGTTAATTTTTAGTGAACTCATGAATACTTTGTGTGTTGTTTTGATAACTTAGCAAATTATAACTATTTTAAGGGGTTTACATTTTAAATTTAAATAAATGAATTGAACGGCAGGGCATGTACTAAGTGATGGAAGGAATATTGGTTTCTTTCCTGCCTGTTTTAAGCAAAGATCCATGTGGCTAAATTAAAAACTTATTTGCTTCCTTTTTGTACCCAAATATATTTTTGTGAGTTTTATTTTTAACCGTTTATTGTGTTATAAAGATGGGGAAATGTGTTATAAGTAATATAGCAGGACTGCCTCTTGTTCCAGCTGTGTGTTCATTTTTCACCCTTCAGCATCCTAATTAATCACTGAGCAACAGGATCAAAAATTCCAATGCAGGGGAATTTCATACTTTGGTCAACCCAAGACCAGCAACAACTTAGGAGCCATCATACTAAAGAAAGTATTGGAAAGACCGAAGACTAACTTGGGTAGTCTCCTCTGTATAAGATAAAGACAGGAGTCTTCTCCTTACTGTGTCTTTGTGGGAGTAAATTTGATTCTTTCTGCATTGGAGTATTTGAAGATGTTTGTATTACAAGTCAAAAAACACATAGCACATTCTGTATGAAGATGATGTACTGTTGGGACAGGCTGAAACAGGGTTGAGCACATGTGAAAAGTAATAATAAAAAGTATTCCTTCCTGTGCTTATGCCAATAGGTTAGGAGCAAGTTTACCACCTCTTGGTTGCTCCATTTAGAATGGGGGTGTGTGTGTCCTTTTTTTCTCCTGATTATGGCCTTCTTACATTTTAGATTACTGACATACAGCAAGAAATAAAATGTTGCAGTTGTGTGTACTGTAGATTTGAATATGGTGTAATCAGAAACTTGTGGAAACCAGTCCTTGCATGGAAAAGCAGGTGAATCGTTCCTTCTTGCCTTTCCTTCTGCTAAATTAAAAATTAAAAGTTTTCTCTAGTAGAATATGGAAAACACGTTCAGTGACTTCTACTTACGTTACTAATAAGAATTTGTCGCAATACATTATAGTAACTAGCAGTCTGTAAATTACTAGAGAGTAATGCCGTTTAGGAAGTGAAATATTCATATTCCTTTGTATCACAATTAATTTCCATTTTTGTCAACTTTATAAGCAGTTATTTTGTCTAGAATGAAAATTAATGAGAAGTTATGCTTGATAAATAATTTAACTGCAAAACCGTATTATTGAATAGTTAAACCTATTTAAGATAAAGGTGCAGTCTGGACCAAGGTTCTCTAAACACTTACATTCCATTTCAAGAAATGACTTAAGAGTTTGCATCCCATTGAAATTCCAAGGTATCATTACCCTTCAAAGTACAAAAAAAGAAAAAAATTAGAAGTTGTTTTCTAATAACTGTTTGAGAAATGTGTGCTTGTATTTTTATAAGAGCACTTAGGTATGCATTTATAGCATGCATTTATAGGGTGCACCTATAACATATCAATTTCTTGACTTTTATGGAAACCGCAAGGTTTAAATTATCTCATGTATTTTATTGATATGTTTTCTTTCCAAAGTACGCATTGTGTTGAATTTTATTTCCTTCTATGGTATCATAGTGTATGTATTAATAGAATTCTTCCCTTTGGGTTTGTTCAACCCAGAAACATGAATGTCTTGAAAATCATGTTGTTTCTTCTAATATAATGTCTATACAGGCATTCAGATTCTTTAGTTGCACATCTGTTCTGTAACATGATTATTTTGAAGGTACACTTCAATGAAACACATTAATAGGTACTGAAAAACAGAGCCTAAACTGACTATCTGCTTATGTGAGGGTTGTTTGAACGTAACTTTATTTGAACTATACCTTTACATTTCTTCTTGTTTGTTGTTTAAGTTGGGACCATAGTGTAAAATTCACACATGCATCCACCCACCCACCCCCCATAAAGCTTACCCGTTTGCTGGGTATTTTCATTTGTTCTGTCTTTTCTTAGGTCTTGAGGCCAGGAGGCAATTGTCACGTTTAATCAGTTAAGGATATAGCTGGTGATTAGCTAGAGTAGGGCTAAGGAATCAAGAACATTTTAGACTCCATCTGCATCATCTACTGCATCCCACCATCTGAGCACACACAATTCTCCTTGATTTCATTGCAACTCTTGTGGTGGGTTGACCCTGGTTGGATGCCAGGTGCACACAAAAGCCACTCTATGACTCCCCTCCTCAGCTGGACAGGGGAGTGAAAATACGATGAAAGGCTCGCGGGTTGAGATACGGACGGGGAGAGATCACTCAGCAATTGTTGTCGCAGGCAAAACAGATGCGACCTAGGGAATTTAATTCATTGCCAATCAAATCAGAGTAAGGTAATGAGAAATAAAAACCAAACCTCAGAACACCTTCCCCCCAGCCCTCCCTCCTTCCCGCCTCAACCCCACTCCCGGTTCTCTCCACCTCCTCCCCCTGGCAGCGCAGGGGAACAGGGGATGGGGGTTGGGGTCAGCTTGCCACACCTGGTCTCTGCCGCTCCTTCCTCCTCAGGGGGAGGAGGACTCCGCACTCGGCCCCTGCTCCACTGGGGGGTCCCTCTCATGGGAGACAGTCCTCCATGAACTTCTCCAACATGAGTCCTTCCCATGGGCTACAGTTCTTCATGAACTGCTCCAGCATCGGTCCTTTCCGCAGGGTCACAAGTCCTGCCAGCAAACCTGCTCCAATATGGGCTCCTCTCTCCACGGGTCCACAGGTCCTGCCAGGAGCCTGCTCCAGCATGGGCTTCCCACAGGGTCACAGCCTCCTTCGGACATCCCCCCTGCTCCAGCGTGGGGTCCTCCCCGGGCTGCAGGTGTATATCTGCTCCACCGTGGACCTCCCTGGGCTGCAGGGGGACAGCCTGCCTCCCCACGGGCTGCAGGGGAATCTCTGCTCCGGCGCCTGGAGCACCTCCTCCCCCTCCTTCTTCACCGACCTTGGTGTCTGCAGGGTTGTTTCTCTCATATTCTCACTCTGGTGTTGCGCAGCAACTTTTTCCCCTTTCTTAAATAACGTTATCCCAGAGGCACTACTACTGTCGCTGGTGGACTCGGCCTTGGCCAGCAGCGGGTCTGTCTTGGAGCCGGCTGGCATTGGCTGTAGCCCCTCTGCTACTGAAAACCTTGCCACACAAACTCAGTACCAACTCTGCATATAGAAATGCTCAGATCGTTGGGACATACAGTTGATTCTCTTCTAACATCTGTAGATTCAGTGCAGTGCAGATCACTTCAGTGGTTTTTTTGTTTGTCTCTTTCTTTCTCCAACTGTAAAATAAGGATTCTAATATTTACTAGCTTTGGAAAAGAATCTTGAAATTCTCAAAAGCAATTTGAGATTAAATACCTACCAAATACAAATTACTGTTATGTTAGTAGAAGCAAAGCAAAATGATTATTTTTTTAATGATACTTTAATTGCCGATCACTGTATTAGGGAGAGGAAAATAAAATAAAGAAACTGAACTAGTGACTTTGTTTTGCAGGTTCTTTCATGTTGGTGAATACATCTGGGAGATTTGCAGGACAGAAAGCTCACCTCCTTCTGCCCCATCTGAAAGAAAATGATACGCATTGTATTGATTTCCACTATTATGTTTCAAGTAAGAGTGGATCTAGCCCTGGCACTTTGAATATATATGTGAAAGTTAATGATGGTCCTATTGGTAACCCCATCTGGAACACATCTTTCACTGCTACTTGGAACAGAGCAGAACTGGCAATTAGCACTTTCTGGCCCAATTTTTATCAGGTATGTTTTACTTTTTATGAATTTTCTTTTCTCATAATGGTCACCTGGTTCTTAATCATAATTTTGACTTTAAATCAAAATATCTTTCGGTATGTTTGGTTGATCTTTATCTTAATTATATTTTTGAAGATGATGCTGAATGTTTGGTTTTACATATATATGGCTGTGTTTATATGTTTACATATGTTTATAGAACTGTATGGAATGTATGCACGCACATATATGCTTTAAATGTGGACGAAATAATTATATTGAAGCAGTTTAGAAATTTTGCCATTGATTTCAGTCAATGACCTCTGTTTCTCTATAATAAATTCACTCATTCTTTCAGTTCATTAGGGATGCTGGAATTGAATGCCAGTAGATTTTATTGCAGTAGAGTCTTCAAGTTTGATTTAGATCAGCAATACTTGTTGCTTTAGAAGCAGCAAGATTCAATCCTTTGAATCCTCAGTTTGAGTCATCAGTTTGAATGCAATATCCATTTGTTCTGTCCAGTAGTAAACATGAATATAACAGTAACTGTTGTAGGAATGGGCTTCTGATTACATTCATTTGACAGTTCCTTAGGGTGCTGCTTTTCTGTAAGAAAGTTTACAGATTAAACAGTTGTTTACTGTTGTATAGTAGTTCAACAGTTTTTCTCCTTCTTCCCATGAAAATATAGTCTATGTCTCCACAAGCAAGTAATTTGGTGTAATAAAAGCAGACCAAGGCTCTTAATGAGGCTCTTCTCATCTTCATTTGCAGTTCGGCAAGTTTGGTTTGGATTTTGTTTGGTCCCCTGTGCTGAACATTGTCACCGTACTTATGGTTTGAAGCTTCCTGTAGAAAAGCCGTCCCAAAGATGGGGGTTCTTTGACTGCAGACCTCCCTAGGAAATACAGTGTTGTCATTCCATAGTGTCATTCCAGGGTGTGACAACATCTTAATTACTACATTTATGCCCTGACTACCAGCGTCATGTGGCAGAGCCTTGTTTCTGTTCCTGCATGTGCTGTTTAGTGTGACCAGGCTTTTGGTGCCCCATCATATTCTTATTATGAGTTTGGCAATGTCCACTGCACGGTACCCTGGGGTGTTATAGTGGACTTCTTTCTGTGGCTGCAGCAGCTGATCTGTGAGGATGTCTCAAGTGAACTGAAGCCATTCCTTTTGAACCCTTTTTCCTCTAAGGAGAAAAACAAGCTGAACAACTTCCTGGAGTCTTTTCCTCTGTGATTGTTTCCCCCACAATTGACAGAAAGTCTTGGTCCAAAAGATGAGTTTGGAGTGCTAGGACCATCTTGTCCTTGGAACATGGATACCTGGCAGTGGGTGCAATACTTGCAGTCCCAAAAGAGCACACTCTTTTTTCTCTTGCCTCTGATAGTGTGTTCCTAGGTTGTGTAGGGAATATTGACAGGTCTGCATTTGCATCCAGTGCTCTGCCCAAGGCAGCTAGGAATTGCTCCAGCTGCGTCATCAGGGCTTCCTGGAGAAGATTCAGGGTAAGTTTATGGACATCTCAGCAAATCTCACTTGGGGGACTCATGATGTGCATCTCCTATAATTGGTCGTAGGCCCAACGTGGGAATACTGGCACCTTTTCCAGAAGGGCAGGCATATTAGCAGAGTTGAGGTTCACCTCAGCATTGTGGGAGAAGCTGTGTAATACCTGCCTCTCTGGAGCATGAGGCTGTATCTCGATCAGAGTCCAAGCTTGGTTTAGCCATACCTTTACATTTCTCAGGGTGAATGGATTTTGTTGCCTGTCAGATTTCAAGGAGCGTTTGGACGATACTCCTAGTCATATGATTTAGTTTTAGGTAGTCCTGTAAGGAGCAGGGAGTTGGACTTGATAATCCTTATGGGTCCCTTCCAACTCAAGATATTCCATGGTTCTATGACCTTACTGCAAGACTGTGGACCCCACGTTACTGATTTGATGCCAGTGTTCAGAATGGCCTCCAGTGATGCCAAAGAGCCTTTCTATCTTGACTGAAATAATGAGGACCAGTCTGTGTTGTTAGCCTCGGTGGATGGTGGGAGAAGAGTAGAACATCCCACAGATGATTTCATGGCTGACATCAGATATAACTCTTGGTGGTTTGTAACATGGGATCTAGTGGAGGGATTTGTGAGCATGCTGGGTGGTTCAGGAGTTCTATGTGGTGTGTGCACATTTTGCAGACACTGGGTGGATGTATGACTGTCTTGCTCGTGCCTAAGTCTGGACCTTAGTCCTCATCTGGGTTTGGAGTGAATTAGTAGAGGAGCTTCTAATTTCCTGTCTTCTGAAAGGAGTCTGGTTTTTATGCAACAGAACTGCTCTGTGAACTAGCAGTCAGTAAAGATGAGGATTGTGCTTTAAAGCCTCACTGTAGCTCTGAACCAAAATGCTAATGTGGACAGGGGAATTTTAATAGAAGAAGCCTTGACTCTAACTAGTAAATTTAAGCGAAATTAACATGTTAGTAAAAATAGAGGCAAGCTCTGACAGTTTTAAATGTTATTGATACTAGTAATAATCTGTGTCAGATTTCTAACAGTATGATAAATCCAGCTGATGTCTGAGTAATATGGATATTTGGCCATAGAAATAGAAAGATAACCTTTCTAGTCCACTTACTCTTTGAGACCTGCCATCTGGACTGTTCACCCTTATTCATAGGTGGACCCTTATATGCTTGGATGGTGTACTGCAGTTGAGCAAATTGCCGTGCATCAACTGGTATATAATAAACACCTGAGTCTGTAATGGATTCCATGTGCTCTCTTTGCCTCTAGAAATATAGAAGTTTTTACATAATCTTTCTTTCACTGAGGAGTATAGTAAGTAATTTTCTTTGCATTTGCTGCATATAGTCTGAAATAATACCTGGTTAGGTATTGCAATTTAGCTGATGTGCCAAAATGTCTTATGATATAGTAATATCCATGGCAGTCCATGGAATCAGTGTAAAATAGTGTGACTTCATTGGTTTCACTGTAGATAAGCTAATTTATTCTTGAGGAAGCTGTCTCCATTTTGATAGCTTATGGTCAATCATCTCCATTTTGGTTGCCTCCATCCTCTCGGAAATCTGTAATGGAATTTCCTCACTTGCCTGGTGACACTTGCAGTTTCTCATTGTTTCTGAACTCTTTTCATGTGTTTTCATGCTTTTTGTTCTTCACAGTCTGTTTTGGGGGGAGGCAGGAAGTTAGCTGCAAGCAGCTGGGAGAAGGGCAGGAAGGAGGAGAGAGGGTATACATGGATCGTGTGACAATGTGCATCCAAGTTAGATGAGAGCTCAGATGATTGCATGTATGGTGGGAGAAGGCAGAGGACCTATCTGACAAGTGTCTAGCACCAGATCTGTTTCCTAAGCTGCTATTAATTTGATTCCAAAACTCCAACCTCTTTTGGCACAAATCCATGTGTTTCTCACATAACCTCCAAAATGTACAAGACTTCCTCCCAGGGATTTTCTGAGGCTGCCTGACCTTATTGAATAAAAATAAGAAAAGTCCTCTAAGAAGATTTTTAAGGACGATAGGGCCCTTTTTAACTTTTCATATATGAAGGTTGGTAGTTTCCTGATGAGTAATCTTCAGGAAAAGGCTCTGCATTAGTAGATGAAGGGACAAAGTAATATAATTGTGTGATTTTCTTTGTTGTGTTTTAAATCGCATATCGATGTAGGCATCTGCATGTTTGTGAATGCCTTATAATTCTGTTCCATTAGTGGACACGTACAAGGTGTCTAGCTGCAAATGAAACCAAAATGTACTATAGAACTCTGAAGACAAATTATATATGATAACATTTCAGAGTTACAATATTTACGTAATGCAGGATGCTTAAAAACACAGTGGTGTTGGTCTGTTTTGCTGTTGATTCATGAAAAACGTAGGCAAAATAACTCCCACTGATGGTAGGTGACTAGAAATTAGATTGTGTAGTGTGAAGTGCATTTTAATCCAACTTCTAAAGATGTATTTGTTTAAACCATGTATTATTAACACATATATACAAAGCTTTCAAAAGATTTAATAATTAACAGTATTTTATTACTGTAACACCAGTTATCCAAGCTTGTTAATACCTTTCATGTTGGGTTTCCATTTAGAATTGACTCTTTAGAAGTAGAGTCTCTGAACAAAGTAATTAATTTCTTTTAGTGTACACTTTTCTTTTTACTAGGTAATTATTTGTGTAGGTTTCACCCCATATGAAAGCTGTACTACGTATATAAATCACAATGATAACCTGCATGTAACAACTCTAATTATAATTTAATTACTGTTTATTTAAACTTAAATTGTCAAGTATTCTGGTGACTAAGGGTATATTTAATTCCATAATTAATGGTCTTCTAAGTGCTACTGCTTAACATCTATCTGCCTTTGACTTTAGAGTATGTCTACATTGCGGTCCAGTTGCTGATTACAGTATAGTTGCAGTACCATAAGTTCAAGCTGCCAAACACCTTCTGAGGGTCAAAGATAACCAGTACAGCTTGTTCTTTTCTGCTGTGCCTCCTGGTCTCTGAGCTATTTGTTTCAAAGTAGCTGGGATATTTCTACAGGAGCTGGTCTTCTGTACTGTAAAATACCTTTAGGAGTGCTCCTCTGAGGGAGCATCGGCTTCCTGTTTTTATCCATCTCCACTGGTCACAGGAGAAATTGTTTGCTCTACTGAGCTATTGTCTACTTGGTGCATCTTAAGAAAGAGTATCATGCCGTTAGAGACAGCCTGCAAACAAAACAAGGCTTCGTGTAATTACTGAGACCTTCACCCTCCTCCTTACTTGAATAGAATTAGGATGTACACAGAAAAAGAGGATTAAATGCTATGTAGATTTCTATGGGTAGTGGTGAGCTTTTTTAGATTCTTGGGGAGCAGTCTCAGTAGGTTGAGAGGCTCTAAAATTGATGCTTTGAGATACAGGTAAGTCCTGAAATGGCTGCTCCTCTAGTGAGGAGAGGGTGGGGTTTTTTTCCTTTTTTTTGGGGGGGGGGGTGTTTATTTTTAATGTTTCGATTTTTTTCCTCATTTGGATCTTTTAACAGGAGGAAAATCTGTTATTTCAGGGTTGTTTTCTTGTTTTGTGTGTTTGGGGTGGGGGGAGTAATTTTTTTTTTCTTATTTCCTAAGTTAGTTAATGATTCTCAGACCAATTAGTAGTATTTTAAGTGTATTTTATGTTTTTGAAGCATTGCAGTTTTAGAACTTTGCAATATGCAAAATGCCACTACTGGGTTGAGTCTGGTGAGTGGCTTCTGTTCCCTGCTCCTAACCCTGCACGCAAGCAATTTGGCACAGTACCGTTGCAAGTTACGCACCGTCCCCACATCAGTTTTTATATTTTTGAATTATTTGCTTTGTACTTTGCTGGGAGTCAGGCATGGCAGCAGTGAGCTGAAACAAATCTTGATTAAAAAAAACAACAAACACTGCAGTTTTAAAATCCAGAATGGAATTGAAAGGATTAAAAATAGCTTGCAGTGGAGTAGTGCTACTCTCTATGTCACTGCACCTTCTTTAAACATAAATTCCTGTGAAGCTGGAGTGAGAAAATGGGGTAAGAGCCTGGCAGTAATTCCTGATCTTTTTTAGTAAGGACACAAAGGAGTTACATGGTATCACTTCACACTGAGATGAGATTAATCCTTTACCATTCTGACACTTTCCCCTGTAAATTAGGAGTTCAGGGAATAAGAAGCAGTAGATCCAACCTACCTTTTCAAATCTGGACTTACTTAAACTTTCATTTGTTTCATAACCTCCTTTGTACATGCTTTGCTTAGAGTTTGGCTCATGCAATGTACTTAAGTCATCAGCTAGGACAGAGAATTAAGCTTCTTGTGCAGTAAAGGTCAGGCTCACATTCTCATGTATTGTGTGTGTTGCATTCAACTGCAGACATATGGTTCCTGAACTGCGCTTTGAACTCAAAAGAAACCTTGAAATACATATTGCATTTTGAATCACAACCCTGTGTCAGGCATCTTAAACAGCTCTTCTTCATTGCGTTGGGTGATTTGGGAATAGTTATTTTGAGAAAGATGCGCCAGGGCAAACCGCGTACCTAAATTTAAAAACCCCAGCAGTCTAAAAATGGTCAAGAGTAAGCAGGCGTGCGCTTTTTGTCATATACACAAGGCTTTGTTATTTTCTCTCATCCCTTGTTCCTGAACCAAGAAAGCTTCTGGGCCTTCAGTAGAGAAATGTAAGACAACTGGTTCAGAAGTGAAAAGAGAAGAATAAGATTTAATAAACCTTAATGTCAGGAGTTTAGTGTTGCTCACCCTTAAGAGGTTTCTTTGGAGTCTCAGGTTGGCAGCAACCACCAAAATGTTGTTAAATATGCTTCAGTGCACATGCGAGTGCTGAATGGTAGTTGTGTAGGAGTAAGAGGTGGGGAGGGAAACGGCATAAAGCGAATTCCCAGGCAGGGAGGCCTGACCATGTTTTAGGCAGCTCAAGACAATAAGCCATGATGGGTTTCTGCAGGACCTGGAAAGGACCAGGTCAGGAACCTCCCTTCATGTGTCTTTGATGAGGCAGCAGTCGCTGTGATCATGCCCCGGTGATAAAGCAGATAGTCCTAGAATGAGCCAAAAGGGGGAGAAGAACTCAACCCACAGGGGTACAAGACAGTTGCAGTTTTACGGTGTGAAAGTGTTCCCAATGCCTTGTAAAATATAGTCAAAGAAAGGCACTCTGTGTGGTTAAGTACAGCAGGTGGAGAGGAGAGCGCAGTGTGTGCTGTGGGCAGCAAGTGACACATCAATGCCTACTTACTGGGAGGGGGCAGGGGAGCAGGATTGCAGCCTGATGTTAAGTAGCTTTCTTAATACTCCTTTTTCTTGTTTTTGCAAAGTGCTATTTTTAAGTCAAGTAGAGAGTGTTTATATTAGGTAAATCCACCTTTTGACTAGAAGTGTTGTAATTTTGCCACAACAAAGGCAGGAATTTACGGAGTGAGGTTGTGTGGCAACAAAATCTGTTTATTTCTATTGTTCTTTGGAAGAGACAAGTTATCTTGCGTCACAGATTTTCAGCAGTAAGCATTTATGTTGGTGAACAGACCCCCTTTCTTTGTTCATACGTAGCAAGGGGAAGTGGCAGGAATGAAAAGCTAATTTTGCTCTTCACTGAAGCAGGGAGTATCGGGGACAGTGCAGTGCTAAGCTGCTCCTCTGGTTCCTGTTTGGCAGGCCTGCAAGGGGGAAAATGGTGTAAAACAGCTCTCAGGCCAACGTTTGGCAGAGTTTTTCCTGAACAAATGAGTTCAGTGTTTTAACCGGTTGTTTCCGGACTGATAAGGTGGCGGAATAATAGGCAAAAAATCCAAGGGCTGCCCAGTCTGACGTTGCTGGAGTGTTGTCTCTGTTTTGACTGGGGTCTTTTATAGTGCCTGCAGGTGTTGCATAAGCCACTAGGAAAGGCAGAGTTTGGAGGTGGGAGTAAAAATGTTAACTTTTACAAGACAAGCAATTTTTCAAATGTGAAATGATGGAAAAACTAGATGTGAAATAAGTTTTTAGGTTTCATTTCTAGTGAAATTACTAGCAAAACTGATCCAGATTTGTGAATAGTCTAGACATCCCTAATATAAGCTTTTCAATGAATAAATGAGCTACTAGAAGCGTTTCTAGTCCATTCCTGAGCACCCTCTTACAGTGTGCAGCACAATTACAAGGACTTTTAGAAACGTGTCATGCGTAGGATCAATTTTTTTTTTTAGTGTAAAAAGGGAAAATGCTTAGTTCAGCAGATATTTTAGTCCATAATCTTCATTTATTAATTTAAATAAAACAAAATACTGGATTTGAATACGGCAGTTGATAGTATTTCACAGCCTGTGAACAGAATGGAAATTATATTACTGTACTTGGAATAGGTGTCATGTTCTTTTATATATGAAGTAAAAGGCATATCAGTGATGTCTCTTTGATGATGGTATGTCACTACTGGCTGTAGTGTCTCTTTCCATTTACTAAAAATGGCATATTTTGTGTCAGAAGAGACCAAAAGTTACCATCTTTAAAGTTGATATCAGCTTAGCTATTGCTTTTGATGGAAGCATGATTAAACTGACAATATTTCAATTTTTATTACTTTTCTTTGGAATATGCCCTCTTTAATGACAATAATTGTAATTTAATAGTATGTCCAGCTGGTAATTTCTTGATACATTGCCTAGCTTATTTGTGGTAATGACATTTTTGGTATGTCGTCTAGAGATACAGCAGGATATTTTAGATCACTCATTGAGTCTTTCTGTGTTGTCATAAGCAGGTGTGATACAGTTATTTCAAGGCTGTAGTTCCTGCCTGTGAACTGAAGGAATGGCTTTGTGTTTAGACTCTATAAGGTTTTTTTTGTCTGCGAGTATATTGCAATAATGAAGTACTTAAAACCTCTCAGAGAGCTTGTAGCTAAGCTCCCCTGTTATGAGTTATAGAAATTATTTTGAGATCTTCTACTCAGGTATTGCATATGTTTTATTTTCTAGAGCTCAGGTATTTGGTTTTGCTGGAAGTCAGGTAATTCTTTGGAAAAGGCACTTTTATGCAACATTTTTAAAAAATAGTTAAATCCCCATTATCTGGCAGTAATATTTTTAGCAGAAAACTTCTGACTGGTTTGGCTGGCTGCTTCAGAGGTGTGCATGTGCTGATTCCTCTGGGGGTTTTCTGGAATTTAGCATATTTAAAAGTAAAGAACCTGAAAAAACCTCCTCTGCTCTGCAGTGATGGGATCGTGGATCAGGTAGACCTTTCAGATCTTGTGCAGATCTTCTCCTTATACTGAGTACTCCAAAAGGGAGGTAGTTTGTGATTTTTTTTTTTTAAATAAGTTATATTTCAGTAAAAACGATAGAGTTAACTGTTTTCTTTCTTCTTAACAGAGAAAACTCAAAGCCACTCGGGAATACAGGAGAGAAATCAGTAACTGTGCCCAGCCCTCTGTGTTTTTACAGGCGGGTCTTTGCCTCCACACTTAGGTTCAGTTAACTCAATGAATTTCTTAGTGGCAGCATATTTCCCCTGGAAACTTTTCCACTGTTTCTGAGACCTGGCTGTCTGCTCCCTGTTCTTCACCGCTGTGTTGTAACATCCCTACATTAACTGCAGGTTCCTGGGTCTGTGCCATGGTTCTCATGACCTACAGTCTTTCAGATCTTCTCTGTTTTGAATAGGCTTGGTAGCTCTTCAGGAAATGGAGCATTGTCCTCCTTCTTCCAAGGGCACCAGCATAACCATTTTTTTCAGAGAACATAACACAAACTGAGAACATACAACTGTTTGTCACATATGTTAATTGAGAGAAATGCTTGTTCTTTTTTCAAAGTTCAGTGAGTGAAAACAGGAGCTGCATTCTGGGTCTTGCACTGCCATCGAAACTTAGGGTTACTATGTGCCCATCACCTCTCTCTCTGTATTTCCATTTCAAGGCTGTTAAGATGAGGGTAAGAATGATCATGGTTGGAAAAGCTCTTTCAGGTCTTCAAGTGCAAGTTATTCTTTAAGAGCTTCTTCTTTAAGAATTTCTGCTTCCCAAGATAGTTCCCAAGACCAGTTCCACCAGGAGATTTTCTTCTTTGTAGGCCAATCCATACCTGGTTCACTCTGTTGCTGTGGATCAGCAATATCAACTTTAAGTGCCATCAGAGTGCCATCGGGCATTTAGAAGGCCACAGGCTGGGTCTTGTGACTAAGCAATCCTTTTCTTGCAGAACTTGTTTCTGCAAAATTTGTTTTATGGCTTTTGGGCTTTCCTTATTGCCATCTTGTGTTTCCTTGTTGCTGCCTGGTTCATCTAGGGGCAACGTTGGCACTGTAGGATGAAATTTTTGTGTAGACAGGAGGCAGAACTAGAATGACAAGTATTTTTTTCCTTGCGAGCCATGTGGAGTTAAAGCTGTATTTATGGCAATTTCACTCCAGTGAGAGAAATGGAGGGAGAAATGGACAGAGTTTAGGAAGATGATATCTGGGAGAGAAGAATAGGATTGGTGTCCACAGATAGAGCAATGAGAAAGATGGGAGAAGGCAGAGGCAAGAGGTGGTGAAGAATTTGCTCACCTCAAGGTTTGTTTTAAAATCAGAATTGGTGCTCTGCCAATGTTTATTCAGGACCAGGTAGCTGTGATATAATATTACAGGACTGTATGTTATCCTTGTGACATGTTTGCATTCTGTATCTTTCTCTTTCTGCTGAAATAATTGCAGTAAAGGATATGGTATGTGGTGTCCTTCTGCACCTGTTCCAAGGTCAGGTACAGCATATGTGTGAAAAATAGTTTCTAAAGTTTGTCTTCCTCAGTGTACATCCTGAGGCTAGTTACAAGAGACAATTAGAGTTAACTTTCCAAGCGAAAGGGTAGTATTAAAAAAAATAAAATCACAACCTGGATTTGAGCATGAACTTCTTGAGCATTGGTTTGGAAATTACCTGCTAATGTTACTGGCATATTTTCTACTGTTCCACATAAACATTCTCGGGATGTTCAAAGCTAAGGCTGCCAAAGTTTGGAGAGGTTTACTTTTGAGTGTACTTAATTCAAATGACAAGAACGGTCCATTTTGTGACCTGTTTATAGCCATTAAACAAACCGTAGCAAATGGATCTGCTTTACTTAATTCACTACATTTGGTGGAAGATTAAGAGCATGGAAAATACATTCATGAAAATAGGTATGTTTGTGTCTGATACTGTGCAAATCTTTGTATACTGCAGAACTGTAATTTCTTAAATAAAAGTAGGAGTTCACTCTGCAAGACAAAGAATTGAAAATAAAATACAAATCTTAATACTTAAGATGATTATTAGGTAACTGCTTTGGCAGACTGAATATTGGGGGGATTTGGTTATTTCTCATTGTGAGCTATATATGATCACACTTGTAAATCTCCAAAAATAGTATAAACATGAAAAAATGTGATTTATGTTCTGGTTAATTTTAATGAAAAGAATAACACATTTTAAGGGTTTTTTGATTGTATTTTGTTTTCAAGGTGCTCTCAACATGTTAAAAGAGTTGATGTATTTTTCCATAACAAAATATTTTTATATTCCCTGTGTTACAAAGCTGCTAACTGAAATTCTATTTTTGCTTCTCAGGTTGTTTTTGAAGTGGTCACTTCAGGTCACCCAGGATATGTGGCTATTGATGAAGTGAAAGTTTTAGGACATCCATGTAGTAAGTACCTATCTGCCATTTTAAAGCCAGCCCCCTAAAATGAATGTGCCACTATGCTTCAATAAATGTGGAGCAAAAGATAAGGAAAATGTCAGAAAACAATGTCACTGCTATAAATACAGGCTGAGTATGTACAAAGTGTTGCTAGCATTTGGGCACTGTACCTTATTGGCTTTAGAGACATCTCTTATATGCACCTTGTGTACAGCGCTTGGCATGAGCCGCAGACCCTAACTGGGCCATCTAACGACTCCCTCAGAACAAGTCATCAAGATTTGTTGACCAGTTTTCTGTCTGCATCAAAAATTCAGTGCAGCCACAAGCTGAGACGTTAGTGAGAGCAGATGAACACCACAAGAGCTGAATATGTATGATTATTTTTTCCAAGGCTTAGAAGGAAGAAAACTCAGTTGGCTGAGGGCTGAGGCTTTGCTAAGCAAGGTTACTTAGGGTACTTCCCAAGGTTCATGGCTCAATTTCTGCACTGTTTTCCTTCCTTATGTTTCAGGTATGTTTCCTTATCCCATTATTAAGGATATGTAAAACTTTACTGTCCTAAGTTCTTTCAAAACTGATGTCAAAACAAAACCTTGTAAATTAAAGCTTTAATATAGTAATCCAGTTGTAATTGAACAGGCTACTTACATAAACGATTATTTCACCTATTTGCTATTTGTTAAATAGGGTGTATTAAGATCATACGTGGAATTGTAGGTTGTGATCTTATTGACCAAATGACTGAGTGGGGAAAAAGACACCACCTTCTGTGTAATTGTTCACCTTCCTCTTATACCACATTGTGCTTGTGTGCATTCTTTGTGGCTTGTAAGAGCTGCAATTTAAGATAAAAAGTGGTTTATCAGTTAGTACCAGAGAACCTCGTAAAAATGGTTTTAGTGTTAGTGGCAAGAAGACACAGACATTTCTTCAAATACAGAGACAGTTATGCAGAATCAGCAGCTGTTACTTCTGAATCACTTAGTTCTCATAAACACAGCAGGCTCTCATGTTGTTACACGGTATTTGTGCTTCTGCATTTTGAATTTATATCTTTGGTTCAGGTAGGACAAGTCTAAAGCAGCATTTTATCAGCTTACTAATTTTTCTTACACAGATTTAGAGAGGTTTGATCTGTGCACTTATACCAATCAATTCTCAAAACCTGCAAGTAGCTCTTCTTAATGTGGAGACTGAGTTACACCCCTATAGTGCATAGAGTTCTAACGTGACAGTGTTGAAATGCAAAAGCTTTAATGAAAAGTTCTTTGATGAAGTAATTAAAATGCTAGAAATTGAGACATCAAACGAGTTACATTGTCTACAAAAAATGGAAAAAGTGTGAAAGTTGGAATAGAACTACTGTGTGTCTAAAATTTTGCAAGACTCATAATGCTATTCTTTCTGTATATTGCCAGAAAAAATACTTTTGGAATGATTAACTCTTTAAACAAAAATTTAAATGGGAAAAATATTTGCTAGGCAGTTGTCTGGGTACTATGGACAAAGACCAAGCAGAAGGCAAGTTGTAAGCACATAGAACTGAAAGGGATGGATTTTGGGGGCGGGGGGTGAGTGGGTGGGATTTTTCAAGTTTGTGTGTGTGTGTGTTTGCTTTTAAAACCTGATGCCCCTCTCCACTTAGGCCATACCTGACAATTCAGACAGGCTAGCTTTCCAGAGTTAAAGAAGACTGAGAAAAAAAAACCCAAATAAAAGCAATGTAAAAAAAAAAGTCACTGAGAAATGGGGAACTTACTGAAGAATTTAACTTGATAGTCAGACATGAATAGTTTGATAGACAAGAGGATGACTTTGGCCTAAAGTCTGTCTGTCCTAATTGCGAAGTATTTAAGAAAAAAAGCAGTATGGCTAATAAATTTGCTGTAAGGACAGCTATCATTAAAAGATTTCCTTCCATAGTTAGATATTAATTTGGGCTATTTCATTGCATCTCCTCCTTCTTATACTGCCTTGCACTGGATACTAAGTAACCTTTTCTTGAATTCTGGTAGCTGGCTATTTATAAATTCCTTAAAACTGCAATTTCTCCCAGTGATAAGGTCTTTTAAGAAAATGCTATCAACAGTTTAAATGGTTGCGATGCTGCTAGAAAATGTACGTTTAGTTTGCCAGTTTATTGCTAGTACTAACATTTCCATGTCTGAAAGCAATGTTTAGATCCTGGCTTATCTGCTAGTATAGACAGTGCAAAAAGTCCCCTTGTCTGCAGCAGGATTTGAATGGTTGGGGAATACTGCCTTTTCAAGGATAAGCTTCCCTATCAAATTTGTATGTTTTTCTGTGTCATGTGGTTGACTCTTTCCAGTAAAACAAAAATGCACATGCTATCTTTCTTCCTTCAGTGGACAAAGTTCTTGTTTGAATACCTACTTCATTTGTTAGATTATTTGTAGCCATATTACTTCAATTTTTACTGGGGGTGTTTTCTCTTTCTAAATGAAAAATAAATGTTGGTATGGAGAATGCGTTGTGGTTTGTTTTTTTTCTGCAGTGTTGTTGAAGAGAATTGTATTTAAAGAATACAGCTGTAGTTGGTGAGAAGTGTTATGTTAGTATTTTAGCCGTTTGGTGCGCTACATTTCTAAGGCATCTCCTCTATAGACAGTGTACCTGGTTAAAAAAAAAAAAGAAAAAAGATCTTCCCCGACAACATCACTCAACTTCTTACTGTTTTGTCTAGTTGGTAGTGTAAGTATCTAATCGGTTTTTGTTCAAAACATAATTAGTTTCCAATATGATCTTTATTAATAGAGTGTTATTGCAAGAAGTATACTGAGCTAAGATAATTTACACAGCAGGAACAATTAAATAGCACCCTTCTCTTCTGCTCTTTCCTTGGTACGGAAGTAAACCAACCTAAAATCTAATGTGTAGTCAGTGATTTGAACCTTTTAAAGCAGGGCTATTTCATTTGCTTGGTGTATTATTCATAGTTAGTACTTCCGTGTTGCGTAACTTCAATAATTTTTCTTCTTCCAACAGCAAAAACTCCCCATTTCTTGCGTCTTCAGAGTGTGGAAGTCAATGCAGGACAATTTGCTACTTTTCAGTGCACTGCCAATGGTGGAACAGACTCAGGTGACAGACTCTGGTTACAGGTAATTTCTTTATTTCGTAATGCTCTGAGATCTGGGGGGAGGGGAGTTCATACTCTGAAAAGAATGTAAAACATGAACAATCATAGGACTGTCCAATTCATCAATATTAGATTTTAGAGCACCTTTGAACTGCTACATAGTAGGCGTTCTGTTGTAGAAAATGATACCGGAAGATTTTCCTCCCTTGTTTCAATGGGATGCCTTCTTAAAAATAAAGGTACTGGTTTTTGTTACATGTGGCTGTCATGAGTAAAGGCTAAATCCCCAAGGAAGAGCACGTGACTTTCTTATAATGTCTATGCTGACTAACTGCAACATTACGCATAATAATTTTCTTGGCTTACCTCTGTTTCTGTTTAGTATTTTCAGCTGAAATTGCATTCTTACTTTTTAAGTCTGGAGAAGACCAGTATGACCGTCAAATCTGACCTTCTGTATTATAGAGCCAACGAATCTTACCTATATTCATTGGATCCATAATTTTTTACTTATTCAGTAATACAGCTTCTAGATAGGTGTCAGATCTTGATTTAAAGACTGTCTCCAACTTGTTTTCTTTCAGTAAAGACAGTATCCCCTTATCCATATATGTAACCTTGTATCAAAAACATGCATCTTACTTGATCTCTTTAGTAATGGGGGTGCAAGTTTAACTGTCTTGCTGCCATCATTCCAGATTTGTCTGTTCTCTACAGCAAACAATAGTCTATATTTGGACTTAGCATTAGGGATATACCAACCTCCAGATCCCTATGCTTTCCATACGTGAAAAACAACCTGCTAGAACTGGGTCTGTGAGAAGGAAATAAGGGTGCCTAAAACAGTGCCTAAGGAGATCAGTCAGATGAAACTGCAGTATGTGGAGAAGGAGGGATAGGAGAAATTGAAGCAACAGTAACAGGTGGGACTTAGAGATTAAATTCTCTATTTTTGTTGTTTAAACGATTTCAAACTTTTACTATAGTTTTCCTTTCACATTGCACTTGGTGCAAAATTTCATCAAGCGCTTTAGAAATGATTCATTTAAGTGTGACAGGTTAAACAGCTGAGTAGTTATAAGAAAACTGGTGCACAAACAAGTAAGTAAAATCACTTGAAAAGCAAAGACTTGTATTTATCTCTATATGAATGATGAACTGTTACGTCTATCCAGAAGGAGCCGGATCAAATACAGCAGAAGGGAATGGAAATCTCCTTTGTTTTTATTTGGGTTTGCATGGGTATTTTCAACCTCTGTGCCAATATAAGGCTGATATTTCTCTAACGCTCCAGCCCTTTAAGGCCAGTATTACAGTGTTGAATTGGTAGAATTAGACTCCTGTCTTTCCTAAGCCACTGAAATTTTTAGAGAGAATGGTTTTTCCGTTCATGGAAAGAGTTTAACACATACTGGAAAATAATAGGTTGCTGTTTCATCAGTGATGACCTTTCTAGAACCTTTGAACTCTTGCATAATGCTGTTGTATAAAATTGAAGGCAGAATTCAATATAGGGAAATCCTGATTCCATTTCCATAGATTTCAGGACAGTATAATTTCAGCTTTAACTTTTTTTCACAGAATTTAGGACACACATAAATTCTTTGCAAGGCTGGAATGTAATTTATTTTAGAAAATAAATATCCATCTAGATTTTATGAAATATAAAATCATTCTTCTTAACAGCAGTAGTGATTCCAGAATATTTGCTGAGCTTGGTTAAGTGATTTGTTGTTTATACATGATTATGAGATTTTTTTTTTCCTCTATGTGAAGGATAAGAAAGTAGTGACAGATTGACTTTTTGAGGAATTTTGTCTTCCCACAGGGCCACTGTTTATTTATCCTGCCCATGCAACTACAGGTCCCTCTGGTAATCAGTCCAAGGTTGTGCAAATTCCAGGTGTGCCTTTGTGTAAGAACATTTTAAAAGTTGACAGGACTCCTGGATAGCTTGGATTTATTTTTGTACTCTTTTGCCAGTTTCCACAGATGTCTGCTGCAACTTCCAGTAGGACCTATCAGACAGCTCCATGTGTGGGATGTTGCAAATCAAGGCTGTGAGATACAGTTTCCCAACAGGATTAGCTATATTTTAGTGTACTAGATCACTATGGGGTAACAGATCCCCAGACCTTGCAGTTTGCCATCAATCAACTGAGACCGTCTGGTTTCATGGTGTGATATTGAGGAATTTTGTATATCTCATGACACTGCCACAGGACCATGAGTACAATGCAGCTATCTGTAATAGCTGACAGAAAACATGGTATCTTCTACGTCATAGGACTGGTTAAATGGATGTTCTTGAAGGTCTTTTCCAACCTAAATGATTCTATGATTCTATGATTCTATGATGTTAAAGATGCTTTCATTCCTGGTAACAGTAGAACCAATATTCAACTACAAAATATCTTAATAAAAGACATTCGTATGTACACTAGAGCCACAATAAAATGATCACCATTCTCTGGAGATATTTGTGCTAGCACTCAGGTAATAGGGATTCAGGTTTTAGTGGTACTACAAATGGGTCATGCAATCTCTGTGATATGCCTAGCTTGTCCACCGATAATATTAAGCCCTTTCTGCCATCCTTTTGGCGGTTTGTTTCCTTAAATTAATAAAACCTTAAGGGCAAACCATAGTAAATAAATAAATAAATACAGGTATGTGATTTTATCAGGGGCTTCTCAGCATTTCTGCCATGTAAGTCATATCAGGAGGCCTAATCTGTTTGGATTTGGCAATTCCAGAATATCGTGAGATAATTTGCTCCCAAATGATTTCCAGTACCTGTCATTTTTTTTTCAGATTCATGTTGTTAGTCTGGAGTACAGGTAAATTGCCAGGGTGAAATCAGTTGACATTTCTGTCTGTTTCCAGTAGTGTCAGGATTTAGTGACAGGATTTCACTCCTGTACTTCAATCTCTTTTATATAGTACCTTTCAGCTTGTATGCAGCAGAAGACTTCAAGTTTAGTAGTACACATTTTTTTGGTGAACAAATAGTTTACTTTTTACAGTCTGTTAGACTGTGAGGGATATACGTTCCTTAAATAAATAATTGTAACTTGGTTGGTTATTTTGGTATCCTTGTCTTTGCTGAGTAGTTGTTGGAAACAGCATAGATGTTCTTAGTTTAATAATACCCAGGCCTTGAAGCAGTCCTAAGTGAAATCATATTTTATTTCCCTCCTTGTTTTGGGGGGTTTTTTTTGCTTTTCAAGCCTATCCCACTCTTATTCCCTATGGAATATGAAGTCTGTTAATTTACTGAGTATTATGAAAGTTTTTGCAATTAAAAGGGTGATGGGGGAACCGCAATTCATAGGTTAGCTGCCCAAATTAGACCACTGAGCCATGAAATTTGTTTCATGATGCTGTGATCAGTATTTGGTCTTTCAGAAAAGGGAAGACAGAAAGCTGTTTACCTATTCCATAGTGCAGTGCTTTGCAAGAAAAACATTTTTCCTGATCCTGCTAGGCAGCCACGCACTCTAGTGCATGAGCTATGATTGCAAGCTTGTGAGATAATTTGACAACAACTTGTGGTTTTTTTCAGTGATATCATTGCAAGTTAAAGTCAAACGAAAGGACTCAAGAATACAACACAGCCTCATACAAGCTTGTTTTTGTTGTTGTAATTAGTGTCCAATTAATAAGGTCACTGGGTAGATTGTATGTTTATGAACTCATGTCCCCATTAGCTTATGTTCTAAACATAAACATACCTTAAAAATAAATCTGATGACACTAATGAAGGAATGTTTATAATTAACAGATGTGTCCCATCTCCTTATATTTTCTTTATCACATCTGTGGACAGCACAGGTTATTGTCAGTATGGGATGACTCTTTCTGTTCCATTGAATGATCGAACAAAAATGCCATTCCTGTGCTCTGTCCTGTGTTCCCACTGTAAGGACTGTAGCAATTGCTGTAATTTTTTTTTAATTAAACAAATTCCCTTTGAAACTACAAGCTCCAGGAGTTGGTAAGATAAAGCACTAGGCACTAAAGGAGCTGGGAATCCCAAGGAATGGAAATAGACTTCAGAAAAAATCCCAAACATTTGTAGGTGGGAGCCAAAGTTAGAATTTGGAAAGAAATTAACATGTGGAACACAGAACAGTTAATGGTCAAGTGAAAGCAGCTGAGACAATGTCTTCTGAAAAACTTGTGCTAGTATTAGCATTTAGTAAATTGGCACAAGAAACACAAATCTGTATTATAGGAGAAAGAGGGTAAAATTCTTTTATGGAAGTAACCTTCTTTTGATGCAGCCTAGAGCATTGAAAAAGCAAACATTTTGCTTTCTACCAACACGTTTGAGCCAGGAGTCTAAATTGTAGCTTGCAAATTAGAAGGAAGTTTAGAAAAATAAAGATTTTCTTAAAAACAGGTAAATTTGTTCCACTGCGAGCCCAAGGTATACACATACATAGATTTTCTTCTCTGCGTTATGAAGTTTGAACTGTCATGTATTGAATATTTACATAGAGAAAATACTACATTTAATAGTAACTAAAATTAAAATTATTATGAAGTGAAAACTGCTTAAATATTAAAATATTTTCAAGGCAATGTTTGGGAAAAGTTGTGCCTCTGCAGCCTTAAAAGTTTGAACCTCTTGAGCCTACCTTTTTAAAGCTACATACTAACATCTTGGTTTTTTTCTGTAGAATCCCCATCTCTTTCAGTATAGTGGACATACTCATTTGATGATTAGCTCCTTAATAAGTGGGTTCCTTCACACAAGTATATTTAGGGCTTCACTTTGCTTACTAAATACTATACAAATCAATTCTGAAAACAGGTTTATTCATTTTCTAATGGAATCTTTTCTACTAATCTTAATGCTTCAAAATATTAAGTTGTTTTTGTGGGATGGATTGATATAATCTTCAACAGAAACACTAAGAAACAAAAGCAAAATGTATCCCTTACTTTTGGAAATAGTGTCTGAGACATCTGGACCTGATTCTCTGCATGTAAGGCACTGAGCACTTTCCATGCTCGGTGTCTGCTGATGTTAGTTGCAATAGCAAGCGGCCAGTACTTCGGGGAATTGACTGCAAAGACCAAAATTAGGCTTCCAGAATATCAGCATACAGTTAGAAGAGTCCTGGGAAAAGTTTAAGTGAAGTGACATAAGGTCTCTGCGACAGAGGCACATCTGTTAAATTATGGAATCACACAGATTCTGCAATTGGCTTGTTTGTTCCCTAGCTTCTCAGGCCTGGCTCCATCTCTTAATTTTCCCACCCCCATCTGCTGCTGCTTCTAAGTTGCAGCTGGTTCATTCAGTTCCCTCTATGTGCTACTTGTTCTTAGAACGATCTAAAGTGTGACTTCAGCAAAACTGCTGTTCAGAAGATACCCAGGTATCATGAAATTCCATTTTAATATCAAACCCAATCTTTTAATACTAATTTCTAAAGATTTGTTGTAGGATCACTAAACATGTGGCAGTTGTATTTTTCAGAAACTTGTACCTTGACTCATTGTGGGTAGCCTCTCTTGAGAGGTTCCTCAAACAGTGGAAAGCTACAGTTGATGAGAGAAGTCATCACTTCACTGAAGTAATATATTTTTCCTAGCCTCATTCTAAAACGTGGTTGAAATTCAAATAATTAATTAAAAAATTAATTCTCAGACACATAACTTTTATTGCAGAAATACAGACCTAAGAGTAAAAATTTGTTGAAGGCAAGCACATAACAATAGGATCTCAGGATATGTCTGACAGCTGTAGGTAAGCATCATCATCAGACTTAACAACAGCAGGAGACTAATGGGTATTCTCTGATAGAAGGGGAGAGGGTGAAATCTTTCACACCTATGTGTTGTCGTTTAACCCCAGCAGCAACTAAGCACCATGCAGCCGCTCAGTCACTTCCCCCACCCAGTGGGATGGGGGAGAGAACTGGAACAAAAAAGATGAAACTCGTGAGTTGAGATAAGAACAGTTTAATAGAACAGAAAGGAAGAAACTAATAATGATGACAATAATAAAATGACAATAATAATAATAGAAGAATTGGAATATACAAAACAAGTGAGGCACAATGTAATTGCTCACCACTCACCGACCGATGCCCAGTTAGTTCCTGAGCAGCGATCCACCCCTCCTAGGCCAACTCCCCCCAGTTTCTACACTGGCCATGGTGTCACATGGTATGGAATACCCCGTTGGTCAGTTGGGGTCAGCTGTCCTGGCTGTGTCCCCTCCCAGCTTCTTGTGCCCCTCCAGCCTTCTTGCTGGCTGGGCTTGAGAAGCTGAAAAATCCTTGACTTAGTCTAAACACTACTTAGCAACAACTGAAAACATCAGTGTGTTATCAACATTCTTCTCATACTGAATCCAAAACATAACACTATACCAGCTACTAGGAAGAAAATTAACTCTATCCCAGCCAAAACCAGGACACTATGGTTTATGCATACAGAATGCATGCTACTTCATTTGCAGCCAAGAAACTAAGAACAGTATCACTGTAATGGCCTGTCTTCTCTACCCTATGTAAACAGTTTGTTACCTGTTAATAAGGGATTTGGCTTTTCTTCTTGTTTTTCCTGAAAGCTGTCTTTCACCTAATTCAGTGTATCTTTTTTTGTATCTTCAGTAATCTTTTGCTGAAGGTATGAAGAGTATGAAATATTTTATTCCTCTACATACAAAACTGCAAAACCTATACGCATTATTTATTATTTATTCACACGAAGAGATACAATCCTGTGTCAGAGGGAGTTCTGGAAAGCAAATTGTTTTCCTTAGGAATACACGCACACACACAAATGAGAGGTATCAAAAATATCCTTGTGATAATGTAGAACAGTGCAATGACTCCTAGCAAATTATGAAAATAAAATGTATTTATAGGATATACAAAATAGTTTGTGTGTGTGTGCATATGCTTGTTTATGTAAATCACATAAGGTATCCCAGAAGGTGAACTCAAGTCCTGGAGTTTCATAAGAATTTTTTGTTATGCTGTAAACTCTGAGGCTTTCACATAATTACTGTTTTCATTGCTAAGTCTGGAAGCACTTGAGGAAAAAATGTTTCAGCCATTTTTGAGTACTAAGATAATGAAGCACTATTTTACCTGTTAAAATTAAATCATATACATATGTAACAACTTAGTAACACAAACAGGTAGAACTATTAATGTAAACTGTACAATGAGATAGGCCTAAAGATGTTCTTTTGAATATTAAAAAAAAATAGTTTGGGTTTGATCAGTAGGTGCTTTTGTGTACTACGGGAGTGCAGGAGATCATTCTTCCTCCTGCTCATAAATAGCTCAGTCTTCTGAGACTGATCAAACCACCTTGTGCATAGCCAATTGTCCTGAGTCCATTGACTTGAGAAGAGCTTTAATGACATCAATCAACTAAACATTTTGCCAAGACTACACACATCCCGATGCCTGTTCATCCTGATGTGGTTTTTTTTGTAGATAACCTGAGATGATTTTACTGTTAGAAGGATAATTAGTGCCCTGTGGGAAGGAGCAGTAGCTGTTACTGAATAAATGAAATTTAAACTTTTTAAAAATCCAGGTATTTAATATTATTTACGGGTTTTGGCATGTTAATTTCCTTGTTGTCCCCTCTCCACTCCAGTATGCCTTTCTTGCAGTCAGTATTGTATATTTTCCATTAATTGTCATTAATCAGTTTTAGTTGCTTTTCATTAATTGCATAGTAATCTTACTATATGACAGAAAAAGTTCTATGAACAGCAGAATATAGGAGGCTTGTGATGTGTGTCCTGTTTGTGTTACCCAATGTCTAAGGAGCTGTGATCTTTGATGAAATCTTTTCCTTCATTATCTGCCTTAAATATGAATTATCTGATGCCTATAATACGCTTTAGCTTATGTTTGGGGTAACTTTGCAGAACTGCAGAACTGTGCTGTTTATTTTTACAGACATGGTAAGAACTGAAATACTCCTTCAAATTTGCCTGGATTTTGTTGGGAGGCTTTAAATTCTTTGAGGAGAAATGAAAAAGTAACACACATATGGATGGTCTGACATTCTTACCAATTTCCTTACCTTAGGCTAAAAAAGAAAGAAAGAACAAAACAAAACAAAACCAAAACCATTTATATTTGACTAATAGAAAAACTTGTGCACATGTTAACAATTATATGTAGCGTTCATTATGTATACTGATTACACTTCATAATGGATAATAATGCATTATAGAGACGAGTCAGAAGTACTGTTCAGCCTCTTTGTTACTGACCTGGATGCTGATAGAGTGCACCTTCTGCAAGTTCACAGACAGTACAAAGTTGGGAGGAGTGGCTGATGCACCGGAGGGTTGGGCTGTCATACAGAGGGACCTTGACAGGCTGGAGAAATGGGCAGAGAGGAACCTCATGAAATTCATTAAAGGGAAGTGCAAAGTCCTGCCCCAGGGAAGGAAGAATCCCATGCACCACTACACACTGAGGCCTGAAAGTAGCTTTGTGAAGAACCTGGTGATTGTGGTGGACAAGTTGACCATGAGCTAGCCATGTGCCCTTGCAGCAATGAAAACTAACAGCCTCCTGGGCTGCATTAGGAGTGTTGCCAGCAGGTTGAGGGAGGTGATACTTCCCTTCTGCTCAGCACTGGGGAGACGCGTCCGGAGTGCTGTGCCCAGTTCTGGGCTCCCCAGTACAAGAAAGATATGGACATGCTGGAGGAGAGTTAAGGGACTGGAGGATCTGACATACAAGGGCAGAGCTGGGACTGTTTATTCTGGAGAAGGGGAAGGATCAGGGGAGATCTTGAAGGGAGTAGAGATGGCAGAGCCGGACTCTTCTCAGTGGTAACTAGTGCCAGGATAAGAGGCAGTGGGCACAGGATGAAATAGAGGCAATTCTACTTAAACATGAGAAAAAAAAATATTATTGTGTTCAAACAGTGGAACATGTTGTTTGGAGAGGCTAGGGAGCCTCTATCCTGGGAGATACTGAAAATGCAGATGGATGCAATCATGAGCAACTTGCTGTAGTTGACCCTGCTTTGAGCAGGGGGCTAGGACTACATGATCACCAGAAATCTCTTCCAGCCGCAGTTATGTAATGATTTAAAAATCACTATTCTTGTCTGTAGCATTTAGCAACTTTACTGATAAGGAAATACTGAAATAGAGTTTCTTGGGTGAGGTGAGATATGTGCCTACGTACACATGCTTTTTCAATAATTGATTAGATTAATCTTTTTTCCCATTTTAACCTCTTGGTTTGTCTTTGAATTTCTATTTCTGTCAGTTTACACCTCTTATTTCTTTACTTCTGTCGATCATAAAGGAAGAGAAAGGAAATTCTCAGCAATAAGAGCACACAGAGGAAATCCAGCAAAGCAGTTGGGATGGGGTTTTGGCTATCAATGAACACTGACCTATTAAACCTCTGATCACACTCAAATTCCAGCAATTTATGTGGGAGGAGTAGTATATTGCTAGGAGAGTGTTGGAAATACAAAATCATCTGTTAAGGCAGAGGCTGTAGTCTAGTACTGTGTATAAAATGCCAGTAGTAGAGGAAGTGGCAAGAAGAAGCTCCTTTTCATATGATTTACAAGTGTGAAGTAAAGAAAATGCAAATAGGTACTTTGAAGCATCTGTGGAACAATGCGTTGTTACCTGTATATCCCTGTTCCTTATCACTTACATAATTTTTACAGCACAATTTTATAAACATCTGCATACGATATTGTGTTAGCTAGTTGGGTTTATGTTTATTTTAACTCTGAGTTTTAATTTGCACAAACTCTGTCACAATAATTTTTTAGGAGGCAAACTTCAATTTTTCTGATTTTCTGAATTTTAAGAACTTTGATAAAATGTGATAGAAGGATTTAGTTTAATTTACATTTTCTCTTTCCCTAAAGAGAGGCATAAGAAAGAAATGTGACAAATCTCACCTTTCTAAACATTAATTCAAACTTATAAAATTTTAAAGTATGTTCACATGTATTAGAGATCCCACACCAATTTTTGGAATAAGGTATCTAAGTTTATTTTAATTGTTCCACTCTAGCTGTGAGCAAATGCATATACTACAAGATTTATACCTTATGACATAAGGTATAAAAGGTATATACTTAGATTGTATGAAAAGTCAGATACATTTTTGAATAGGTGTACCTACACTTCCAAATCAGTTCCTCTTACAAAAGAGTTGTTAGATTAGGTGCTCATCCTTTGAGGAAGATGAATGCATTGCTTATGTGATGGGCTTTGTTGTGAACAGCTACATCTCTTCCCTCTGGGCAATAGGGCTGAAGGCTTCATCACACTTAGAGCAATCCCTTTTCTCTCTTCTGTGTGTTGGGATGCAATCTCTCATCAGGGATAACACCAGCCAGGCTTTTTTACCTGGGCTTACTGGTTTTATTCTTATGTGTATATAGATTTAATTAATCTTTCTCTGATGCTAAGATTTCTCTTACAGAATCTTCAATTATTAGTGATACCAGAGACTAGGAGAAGTTAATTAATTGTGGACTGTTAACATTAAATCCCAGTGAACATATGCAAGAAACAGAAAGACATCTTGAAATCAATGTTATCTGTGAGGTGGTGTGACTTCAGTGATGTTTCAGAGCTGACCAGCAGAAACCATCCAGCCTAGTGTTTTTATTAGTAAACTATGTACAGCTGAATTTGCAAAATGTTTTTGGAGTGTGGTAGGAATGTACGGTAAAGGTGCCTTTCCTCCTTGGACACCATCTTTTCCTGTATAGGTTAGTGTCAGCAAGGTGCTGTGTACACTTATTACTGGCATGACTCTCTGAGTGCTGAGATTGCTTTAGGACTAAATTCTCAAAACCAGGGAACTGACATACTCTCAGAAGTGTTGGAAATGGGTTGCCAGTCTGCTGTCCTGTTTTTCCATCCAAGTCTAATGAAATCTTTCCTCCACAGCAGTGTGCTGCACAGGCTGGTTCTTGCAAGGGAAGCACAACTGGGGTTCACAGAGATACTATGACCAATGAAATGCACAGCTGAAAAAACTAAAATGCTTGATGGTGTGATAGCTACTCTGAATCTGTATTCTAGCCTTACACTACTTGTATGAGATGGTGCCACTGTAACAATGGAGACAAAAATGAGCCTTATATTCTTCCACTTAGAAACATTGCAGAAGCCTGACTAGCGAAGCTGCTTTGCAGGGTAAGCCTCCCAATCCACCCAGACCGCCCTGCCTGGCACAAGAATCAAATATCAGAAACCATGAAGAAATGTCAGTGTGCTTTGTTATTAATATTAAAAAAATGCAGATAAGGGTAAATGGAAGAATAAACTTCACTCCTATCTTCATGAACCAGCTCCACCATTCCTAAGTGATACGGAAGCTTAAAATTTTATCCAAAGTAGTTGATTTCTGATGAAAATACCTGACAGAAGCAGCTATTAAGTTTTACATTATGACATTAGTCAAAACCTTTAAATCAGAAACTGTCCAGATCAATGAGCACTGCAGACCACATTGGTAGTACCAAAAAAGCAGCTAAAAACTTTAGTGGATGTGAGCAAATTCGATGATTTTAATTCAAGAAAACTAAGCAACCCTTGATACAGTAGAAAAAAAGAAGTACTGTAGATAGAGGGGAGAGAGGTCCTTATCTCTGTGGTGGTGCCAGTCATCCATCAAGTTGCAAGGAATGATAATGGGTGGTGTTCTCCAGAGGCCTTACTTCAGCACCTGTCTAGCAGAGGGGGATGCTGCTCTGCCAAGAGTGTGTTTGTGACACTGAAATATGCATTTTGTTTTCAACTGTTCCTGCTTGTGAAGGGAATATGGAGTCTGAAAACTTTTAATATAGGTATTAAAATTTTTGCCTTGAAAAAAACCTTTTTATCGCAAAAATGTAACTCTTAATCCTCTCTTTGGTAATCTCCTGTGACCAAAAGAGATTTGGGGGAAAAAGTAAATCTGAAAAATATGTGAACTGTAGAAGTTTTGCTTTTAGAGGTGCACTGAAACTCTAGGAAATCCACTAGGACCTTGGTTATGGACAACAGTACAAAACCTTAAGACAGCTGGAGACAGCTTGGGAAAGTTTGTTTGCAAGTAACCTGAAAAATTAGTAGATTTGGATCCTCCTCATTTGCTGAAGATGCCCTGTTGCACCTTATATCTATAAAGAGTGTCAGAAGTGCCACTTAAAGAGCCATTATTATTTTTATTTAACAAGGATGATACGAAACCTGGACTCTAGACAAAAAGTTTCTGGTAACAGGTAGTTGTTCTTTCTTCTTCCTTTTTTCCCTGTTTTAGAACTGTGTCTCAGATATTCAGAAACTACCAGATACATACATTGATTTGCAGAAAATTTGCTTACCTGCAGACATTTATGGACATATGCAACTTAGAGGGGATGCACATAAGTCTTCACCTCTCCATCCCTATCCATCCCCATATATATTCTCATTTGATGAAGTGACCCGTAAGAAAAGTTGTTCTGGGATTACCTTTACCAGTCTAACCTTTTTGATATTCCTGTCTGAATTTGAAAATGAAGCAACCAAAGTAGCATTCTCTTTTCAAGAAACTCAGGGTGATGTGTTAATCTTCCAGTTATTCTGGATTGTTAAATAATATAGCATATCGTGATTAGCAAACCTGAGATAATGGAACAGTTGACCTATGCCACGGGAGGCTGGTTAAATTCAACTTGCTTTTCAAGAGCATATTAGGTATGCCTGTTTCTGGACCCTGAAGACTGCCTTGATATAAAGCACAGTTCAGCAGCAGTAGAATCACTTAGGGACACATATGAGTTAGGCAATTGATGAAGTAAATTCAGTAATCTTTCTGTGCTATGCTCTTGGACCTTTGGGAGAAGGAAACAGTGACCTTTACAATGAATACTGTAGTTAAAATGTACAAGCTTACCGCTGGGAGGTATTGTGTTCAAATTGGAATGGAATGGAGGCTTCTTTCTTAAGACCAAGGTCTGTTGAAGCTGTTTTGAGGCAAGGAGAACCAAAGTAAAGATTAAATTAAATTAAACCCAAAGGGAAGATGATAGGAAGGAAACAGAGCAGTGGGGGAGGTGTGTGTTGGGGGTGGGAGCTGTTAAACTATGTGACTGACTCAGTAATTAAGACTGAAATACCTCCAGCCAAACCCCTTCTACATTAGCTTCCCTGTTACATGAACTAATGTGTACCTTACTTATTACTGATTATTATTGTTATGGTTGTCTTTATTCACAAATTGCACTGTTAGTGTTGAGGAGTTTACTATAGCTTTCTTTAACCATAGTCATGTGTCTCTTCTCGCCATTCATTCCTCCCATTTGGAAGAATCTTTTCAGGAAGCTGCTGCCTCACCCTTAACAGGGCATGGTTTCTCATCATCAGATATGCGTGCACTTCTTTCTTGGCTACTTCTTCCTTACCTGCTTTGTAGGACTTAGTATTCCTTTGGTTTTGCCTGCTATTCTGGTTGTTTAAAACTTTGGAATAGACTTCAGGTTGTCCCCAGAACTTGCATGTTGGATTTTCTTCATCCCACGCTGCTTTTCTTCCCAACAAGATAACAGTTTTCCAGTGAAGAGAATGTGGGACATAAGCGCACTGTTTTTTAACTCTCCTGTTATGTACTTGGATAGAAAAGGCAAATGCCTGCATTAGTGTGATGGGTTAACCCTGGCTGGACGCCAGGTGCCCACCAGAGCCGTTCTATCACTCCCCCTCCTTCTCAGCTGGACAGGGGAGAGAAAATATAACAAAGAGCTTGTGGGTCGAGATAAGGACAGGAGAGATCACTCACCAATTACCGTCACGGGCAAAACAGACTCAGTTTGGGGAAAATTAACTCGATTTATTACAAATCAACCGGAGTAGGGTAATGAGAAATAAAACCAAATCTCAGAACACCTTCCCTCCACCCCTCCCTTCTTCCCGGGCACAACTTCACTCCCGGATTCTCTACCAACCCCCCAGCGGCACAGGGGGACAGGGATGGGGTTTACGGTCAGTTCATCACACGTTATTTTCTGCCGCTTCATCCTCCTCAGGGGGAGGACTCATCACACTCTTCCCCTGCTCCAGCGTGGGGTCCCACCCACGGGAGACAGTCCTCCACGAACTTCTCCAACGTGGGTCCTTCCCACAGGCTGCAGTTCTTCACGAACTGCTCCAGCATGGGTCCTTTCCATGGTGGGCAGTCCTTCAGGCACAGACTGCTCCAGCGTGGGCCCCCCACAGTGTCACAAGTCCTGCCAGAAAACCTGCTCCGTGGGCTCCTCTCTCCACAGATCTGCAGGTCCTGCCAGGAGCCTGCTCCAGCGCGGGGTTCCCACGGGGTCACAGCCTCCTTCGGGAACCCACCTGCTCCGGCGTGGGGTCCTCCACGGGCTGCAGGTGGATATCTGCTCCACTGTGGACCTCCATGGGCTGCAGGGGGACAGCCTGCCTCACCATGGTCTTCACCACGGGCTGCAGGGGAATCTCTGCTCCAGCGCCTGGAGCACCTCCTCCCCCTCCTTCTTCACCGACCTTGGTGTCCGCAGGGTTGTTTCTCTTACATGTTCTCACTCCTCTCTCCGGCTGCCGAATACCTCCGTCCCAACTTTTTTTTCCTTCTTAAAAGCGTTATCACAGAGGCGTTACCACTATCACTGATTGGCTCGGCCTTGGCTGGCGGCGAGTCTGTCTTAGAGCCGGCTGGTATGGGCTCTCTCGAACACAGGGGAAGCTTCCAGCAGCTTCTTACAGAAGCCACCCCTGTAACCCCCCCCGCTACCAAAACCTTGCCACACAAAACCGATACAATTAGTATACTTTGCATTGCATGTATGTGTCGTGGTTTAACCCTAGCCAGAAACTAAGCACCACGCAGCCGCTCATTCATGCCCCCCCCCCCAGTGGGATGGGGGAGAAAATCGGGAAAAGAAGTAAAACTTGTGGGTCGAGATAAGAACAGTTTAATAGAATATAAAAAGAAGAAACTAATAATGATAATGATAACACTAATAAAATGACAGCAGTAATGATAAAAGGATTGGAATGTACAAATGATGCACAGTGCAATTGCTCACCACCCACCGATTGATGCCCAGTTAGTCCCCGAGCAGTGATCCCCCGCCCCCACTCCCCCCAGTTCCTATACTAGATGGGACATCACATGGTATGGAATACCCCGTTGGCCAGTTTGGGTCAGCTGCCCTGGCTGTGTCCTGTGCCAACTTCTTGTGCCCCTCCAGCTTTCTCACTGGCTGGGCATGAGAAGCTGAAAAATCCTTGACTTTAGACTAAACACTACTGAGCAACAACTGAAAACATCAGTGTGTTATCAACATTCTTCTCATACTGAACTCAAAACATAGCACCATACCAGCTACTAGGAAGACATTTAACTCTGTCCCACCTGAAACCAGGACCGTATGGATGAAAATTGTGCTAATGATCTTTACTTTCTCATTTTCTCCACTCTACTCCTTCCCAGCCCCTCCGTAAGCCTGGCATCTGCAGAATGCCAAGCCAGAGTATTTAAAATCCTATGTATGTTCTCTTCATTTTTTAGCAAGGTGTTCATCCTAACTCTTGGAATTTTTAATACAAATGAAAGGATGATGAGAAGTACTTAGTGTTACATATTTCAAAGAATTAAGATACAGTATTAGGTTAAATTACTTTATAAGTAGGGCTATAAGTTCAGCAAAATGCTTAGCAGATACATGGATCATTGCCATAATTTCTGTCCAAAGTATAAACCTCTCCATTAGCGAGAGTTTTCCTAGTGCTCTGTTTTCTGCAGGTGTTTCTGAGGATGTATTCCCTACAAGTCATTTTGTATTCTATTGTGTGCTATTAAAGATGAATGGAAAGAAGATTTGGAATTTTTATATATTGTGTGAACACTGACAAATTGTTCGAGAATATTAACTCTTCTAAATCGCTGTGGAATTTAATGTAAAAATAAAAAATAGATTGAGCAGCGTTTTGGGTTTTTTTCCTTTTAAAATCTCTATGTACTAATAACAGATTTACTCGCGTCAGAATGATACAAAACAATTTCAGTATGTAAGTACAGAGTAACTGCTTTGGGTAAATTACACTGAGTTTAATGGCTCCAGAAAATCTAGTAATGTCTTTGTTTACCTTATGTATGCTTAATTTTATCTTCAAATAGATGTCATTGCTTAATATTTGATAATGTGACTACTCGATGTGTAACTTTAGTAATATTTTACAGTATTACCTGGCAGCTCCAGCCAGCATTTAGGTTTAGTCATAATAAACAGAGATTTATGGTGAACTATGTGATTTGAAGAAAAGGCTCCGTTATCAAACATTAAAATATTGAAAGCTGAAATCTTTCTTGAAAGGTAAAATAATAACATTTTGCTTGAATGCCCATTAGTTACACATGCAGAGTGCAATTCTGGCTCATAGCAGAATAATTCTAAACAGGACAATAACAATCTTTTTCCAGCATGGCCTCATTACTTGAATGAAATACACTTGTGGACTTACACAGATGGAATAAATACAAGATAATCACAGGATCTGTGGTGGTTCTAATCTAGACTGACAAACAGTTATCTTGGTTATGAAAGCAATTCTAGAAATTCAGAGGTAGAGCCAACTGTCTTAATTATTGGACTGATATGAACTCTGCGAAGCAATTTTGTTGGTATTAATTACTATTTGATTTAGATTTTATACATATTTTAAACAAAATTACTTCTGGCACTGCTGATATTATTTGAGATTCCACTGGTATGACTCTAATCACAATTTTATAAATGTGCATATTTGAACGTGGGATAATGCAAACCCTTTCTTTTATTAAATGTATGAAAAGCTGCTTAATCTACCTGTATGGACAGAGGGTAACTGACCAATGTTTCCTTTTAAGTCTCTTCTGGCAAAATTGTTGAAACATGCCTTGAGATTGATAGATGCAGTAGTAGTGCTGGATATAACATCCCAGAACTTCAATCCCTTTGAATTACTGCTGCATTTTTGTTAAAAGTATTTCTGAAAGGTTTAATATATATCTTGTTGCTGCTAAATTGCTGTTCATTTAGAAGACTTAAGAGTTAGTTCATTGCCTAAAAGTGACTGTAAGTATAATTTAAATAACCATCAACCTATTTCTTTACATTCTAGTTTGCTTAAAATGGAAAAATAATGTGCATTTTAAAATGCTTTAAGCTGTCTCTGTATGCATTTAATATGCTGGTACCAGGAGTATGGATTTTCAAGCTATGTATATCCTGAGGTTAAATTAAGATTTTTTTTTTTATTATTATCCCTATATATTAAACAACATGTTGTTTAATAGAAAATTTCTTACAAGTGACTTACCAGTTATATATTTTCATTAGTTGGCTTGAATAGCATTTTTAAATATGTATATTTACTTTTTTTAAAAGCTTTCTCTGAGCATTTGAAAACATAAGAGTTGCTCAGCAGCCAATGGAATCTGTTATTTTTGGTTTTTGGATCTCAGCATCTTGCAATCTTTGTTTGGGGTCAAAATTCTGCTCTAAGAAGGTTAGACAGCTCTGCCCTGGGGACGTGGCCTTTTTAGTCCAAGCGGGTCTAGCATTAAATGATTATGGCAGTTTCCTCTTTCCAAAGAATGAAGTGTCCTGTTCGCACAGTTCTCCGAGTCCCAGAGGCAGGAAAAGCTAGCAGACTTAATCTATAGTAAAGCCTCAGTCTTTCATATGGCAAAACAGTAAAAAAGAACCATATTTTTCTTTGAATTGTATTTAAAACAAACAAACAAATAAACCCCACCCAGAAAACAGAAGGATATTACAAATTTGCTCCAACAACCTGTTTTAAAGGGCTCTAATATAGAGTACCATAGTGTTGCATTGTAAATCATGAATTTTATACTCTTTTCTGGAATGGGATTAGTAAATTACAGACTTGTCATTTTTTGTTTAATTTTCAGTAAGATGATGTATTTGTGAAGACTCAGGCTTCCACATAAAAAGTGGGAGTTTGCGAGACCTACTGGTAAATTTCAGAACCTATCTTAAAAAAACTGATATTAAGGTTTCAATGACCATAATTAGTAAAGCAGTAAGTGATCTCTTTTATTTGTGGGACTTCAGAATGTTGCATTAGTGAGTGTTAACTTATTTATGTGAATGCTACTGAAAATAATTATTTGTAAAAAAATCGTAGCAGAATGTACTAATATGTTCAATAAACGAATGTTCATTTGATATAAGTAAGTTATTTCTAGCCATTCTAAATGAAATATCTATTGACAATCAGGACTGAGAGCTTGTCATTTATCATACAGTGTGCTTAAAGGCGCCTGTTAAATATGGAAAAGAAAATATTATTGTCATTCTCCTCCAAATTTTGGATAGTTAACTAACGCATAAAAGTGATCACTGTCAAACTTGTGCAGCTTCCTGAAGACACTGTGTGGTAAGTCAGAGAGAACAAAATGTGAATCACAAATAAAGGGAGCAAAGCTGGCTGTGTGGGTACAGTTAAAACAGAAGCCATTCTGTATTTGTATATCAAATTGTAAATAGCTTTTTTTCAGACTAAAAATAGTCTTTTGACATTTGTCCATTGCTGAAATAAGAGTTTGGGAGAGGTTGTAGATGTGGGATTTTTTTTTTTTTTTTGCTGTGCAGCCTTTTCAGCTATCTTCTCCAATGCCTGTGGACTGAACTTTTCTTATACTTGAATTCGTTACCTTAATTACCATTCTTTTATGCTCAGGCTTAAATCAATTAGGCGGCTCTCCTACTCCTTTGCTGCTGTACCAGAAGAGAGGGAAGACTTGCTCTTGAACTGTATTTTTTCTTGTGGAAAGCAAAGCAATTATGTTTTTTAGCCTTCATCTGTTCTAGACACTATGTTTTCCTTGAAAATACTTTTCTCAAAGAGACTAAAGATAAAAATCTTTTTTTTTTTTCTCCTTTGAGTTTTAGTAGGAAGTGTCATGCCAGTGATTTCTGTGGGACTGTTTGAGTTCTAACATTTAATTAGGCATTCTACACTTGGGCTCTGTGAGTTTGTAATGTTTAAGAGAAGTCAGTCAAGATAATATTTATTAATAATAATCTCACATATGTTTCACAAGTGTGTTACAATAGTAATAATAATAATAAAGGCTTTTTATTCTGGAGCTCCTTCATGAATTTTGAAGCCACCATTAATAACCTGTTTCACATCTGGATTTTGCTGGGGGGCAGAAATACTCAAATCCTCTGTAGAGTCAAGCTGAGTTACATTTAAGGCTCTGTTCATTTGAGCGCAATGATATGTGCCTCTGAAATATGCTTTGGCTTCTCTCTTTTTCAGTGAAAATTACTGACATGAATGGATAGCATGTGTTGCATGGCCATATAAGTCAATTATTTGATCAAATTAAGATTTCCTGTTGTAGAACAGCAGTTAAAACATTTGAAATCAGGCGAGATTAGTGTGTTTGAGAATCAGCAGAAGGCGAAAAAGATTATGGGACCCCAGTGTAATAATAACTTATTATAAATGCTGCAATGCATTGATCCATTCCAATTTTCATTGAACATATGCACAAAAAACATGGGAAATATGTCCTATGGGGCCGGGTATTTGAGCAGTTCCCATCATGGACTGCTGGCAGTTTATATGACAACCCAGGCTGTGGTGGTCAGGATTTCTGCCGGCCACTGGGAGGTCTGACGGGGCTGGCGCGGTAGGAGGCAGTCCTCTGTGTGGGACCAGTGGGGAGCGTGCATTCATCATACCTTTCCATGGTCTGCTCTCTTCGCAGGCTGCAGATTAAGGTAGATATTATACTGCCTCATGGCATTGCCTAGTCCTTTCCCTTCACCTCTTTCTCCCTTTAAGAGCATCCTGTAGCCTTTGCTGGGTGGGAACAGCAAGAAGTAATTCTTAAAATATTTACACGGTTCTTCAGTTGTGTTATAACACACGAGAGTCCTGGTAAATTCTGGATGCAGGTGCCCCACTTGGAAGGGTGGGTGTACCGAGCAGGCTGGAGCGCAGAGGGGCTTGTTCACACTCTAAATGAACTGAGCTAGTTTAGGTACTAGAATTAGTCATTGTGAGGTGGTATGTTCTTCCGTAGAGAATAACTTACCCTATTTCTTGGCAGGATAAAGTAGTCTGTGTAAAGTTTCCTGATGTTGCGACTAGAAGGAAGGAAAAACTAGTGTGGGTAGATGTAACGTAAGCACTTAACTTGGCTATGCACAGAGTCCTTAAAGAGTCTGAAAGCTGCAGAAACATACTTTAAAACCATGTGGTTTGTGACTGTTCAGCAGCTCTGATAATTAGGATTAATCAGTTACTGTCTTAGGTAAAAAATAATGTTGCTTTTAAGAAATATTCATTCTCCAAAATCATAATTAACCTGCTCTGCTTGCTTACTGCTATCTGCAGCCATTCTTGCTAGAAGGATAATACAGTGGCAAAAGCAGTAAAAATAGTAGTTTTGAAATAGTAGTCTGAAATGTTTCTTTCCAAGTTTTGTTTTCAGTAACTGCCATGCCACTTCAGAGAAGCTGGTTTATCAGCAGCTCAGAATTCTAGGAATTTTAAGGAGCTCGCAATTATCTGAAGTAATTCTCAAGTAATAATTTAAGACTGAGTAATTTTTAAGGCATGATAGTACATTCTTTGGGCATCTTACAAGCATTTTTTTTCTTTTAAAAAAGCTGTGCATCACCCACGTTTATATTTGAAGAGGAAATAACTCTGCCTTACTGTGCAGGAGAATTAGTATTTACTCTTAATTATACTGCTTCTTTGGCATTACTGGCATGATTAACTTTCACTTGGTTTTATGATTCATGGATGAGTTTAATTTTGTACTTTCAATATAGTGGCAAGTAAAGGCCATAACAAAACGAGGTCAGTATTTCTTATGTAGGTCTTAAATTCTGCTGGACAAACTACAAATTCCAGGGCAGAGAAACAGACATCACCAGCTGTGTTGATGGTTTAGAGAAGCTCGGCAGTGCAGGACCCTTGCTCTGCTTGAAGCTCCTGAAGTCAGAAAAACCTACTAAAAATAACCAGTATCATTACATAGCATCAGATTGTGCATATGCCTTCCTGGAGAGAGCGTCTTTTGGGAGTAAATGTTGTCACTAGATTTTGTATATGTTTTTTTCAGCCAGTTCTAGTAATTTGATGATTAAACATTTTCTGATGATTTTTGAGTGTTCATAGTGCACATATCCTATTTCATGGGCAGGTTGAGTGCAAGTTCTGATGACAATTTGACAGCCAAGTCTCTCTGCCCTCATCTTTGTGTCAGAGGTCATGGCAAGATGTCATCTCTGCCCTCTTCTGTCTGCTGCCCTCCCTTTTTCACTCCTCCAGCCATGCACTGGATCACATGAGGGAGTAGGCCGGTAGCATGGGACTTATGCTGGACCTTGTGCTCCTTGGCTGTTAAACAGCTCATTTTCTTGTGCCCTGCATGCAATATGTTAAATTGAGGACAAGACACTGCACTGAAGTAGAAACTGCCTAGTTCCCAGTATCATGCTGAGGAAGGAGACATGGAGACAGCTTCAGCCTTGTTGGTCATTTGCCTGGTAAATCTGTGTCTAGTGTCTTCTACCTGAGTCGCTGATAACCCCATGTATAGGTGCTGGTGTATGAGAACCATCCACTGACGTTTCTGTGTAAGCTGTGCAAGATGCATATGCCAAGTAGCGGGTGAGGAGGGAAAGAGAAAGCGGAGACTGAGTGTGCTGGGTTTCATGTTTCTTTAAAGGAAATAACTTTAAATATTTGTGTAAAGCAAGCCAAGCAAGTAAATGTTACATTGCTTTTAAATCTTTCTATTAGTTAATCTATAAAGAGTTGAAAGCAGCTGTTCCAGATGAGTGGTTGCCCACTGATGATGAATGGTTTAACTCACATGGGAAAGCAGTAAAGTCTCACACAGCGTAAACATCTGTAAAAGTAACATATACAGACTTCTGCTTTTATCTTGCCTCCCCTCTTGGGGAACTTGAGAAAAATAAAATTGGTTGCCAGTATTTTTTTTTTTTAATATGACTAACAATATTCTTTATTTTTGTTTCTTCGCCTAGGGTATTTATGTAAGGGATGCACCTTTGAAGGACATAAAAGTGTTCAACTTTCGCCGATTTGTAGCTCTTTTTAGTGTGGTAAATGCCACGAAGCGGGATGCTGGCAACTATCGCTGCATGATTCGGACAGAAGGAGGAGTTGGTGTATCAAACTATGCAGAACTGATAGTCAAAGGTATTTCACAATAAAAATCAGTATTTGCATGCTCAGTGTATGGAATAAGGACCTGCAATTGCTAATTCAGTAAGAATGTCACCTATAGCCTGTTACAGTTGATAAGAGGTTCAATAAATAGACTCTATTTATGTAAATCTTAAGAGTCTATCCAGCTGTAACAAGGGAATGACAGAAGAAGTGAAGGCTAATTAACTAGTTACTTGTTGATTGTTGTTTTAAATATTTCCCCAAAATGCACTGTGTAGAACCATATGTCTTTACAAGATTGTTTTTTTAAAGTAAGAACATAATACTGGCTTTTACCTCCTTTGTGGAGATTGCATTCTAAAAATATATTTACTGCAAAATATGAAAGATTTACATTAAAATGAACACATAAAATACGCATATTCCAACATATGGAGGGATGGTTTTAAAAACAGCAGGAAACACTTATATGTAAACAGAATGCATACAGGTCTGTCCATCCTTATTATAGAAAACTGCACTAAACCAATTTTTTAACATTAGTTATATTTAAATTGCATTTTGATTTCTTCTTTTATACTAGTATTTTGGAGGAACACAATTTTATTTTTGTTCTATCAGAGACAAAAACAGATTCTGCAGCATCTAACCTATGGAGCCACATTACTGTGTTATGTGTCTTCCCTTTCTGGTCCATTCTGTGCCTAACAAACAAGAAGTGAGGTGAAGGGCTAAATGCTCTTTTTCTCTTCTTTCTGAAAACAATTTGATCCAAGTTGGCAAGGAGTGAATGAGTGCCCTAAAATTAAATCCACCACAGATGTGGGATTTTCCTCTGGGAATTAGGAAGGACACACTTGCATCCTCTGATTTTAGAAACAGTATCCTTTGTTGGACAGGACTTTTTTTCTTTTGGGGATAGCATTTGGATTATCATGGATGATATCATTGTAGCTGTTCTAATGGAATTAAAGAAACTTACAGGCTAAGGAGTAACAGAGCAAGAAATTTAATTTTTATGTAGTACCTTCTTGTCACTCTGCTTTCCAAATTCTGCTCTAGGTTTTATCTTTTGTGTTAAGGTACAAATTAACCTTTCTTATGACTTAGTCACCTAATTAAAGAATCGGTACCTATTGCAGTATAAGAGCTTGCACAGTTTTTGTTGCAGACAGCAGACTGGATAAGGGGGTTTGTTATTAGTTGATCTGGGGTTTCCTCTTTTCTTTCTCTTAACTCTTTAATTATTTTGTGTATTTATAAACCTATATGGGATTTGTCAGGAATCTTTAAAGGTGTGATCCTTTTCCTAAAGGCAACTTCTATGTAGGACAATAAGCAAGGTGTAGGATAACTGTTACATCTGAAAATGTACCATGTATCTTGTTTCTGAAGTCAGTATAGAAAGCATGTGTGCCAGAAGCTAGCAGTAAAGGAAGGATTTGAAAGACAGGAGGCACAGTGGCATAAATAATCAATCAGGCCAAGACGTTAAAAACACAAAGCGGAAGTTTTGCAGAAAAAAAATCAGACAAAGTGAGAAGAACAATAGAGTTTACATTGAGAAGAGATACAGGAACATTAGCAGTTAGGCTGTAGATAAGAATTGAGTCTTTTTGAATTACATAAAAATTGAGGGGGATATTTAAGAAGAAAATGAGGAGTGGAATAATGGAGAAGTGATATGGTTAGAACAATGTTTTTGAGATGAGGAAGGTTTGATTGGAGACGAAGAAACTTGGGCTACGGGTTAGACTGGGGAATACTAGGTCACCAGTAGAAGATGCAAGAGAGCCATAATGAAGAAGAAACTATTTTCCAAAAGCAAGAATATGGGTTTAGTGGGTGTGTTTCAGAGAAAATGGAGAGAAACAGGACAAGACAAGGAGAAGGAGGTTGCAAATAAGCAGTGTATGAAGATAACAAGGCAAAACAAATTGTAGTATTTGAATGGATAGATGAGGAAACAAATAGAGTGGGTGAGATGAGAATATAATTATAAAGCATGGTGGGAAAAATGAGGTTATTTCAGTCCAAGCATGAAAAGGAAATGAAAGGGGTGGCCAAAAATGAAAATGTGTGGAAGTCAGCAAAGAAAGAAAGTGTGGACTATGAGCCCCAATAGGAATGATGAAACATCTTTCAGACCTAATGCCAGTGAAAACAAGGAAGAATGGAGGCTGCCTGCAGGAGGCAGATAGAAGATTTACTGCATCAGTAACAGGAGGTACAGGAAGCTGAAGAAGTTAGATTTTTTTTCAATTTCTTTGATTTAAAGTGTCTTAGTTTATTACTGCTCCTTTTGTGGTGCAGTAGATGAAATTGTGAAGTGTATCATTAAAGCATTTGTGCTTACCCAGATTCTTTCAGAAAATTTGCACTGGGCACTGTGAACAAGTGGATAGCCTTAGGGTCTAATCCCATTAACTACTTGTAGAGTGGCAAAGTAATTATGGTAATCCCCATTGCCTGTATTGGAGCTTTTCTGAGACCACCTGCAGGTCATTCCTTCTGACTTAAAAAGACCCATTTCAAACATTGTGCTGTAAAGCCTTAGATGACTATACTGAAATAGCAGCATTAGGGGCTAATTAGTAAATATGCTTTCTTATTGATGGCATATAATTAAGAAGTTGTATTTCCTAATTTTTTCAGCAGCTTTTCTGCAATGTTAGTTAGCAGAATTCAAAGATAATGGATTGATTTCAGTGCAGCTGTATCTTTTTTTTTAATCCATTACCATCAATACATCATGAAAAATGTACATTTACCCATATTGCATGTAATGCTTAGTGTACTTGGGAGTTACTGATGGCTTAATAATAGTATTTGTAGAAACAGTAGTGTAATTACTCCCCACTCTTTGTTGCAAACAATGAACCTAATTCTCTTCTCGTTTACGCTGGTGTAACTAAGCTGACTTAAGCGGAATTTCACTGGAATTTACATTGCTAGGATGATAGGAGAGTCAATCCTAGCATTTGTAAGTTAAAGAGAATCAGTTCTTCAGATCTGTTGTGCTCTGTTTCATTCTGGTTACTGAATTTGTAACTCAAGTTGCAAATAAGTAAATCCTGCAATGGAGTTGGGATTTTTTCAAAATATCTTTGCTTTTAAGTAGGGACATTTGCACAGTAGAGTAGGTTACAGCTCTGTACAACGTTCATTCTACTTCACTGTAGACATAGTTTCACTAAATAGGAATTTATTCTAAGTAGATTCCAGTTACTTTCTTATGTAAACCTCTTTAAGGTTTGTAGTGCTGCTGTGGCGTGATGTGGTGTGGCACTGGAGACCAGGTACCAGAACTTTTGAAATCAGCGGAAGGGCCACTAGTATGAGGTGCTGCAAACCAAACCTGAAATCGCAAAGGAATAGGAATGAAATCTTGAAGATGAGAGATATGTAAGAAACTGCCAAATGTTCTTTTTTTTTCTTTCTTTTTTCTTCTTTTTTTTTTTTAATCTGAGCAGATATGGTTATAGCAAGGTTTAATCTGAACGGAGGGAAAAAAAAAAGGGGGGCGATTAAAGAGCTGTCAGTTAATCCCATGTTATCTTATTAAAGAACTGTAAACATGAATATTGTCAAGTTAATGAGCAACAAGCCTGTCAGTGAACAATTAGTCTGGCCTTAAACAAGAAGGGGGAAAAGGGTTTTTTTTTGAAAACTTGTTTGTGTTATCTTATATGCCTTTTAGAGGATGGTGAGATAAAGTATTGATTGCTCTATTTAAATAAATCCTGAAGGGGAGGTTTTCAATTTGCCCAAGTGTTTGTTCTGATAGGAAAGGCTGAAAAGACAAGTGCCTTGTCATTGTGTGTGCTCAAACTACACAGTATCCTCATCTAAGTTTGTCAGAGAATTGGATTGAAATGTCACTGTGTCTAATGGGAGACATGAAATTGGCCTTGTCAGATCACCCACTTATTGTAAAAAACCAGCAGTTTCTATCTAATAGGTGGCATAAAAGTAATCATATTGAGCAAAAGGAAAATAGTAGGGTGGAATTGATTAAATCTATTTGGTGAAGTAAATTGGACTTCTACATACAGTTCCTAGGTTGAATTTTTCTAATAGTGGGCAGATCCAACACAGATGAGATTTAGGAGAACTGAATGAGCCTGTCTGAGCAGACATCAGATTATTACAGAGTTCAGACTGCTTATTGAGTTCAAACAGGGTAAACCTAGGTGTCAAATTGGTTAGAAGGAGTTTTGTTAGGTTTTTAAGCGAGGGCATAGAAAGGTAGCCATCTGTAATGCTGGCAGCTTAAACGTCTGCATCTTTCCAAGTGGAAGATTTAACACCGGTAATAGAACCAAACCTCTTCTGGACCTCTAGAGCAAAGAATTTATTCTAGAGGGCAAAATCATTTTGAGTGCAAGACACAGTAAGAAAATATTAACAGTTTCTTATCTGTGGTATCAGTTGTTCTCATACATTAAATATACACAGGTACTTAATGTCTGTTTTCTCTCTCCGTCAACTAACCCTTCATGCTAGATCCATCAGTCTGTCTGTACTCCTTTTTTACAAACAGTGCTGGTATTAGGAATTATTTTTATGGTTGCCTGACAATTCCTATCATGAAGTCCTGCTTTCAGAGGCTCATATTTTGGCAAACTGACTTCAGGCTGATATTCTCCAGTGTAGGTGTGTGCCACAGCCTGAAGGTTTTGAGAAACCTCCAGCCAAAACAGTTGAGAGAGATAGTTCAGCCATCTTAGCAAACTTGCCATAGGAAAGTGCTGAAGACCTGGGGCTTTGAAGCAGGAATTTTTTTTCAGGAGGGTAATATTTATGTCAAGAATACGTTTCTTCTGTTTCTGTGAAAATCTGTTTTCAAGTATAGTCAATTTACAAGCTACTAAATAAAACCCACTGAGACCCTGAGACTTCTCTGAGTTAAACTCTCAAATTCCCCCCAAATTCTAGATACGGTGAGTGGAATTTAAATGCAAGCAATGATCTGAGCTCCTCTGGGACAGGCTGGATCCAGGCACAGGAATCAAAAGCTGTGAGCTTACCATTCCTGTGGTTTTAGTATACAGCCCTATACCTCGCTGAGCCCTTGTACTGTGAGGGTAAGATGGTGAGATGCATGATGTGGATAGCAAGGGGTGCAAGAGCAAGAAGCTGCATACTTGGATGAGGTTGTTAGTACTGGGACTGAAAGGTATGGCAAACTGGGAGGTGTTTAGAAATGAGAAGTGAGATAGGTGAAAACTGGGACTGCATAAGCACTAAAAACTAGGGATAAAGACGACAAAGTGTGAAGATAAACGTACATGCATATGCAAAAATATGTATGTGTGTATATACATATATATGTATGTAGGGGATGAGGATGCGGGCCGAGGCCTGTGAAAAAGGGAACTGTCTGGAAAGGGGAACTGTCTAGTGCAGGAGGGGAGAGGAAAAGCAGATGCTAGGGAGAAGCATGATTAGAAGAACAGCAGCAGACAGGAAGGCAGGGAGAGGAGCAGGCAGAGAGCTTGTAGATACAGCCTGGGGTAAAAAAACCCAAACCTGGAGTGGGAATTTAGTGGTGTTTGGAATGTGGGGGTGGTGACCATAGTTTGGGGAGAAAACAAAAACTGAGCAAAGCTGAGAATAGGAAGAGTATATGGATTTAGACCACTTAGGTAAGCAGATGTGGATGGATGGAGTGAGAGCAGTGCAGGCTGATGTGCCACTGTCTTAAAAGAGAGTTGGCGAGTCAGGAGTGGGAAGGTCAGAGCGATTGGGTTTGGGAGGAATCATGTTTGGGGAAGGGAACAGTTTGTGCCTAGTTAGGGATGGGAGGTAATAGTACTGCTACTTACTACCGGGTTTAGCTGAGTATCTACAAATGTCCAACTAATTAGACTGTACCTGCATAGGCTTATCTGTATAGTACAAGGACACTTGTTTTTCTGTAAAGTTTCAAAATATGTATAAAATATAACAATGACATTTTCTTAAAATGATGAATTTACAAGTAATTTTAAGAACATTAGGATACTGGGTCAGGTCAACCTTTCATCCTGAACAGTCTCAGTAAAGGAATAGTGTAAAATTAGCTCATGTGTTATGCATCATACCATTTAGAGGTATTGTTTAATTAAACAATTAAATGATTTGGCAGGAATTATTTGAAGACTTTTTTGAAAAAATACTGCATGAAGAACTGTGATGTTTCAAAATCATTGCTGTGTCTTTTGTTATCAGTAGGGGTATTTGTTGCCCTTCATCCACAATTAAATGCTGCAAAATGGCACTGCTCTCCATTGTTTCCAAAGGGATGGAATCATTTGCATGCTCAAAAGAGGAGCACAATAATACATATATCTATGAAAAAACAAAATAGAGAGGAAAATGGAAGAAAATATTCTTAAAATAAAGCTGTTTAGTTGATTTCAAGACTATAAAATTATAATGATTTGATTAGTTTTATAATAATTAAGACGTTATTAATGTGGACATAGCATCAGAGATGATTGATACCTTATTTTTATCACTTCACCTACTCATGTTGTTCTGAACAGTATCACATGGGAATATCGTGGCACTGTCTTTCTAACAGTTACTATGTGAGTATAAAAAAATCAGCTTGCAGGATAAATGTTTCTTCCCTGTTCCCCCGCAAATGTAGCATGGTTCCATTCTCCCACTCTCTCACCTCAAAAGAAAAAAAAAAATGTTGTGATTACTATTGAGGTAGATTTTTTTTCATTTTTCAAGTTAGCTGTTCTGAGCCACAGAGAAGAAATGTCTATTTTTTGTGTTCTATAACTCAGTTAAATCTCAGAGATTTACATTATCTCGACTGGCATCTCTGTGTGAGGCCTTTCCCCTCCCTATAACAATTTTAAAAGAACTGCAAAACATAAAGATGTTAGGATCTTGTAGAAAATATTTGAAAATTTTGTATAATTTAAAGTACAAAGCAGTGTAAATAAGAGTTGCCATTTCAAGTATGTTTCCAATTTATATAGAAGCGCATAAGAATAAATAGTTTATATGCATGTACAGCTAAATTTCTTTTTATCCTCTGCATAAGAGAACGGCTGCTCCTTATCATAAAGGCTTTGTCTTTTTCTTATATTTACTGTAAAAAAACCCCACATTTATGTAGGGTGACATTAGAGCATCTGCCTAAAGCTTGTTGTCATCTGCAGACCTCTGGCTTTGTAAGGTGGCCACTATTTTCTTTCCATAAGGGATTATGCCTGTCGCCATTTGTCACAGAATTCAAGAAGTCACCTGTCTGTCCAAAGTCTAAAAAGCATTACATTTGAAATTATGGATAAACTTACCTTCTTTTTTTGAGTTAATATTCTGTTTTAAAAACCTATCTTTAAGGGTTTCACAGTACTGAATAGCTTTGTTTACTTGTTTCAAGAAAGATCTACAAGGAAGATCTCCTCTTTAAGCTAAACCATCATACTAAACAGCCACTGCTACAAACTTGTTTCTGCAATCAGTTGAAATTCCTTCCTTGGATGTACACAGGTCTAAATTCACAGGTCTATTGTACTATTTTCATAAAGGTATTAATTGGAAAATAATTTGCATGGTATTTATTTGAGACTACCCCAGTGGCCACCAGTAAAACTGCTTTTAGTGAAAGGTGGTGGTGCTGCAATCTGGTACTTACCTGATTAAGTGATGCAAACTCCTCAGTATCCTAAAAAAATGAAATAATTCTGCCTAAAGAAGGAAGAAATTAGTAAGTCAGAAGAACAACTTTAATACTTTAGTCATGAAATCAGCTCATTATATTTGGTAGTACGCTGTTTGTATTAAATTGCCTGCTTAACTCTGGGTCTTATGTTTTTAACCAGTCACTTAATAACGAGCATCGTGTTTGTAATGAAAGGTTCATTTTATGTAACCTCAATCTCTGGTAACAAGACTAATTTTAGTATTAAAATATGTTACTAGTATTAAACTGCAGTATATGCAGGCTTTGCTGAAATAATGCAGCTTGCATTAACCTTTTGCACTGTGGTCACAAAGGAATGAAAAATATGCCCTGAGGGATAAAAAGACAATAAAATACTCTCTATTTCAAGTACTTGTAATACTTGGAATGAATTGGTGTAACCACTAACCTTAGTGACCTAACTCCTGAGTTCACATTTTGAATGGCACTTTAGCAGCCTTTAGTAGCATTTGAAACTTGAAAGTAATTAACTGTTCTTTCAGCATGGCTAAGTAAATGCCTTAGGATGCTCTATAAAAGTTCCATTTCATGTCTTGGTTCACAAAACAGCCTAATGATTTAAATTGATGCTAAATCATTTTGAGTCAAGTCAGAACTGTTTCCAGACATGCTATCACTGTAGGAAGTCGTAGTTGATATACTTCAGGAACAATAATTTCAATAAAACTGCATTGTGTGTCTAACCAAAAGATGACATCAGTTTGCCATATATTGCTACTGACATATAACGGTTTTCTCCCTAGCGTTATGAAAATGTAAACAATATTCTTTTCTTTATGAACTGGAATCTACCACAACATATAAAGCTATTTTTGTGTCTATTCCAGTCAGTAATAATTAGTAGACATCTTTGGAGAAATTCTTGATTGTTGTCCACTATATCATGTTCTTCATGACAGTAATCAGTTAGTATTCTTAAGATGAAAATATACAATGCCGATGCCTATGTTTGCTGTTTTGTGGTGTCATATTTCAGCAATTACTAACAGATTGCACAGATTGAAGCTTACATACAAATGTACAGTGCTAATTAGAAACGCTATCTCTCTGAGGCATAGCTGATCTTCAATGTACTTAGTGCTCTGTGAGTTCTCTTTCTGTAAACGAAAAAAGGTAGCATAACATAGGATAACTACATGTTTGTTAAAATAGCAATTCTGCTATTTCTCAGGAAATATTAATACTTACTTCCAGAGTTCCTTTCTCCCTTGTGCTTCATTCTTTTATGTTTTTTGCTTTGACTCTGACTTAGAAGTCCTTGAGAAAATGATGAAATATATAAATTCAACTTCTTTTCTGTTTGACTACCTATATCTCAACACTTCGGGAAATGGTTAGCAGAAAAGGATAAATCTGAATCTACAGCTTAGGGAAGACAGATGTTCTACATTCATTACGTATTCTGTGTAGCCTTAAGAAGGTGGAAATGTTTGCTGATAGATATGTTAAGAATATTGGATCAAACAGTGCCTTATTACAGCAGCCTGTTTTCATTCTACTTGAATATATTTAACCAATGGGAAGGTGAATTTTATGCAGATGTGATGTGTGAAACAGCAGAGTAATTTCCTGGTTAAGCAATAGGAAAAAAAAGAATTTCTTATTTACCTTTAAAAAGAGATGATGTCAGCAAATTATTTCTGCAGTCTGATTTAAAATGGGATGTCCATCACGTGATAAATAAAAGTCGTTTTAATATTTTACTCACTTTTAAAATCTTTAGAATGCAAACTATCAGGAGATCACACACGTGCTTGCTCTGTGAGACAGTACTGCTTCTGTGTGATAGTGAAAATAAGCCATTACATGAAATGGAGTCAGACTTATAGTAAAGACTCAACAATTCCCCCAGCTCTCATTTAGAAGCTCTTTCTGTTTAACCAGGATATAGGACTTGAAAAAATACTATATTTATACTGCTTGCACAGAGTCTGAAAATATGAAGGCTGAGTAGTAGTCTATGAGAAATAATGAATAAAAAATTCGTTTTGTTTTCATGCAGAAATCAATGTTCTGGCTATGTCTAAGGTCAGACTACAGTATCAATTTTAGCTTAAAAATGTTAGCTTTGAGTAGGATTTATATTTACATCCAGTAAGAACAGTATTTTGATAAGAAAACATGAGATCATCTTTCTTTTTAAATTGGAAGTTAAAAGTTGCCGTGTAATGTCTAGTTAATAGAATTCCAGTTGTACCTGGTTTGAAGTTACATGCTATAAAACAAAAGCTTCATGTTAAAAACTCCCAAGTGCATAAGCAAAAGAGTTTGCATATTGCAGTTTATTGGAAATAAGTTAATCTCTAGTGATGATTTCTTCATATCCATATTTTTATGCAATCTTCAGCTCTAATATAGTACAAAACCCATTGCTTATTTGAATGTTTTAGAAAAAGAAAAAATGCCAGTATAATTATTGCTGCTTTTTGTAACTTATTGTGCTTCAGAGCCACCAGTTCCCATTGCTCCACCTCAGCTGTCCTCAGTTGGTGCAACTTACCTGTGGATACAGTTGAATGCCAATTCCATCAATGGGGATGGACCCATTATTCAAAGGGAAGTTGAGTATCGAACTTCAAGTGGAAGTTGGTATGACATACAGCCTGTGGACTCCACAAGCTATAAGATTGGGCACCTGGATCCTGACACAGAATATGAAATCAGTGTATTACTTACAAGACCAGGTGAAGGAGGAACCGGATCTCCTGGCCCAGCTCTGAAAACAAGAACAAAATGTGCTGGTGAGTACTCAAAAGTGATTGGGAAGTTGTCAGCATCGTTCTAAGGTTGAAAATGTAAGTTATTTCAATAGCAGTTTTTATTGTCTACCTTAAATCAGCAGGCTGCAGGAATTAAGACTGAATGCTTTTAAATATAAGCTATTAGCATTTGCCAGCTACAATGACCTTGAAACCAACCTTCAGTGCCACTGTAGATTGTAGATGAAATCGTGCCTATGCATGCCTTAAAGTGGTCAGTGTAGAGTGCTGTATAAATAAACAATTTTTACTATCAGCTATGCACTGAGCTCTCTCCATTTCATTACACCCCTCTCTTGCTGGTGTATATCTGGGTTTCAGGTTAGTTCATCCTTTTTTTTTTCTTTTTTTTTTGGCTAGTATCCCAAGCTTGATAGAAATTTTGTTTGTTTTGGAGTAAGTTTCTTTTTTCCTTTTTTCAATGTCACGTATATCAAACTTGTAGATAAAGTGGAAAGAGATCCTGTATAACAGCAAAAATATGCACTGTTAAGCCTCAATTAGCAGGTGAGGTTTAGCAAAGGACTGCTTTCTTGAGTGACTGGTAGCATGTCTTTCGTTAAATGAGATAGTGTGATTAGTGGTGCTGTGTAGCAGTCTTGGCTCCTGTTTTGGATGTTATAATTAATAGTGCTGACCTCTGACTGTAAAAGGATACAAAGTAGACCTATTATACCAAAGCATTTGTACGGTAATTTTCAGGAAGAGTGGCAGTGATATTAATTTGGGATTCAGCTGCTCAGAAGATAATAGAGTATACTGTGACCTGGAATTTTTTTTTTGTCATTAGTATTTTCTCCCAATATTTTGAATCTTCTTTCTGCTGCTGTAAAGTTGGTGGAAGATGAGCGGAAGTGTACATAGAAGAAATGGGACTAAGCAAATGGTATTAGCTTATTGATCCTAATCTTTTAAAGCATGGCTTGGTGTTACTTGTCTTTTTAACAGGAAAAATTACATACTTCAACAGAAATAATGATGTATTTCCATTGCATATGAAAGTAAAGTTACTTTGTAAAGTTAGCTGACCACCTGTCAATGGCTAAATGGCATTTCAGTTGAAGTGATTGGTGCAATGTCAAACAGAATGAAATATAGTTGCTGTCAGAATCCCAGTGTTATGTTTTGAAGATGCACGCTTATACAAGTACTAACTCTTTGATATTCTTTTTGGTTTTTTGCTTCCTCTCATTGCTGGAAAGAGGTTTTTAATGAAAAATATCAAAAAGCAATGCAGTTAAGTTATAATAATAGTTAAGTATTTAGTATTTATAAGATTTTCTTTACTAGACTAAGATAACTTCAGCTCAGTTAAAAGTGAGGCATAAAAATTAGAGTTTCCATCAGGAGGGTTTCTGGGTCACTATGCCTTTCATAGTAATGTAAAATTATTTGTCTAGACAAGGTAAGTATGTATTTAATACACAAGTATTTCAGTTATTTTAAAATTAAAACAGTTTTTCTCATAGTTTGATCATCTGCTTATATCATTAGATAATGTAACATCGGGTGCTGTGTAAGTGAGCCTGTCTGTACTAAATGGTTAGAGAGTGTGTTGGGTTGACACCAGCCAGCAGCCAGGTACCCACGCAGCCGCTTACTCAGTCACCTCTACCAAGGGACAGGGAGAAAATGGAAGGCAAGAAGACTCATGGATTGAGATGAAGACAGTTCATTAGGTGAAGCAAAAGCTGCGCTCACAAGCAAAGCGGAAAAAGAAATGTATTGACTATTTCCCATCAGCAGTCAGATGTTGGGCCGCTTCCTGGGAAGCAGGGCCTCGGCAAACATAGTGGTTACTTGAGAAGACAAATGCCATAACTATGAACATCCCCCCTTCTTCTACCTTTCCTTCAGCTTTGACTGCTGACTGTGACATCATACGGTATGGAATATCCCTTAGGTCAGGTGAAGTCAGCTGTCCCTGCTATGTCCCCTCCCAGCCTCTTGTCCACCTCCTGTCTACTCGCTGCGGAGGGCGGAATGGGAAAAAGAAAGCCTTGAGGGTGTGCAAGCACTGCTCAGCAACATTCAAAACACTTGACAAAACCTTGTTTTAGTCACAAATCCATACATAGTCACAGCGCCATACAGGCTGCTGTGAAGGAAATTAACTGCATCCCAGCCAGACCCAGTAGAGAGGGAAATCCAGAATTTTAGTTACATTTAAGAACGTCATATGCTTTCTGGTCTTTTCAGTGGTACATACTGCTGAGTATTAAAACATGCATTCAGTCTCATAAACTACTATGTACTGAAAGTATTTTATTACCTGTAACATCTTCTAATACATCAGCATTATTTGTGTTTTCAGTAAGCTGAACAGTAACCCTCTTAAATTAAAAGCAGAAAGTGATGGCTGACTGAAAAATTTAAATTGAATGATGATATTAAATCTGTCTCTACAAATTGGCTTTTTTATAGCAGAAGATCCTGCTTTGAAGGTGTAGTGGTTATTGGTTAACTGTTAGCAAGTGACATGCTAATAACTGGCCCAAGGGCTTAAAAAGAGATGCTGATAAACTAATGACGGTGTAATTAAGCTGGGTAGGAGTAAAATAATGCCAGTCTCCAAAGCATACCGTAGAATTAATAAAACAGGAGTCTTTAAGAGAAGAGTCATTGCACCTTTTTAATTACTGTGATAATTGTATGCTGCTTGTCTGTTCCCTAGGGGTCTAGTGAACCACTTGGAGACTTGAAGCAGTATGCTAGACATTCTCCAAAGCATTTGAAATATGTTTTCATTTTAGCAAAATGAGATTTCAGAGGCTTGTAATAGACAAGTCTTATCTGTAACTTTAGTAAATAAAAGCATCTATAATTAGAATGCAAAGAAAAAAAGTCTCTCCAGAGACTCAGTGAGCATCACCCTCAGTGAGCAGTTACATACTTTCTAAAGTGCTTTGCTTCCTTTTGATGAAATGTAATATAAATGTAAGTGCTCTTCCAGTGTAATGTTCAGGAAAGCCGAGGAATTACATTCAGGTCTGGATTAGATTTAACCTAGAACGTGGAGTTCAGGTTTGAAAAAGAGGAGTTTAATGGATTTTGGCTATTGTGAACCACATTTGAGTCAGACTTAGAAAAAAGGGCTTTTCTTGTTTCAAGGTCTGAAATCGAGGCCGCCCCAGGTTGTCTGGAATCACTAGCTGCTGTACTCAAAGCTCCCTCTTCCCACAGCTGTCTCATATGGTGTTATGAACCTAGAAGAGTGCTGCCATTTAAAATAAAAGGAGGGCAGTGGGAGATGGGACGAAAATTCATGAGGAAGTACATGACAGAACATTTCCATTATACAGTATATCTCAAATTACTCTGATGTACATTTTCACTCTGGTATAGTTGTAAAATAAGAATTCCAGAGTAGTCACCCACAATTGGAGTTATTTAGGGGCAGGATATCAGAATGCTTCACACTTCAGACACCATTATCTGAGGAATAAGACTATTAGCTTGGTGTGAGTCTCACCGTGCCAACCACTGCTATAGAGACCTCAACCACACAGCCACTGCTAGCAGCTAAATAGCTGCACAAATATTTAAGCCAAAGAAATCACTTTGTATGTAAACACAGAACCAACAGTGGCTCTGCCGTGTGGGATATAATAAGTTTGAGGACCTGAGAATCAATAGTTATAAAAAAACCCTGTTACCCTTTACTGAAATAGATTGGGAATCCTCTGTTGTCTGAAAAAGTCCAGAATCAAATCTTCTCTAAATCTGACCCCAAACCAGTAGAACTGTCCATAGTAAAACCTAAGCAGGAACATTGAAGGATTAATAAGGTAGACTATGTTTTGTAGTTTTCTCTTACCCATATCAATATTTCCATGGGTAGAATTATTTATTTCAGTGCTTTGCAACATGTTTTGTTGTTGACATGCACTGCACGATGCAAATCTTGACCCAGTATGTGTCCCTGCACTCTGATGGTGAGACAGTGGCCCAGTTAAACAGCCTCCTAGAAAATCCAGAACTGCTAAATGAGCTCCTGCAAATTTTTTTTTGCTATGGCCTCTCTATTAGAAACTTTATTTCTGTACAGTGTTGTTCCTTGAATCTGCTGGTGAACAGATACAGCTTAAAGCCAGCTACCTTAGGAAGAAGAACTAAAATAAAATCCTCTCTCCTGCTAAGGGAGGGGATGTTTAAGGCCGCCTAGGAAAAATCATTGTCTTTTTCTCATCATGTTTCTTTTTTCACTGTGACATTTGGAATAATCCTAGAAAATTAGCATCTTTTCCTTTCCTGAGCCAGAAAACTCTATTGGAATTTAAGAAAATAAAAAAATAACAAAAAGACTGCCATGAAAGAAACTTCTGATAGAGTGTCCCCAAATTGTGGGGGGCTTTTAGCAGTCAGAACTCTACTTCTCTGTGCTAAGACACACTTATTGCCCTGCAGTATTTGCAAAAACAATCACTGTCAATTTAACCAATAATTTTCCAGGCAGAGAATTCACACATTCCTCATACAAGGAAGTAACAGGAATGTTTTAATTAACATAGTTCGTTTTGCTGTTTCTTCTACCCCATCACCTGAGCTTGTCAGGAGGAAAGCTGTTACTCCCAGTACAACTGAGCTCTTACATCACTGCTGTAGGTTAGTTGTGAACTGCCTCGTTACTCCTAGAAGGCTTGTTACAATCTGGAAGAACAGAGCAGAGGAACTCTTTAAATCCCCAGTCCTAAAGATTATTCTTTTTCATTTTATTAATTTTGCTCACTGCTTTGGCTTCAGCTGGGTGATTTTCCAAGATGTCAGAATTACTTCGCTAGTTCTGTGCTGCCCAATGGCATCCACTGGCATTGTGAAAAAATCTACATGTGCCAAAATGCTCAGTGATGGAATGAACAATCCTCCTCCCTCTGATCCATTAAGACCTCATCTCCTGTTACCAGATCCTGAAAATGATCAGACATGGACCAGAGCAACAACCCTATTTTCACTTGGGAATGCTAACCAAGTTCCCTGTTTTCTCCTTTTCATTGCTAAAAGGGGTGCATAACTTACAAGCATAAAAGGTCTATAGCCACTTGAAAAACTGTATGGAAATACAGTATTCACATAGGCAACATGGTTCACTTTGTTGAAAATCGTAACCTGATTCAAAGCCAAAGTACAAACCCCTTAATCTTCCCCATCTACCCATTTTAGATAGTCCCTACAAATTATACAGTACTTTACTGTCATACGCTCTCTTAACTGCATCAGGTTGCAACAGGCAGAAGTATCTTTAGGCAGGTTGTATGGGCCAGCAACTGTCTTGAACCCTGCATGCAAAGTCAACATGCTCAGGTACGCCAACGTACGCTCAGTACATGCCAGGCCATCAAATCCACACAGTCCAATAAGCACGGTTGTCCTTTTCCTCCACCTGGCAGTACCTGAGGTGGCAGGTTCTCCATGCCACCACTGTCCTCCTGCCCCATGACATGGAGCACCTGCCAGGTCCTACAAGAAGGACAGTCTGCAGCCCCTAGTGTATGACATTCTGAATACTCAATCATCTTTGCAGTTGGTCTTCCCTATTTTCCACCCTCCCTTCTTTTGTCATTAATTCTGTAGTTAGTCTCTCCCTTCGTTAGTGTTCGTGCCCTGGCCTGTCTTGCATCTCAGTGGTACTTACTGCTTATTTCCATGCCCTTCCCCATTCTATATCACTATTAGGAAAGATGAGTTCCTTCCTAAGAACTTCTCTAGGTTGAAACAGTGGCTGCCTTTCTCTGTTGTTGCAGGCTTCTTTGGATCTTTTGTCATTTTCGTCTCAAGAAAAGAGGAAGGATCTTTGTGTCACTGGGAATTAAGTTCTTCCTTCCTGTTGCTATACCTTAGGGGACCACCTGGAAACAGGTTCAGTTTTTTTCAGGCATAGAACGAAGTCTTAATGTTGCTTAGTTTTGTGATGATAAGACAATGTCAACTTGAAGCCATACTGCAGGTTCTTTTGTACAGCTGTTTCTCAGAACTAAGCAATTTTCTCAGAAATTTGAATCAAGGTTGTACAGCAGTGTTGTATCAGAGTTAGACCTCAGATCACAGACACCTGAACCCTGAGGAGGAGGGTTGGAGATATTGCACCATTTCATTTTCCATGGAAAAATTCAATATTTCTAAAGTCACCATTCCAAACCTGAAGCTGTAATAAACTTGCAGTGGTTTAAGCCCAGCCGGCAACAAAGCACCACAAAGCCACTCGTTCACTCCTCCCAGCCGCCAGCCCGAGTGGGATGAGGAGGAGAAAATATAAAGAAAGACTTGTGGGTCGAGACAAGGACAGGGAGGGATCACTCACCACATATGGTCATGGGCAAAAACCAGACTCGACTTGGGGAAAAAACCAAATCAATTTAATTTACTACCAATCAAATCAAAACAAGGATAATGAGAAGTAAAACCAAATCTGAAAACACCTTCCCCCCACCCCTCCCTCCTTCCCAGACACAACTGCACTCCCGATTTTCTCTCCCTCCTCCCCCCCAGTGGCACAGGGGGATGGGGAATGGGGGTTGTGGTCAGTTCATCACACCTTGTCTCTGCCACTCCTTCCTCCTCAGGGGGAGGACTCCTCACTTTTCCCCTGCTCCAGCGTGGAGTCCCTTCCATGGGCTGCAGTCCTTTGCAAACTTCTCCGGCGTGGGTCCTTTCCACGGGCTGCAGTCCTTCAGGCACAGACTGCTCCAGCACAGGCTTTCCTGTGGAGTCACAGCCATCTTTGAGGGCATCCCCCTGCTCCGGCGTGGGCTCCTCCCCGGGCTGCAGGTGGGCATCTGCTCCCCCGCTCACCTCCACGGGCTGCAGGGGCATCCACGTCCTCCAGTGTACCTCACATTCCAATCTCCTCCCCTGCTGCAGGTTCCCCTTCTTAAATCTGTTCTCCCAGAGGCGCTACCACCATCGCTGATGGGGTCGGCCTTGGCCAGAGGCAGGTTCAGCTTGGAGCCAGGGAAGCTTCTAGCAGCTTCTCACAGGAGCCACCCCTGTAGCCCCCTCCCCCAGTACCAAAACCCTGCCACACAAACCCAAAGCAAAACTTTAGTAGCAAGTTGCATTCTTTTATCTGAACAGGAAGTCCACAGTAAACCATACATTTCATGTATGGTTTTATTGTGAAAGTAAGTTACAGTTTTAATAGAAATTTGAAATGAAGAATACGTACTGTAACATCCTTTCTCCTAATGTCTTTCTGATATACAAATAGTTCCCATATAAGGTCCACTTTCTCATAAGGAAGGATGGAAGCTAGTATTGGATTTTCTGCAGTCTAGCAGGTGCATCACAGCTTTTGGATGTGTAGAAGGTAAGCTGATAGATTTTAATAGAATTCCAAGAAAATATTACCTGATGGGATGTATGTCCATGTGTCTCTGTCAGTTGTCACTTAGCTCTGATTAGGAAACAAAAAAATGCATCTTCTTGGAAAGGGCCTTATTGAAAACACAAACGATGTCCAGCTGTTACTACTATATGAAAGTTCTTCCTTGGCAGCTACTTGCCTGGAAACAAGTACCCAGGTTGTTCCTTACTGAGCTGATTTCTTTGATGTTGTCTTACAAAACAGCCTTCCCTTGTGTTATTGGAGATCTTGGGTCAAGGAAAAACAAAATAATCCAAATTCCTCCCATAAAAAATTTTTCAATCCAGTTCTCCTCTCCTTTATCTCACAGTCTAAAATTCCCCTCTGGGAGTCCTTTAAGTCCATGAAAGCAAAAAAAAATGCAGTAAACGGCAGTGAATACAGCTGCAACAAATGCCACTCCTATCTTCAAGAAGGGCAAGAAGTAAGACCCAGGGAACTACAGGCTGGTCAGCCTTGCCATAATCCTGGGAAGGTGATGGAACAACCCATCTTGGAAACGATTTCCAGGCACAGAAAAGGACAAAAACATGATCAGGAGAAGTCAGCATGGATTCACAAAGGGGAAGTCATGTTTGATGAATCTGATAGCCTTCTGTGATGAAATGGTTTGGCAGGTGAGGGGAGAGTAGTGGAGATACTCAAAAGCTGTCTGGACATGGTACTGAGCAGCCTGCTGTTGTTGGCCCTGGTTGAGCAAGGGTGGGGTAGGGAGGGTTAGACCAGATGGGCCAGTCCCTTCCTGGCTCAACCATTCTGTGATTCTGAGTTTTTGTCAAATGCTGGGAAGAGGAGCTGTCACCATGTTGTCTATTAAATTCACCTGGACTCCGCTTTTACAAGCAGAGATGTATCATATCTCTCCACCGTATTCCTGTCCTTCACCGAGGCTCTATGAACAGTGAGGTACAGCATGATGGAAAGACTCCTTACCACAGACAAAAGTTCGAGTTCCACCACATCATTCTGGATGCTTCTTCAGATTTGTGGTTGCCAATGATAGGGAAAAATAAACATCTTCTTTTAGAAAATAAAACATTATCCGGGTATCTGCCCTGTCATCCCAAGTGTATCTTTCTTTTGCAGGGGAAATTGCAGGTTGGTTCTCCATTTAGTGAATCTTCAGCCAGTGCCCACAAACACTTTTCCTAACATCAGCAACTGAGCAAGCTAGTGTTATGTAGAAATTACTAACTCCTGCACTCTTGTGTGTCTTCATCAGTCCCTAAATACAGATTTTTGGTTCAGTTACAGCATCCAGAGGTCTCCCTGGAAAAACAGAACATTTTCCCTCCCTACCACCTGAAGGGGAGGGCAGGAAGAGGACAGGAAAACTCCTGCAAAGATCTAGGTCTGTTGGCCCTCTCTCTGACACATATGCTGGAGCGTATATGGAACATAGACACATTCTGGTGATGATAAGGACACGGAGTATGAAACCTGACTGTCAGATTGGCTTGTTTTGAGGAGCTCCTCGTTACAATGAGGAGAAGCATTTAGGATTCTTTCCTGATAATTATAGCTGGATTAATATAGGGGTGGAAGCTGAGTGTTTGTAAAAAGAACCGCCAGGTAGTACTGTCTTTGGTTGTGTGAAAAGCAGTCATATAAATGGAGACTTAATTCTTCATTTCATTAGATTCCCATTTCAAAACATTTGCAGAGGAAGAAATTAACCTGCTCTTTGAGACAAATGAACCTTCACCATCTTATAGCAAACCTGAGGGGCAAAATTATTAACTTCACATCTGCCAGGTAGAGGGAATGTGAAGAAAACATAATGACCCTTGAGAAAAAGTAGATTATACGATTTATCTTATGACATATCTCAATCTCCAGTTTTTTTGCAGTCTCTTATTAATTATAAGGATAAGCTCAAAAAGCACACACACAAAAATTATTTTACCCAACTTTGATTCAGGAAGAATTTCTCAGTATGGAGTGAGAAAAACCCAGCAAGTTGGGAATGTACTGGTTATAAACCAAAGACTGGTATGTGGGCACTTTAATAGAAGTGGTAAATTAGGTATACTCGTGAAAGGTATTGGTAGGCATTTGTCGTGGTTTAACCCCAGCCAGCAACTAAGCACCACGCAGCCGCTCACTCACTCCCCCCCCACGCAGTGGGATGGGGGAGAAAATCGGGAAAAGAAGTAAAACTCGTGGGTTGAGATAAGAACGGTTTAATAGAACAGAAAAGAAGAAACTAATAATGATAATGATAACACTAATAAAATGACAACAGTAATAATAATAGGATTGGAATGTACAAATGGTGCGCAGGGCAATTGCTCACCACCCGCCGATCGACACCCAGTTAGTCCCCGAGCCGCGATCCCCCACCCCCACTCCCCCCAGTTTATATACTGGCCATGACATCGCATGGTATGGAATACCCCGTTGGCCAGTTTGGGTCAGGTGCCCTGGCTGTGCCCTGTGCCAACTTCTTGTGCCCCTCCAGCTTTCTGGCTGGCTGGGCTTGAGAAGCTGAAAAATCCTTGACTTTAGACTAAACACTACTTAGCAACAACTTAAAACATCAGTGTGTTATCAACATTCTTCTCATACTGAACTCAAAACATAGCACTGTACCAGCTACTAGGAAGACAGTTAACTCTATCCCAGCTGAAACGAGGACACATTCCTTAGTAGTATTCTGTTCTGAACAAATTGAACATAAACTGTTCCATGGATGCTTTGGTTCTCTCTTTTCAGAAGTATTACTGCAGATTTAAATAAATACATTGGTGCTATATTATTAAAAGTAATTAGAAATACAGAAAAGGGAATGCTTTGGGTATAGGTGCCTTCCCTGTAAGTTGCACAGTGCCTTGAATTTATCCTTAACAACTTTCTGCTGAGCACTTTCTCCCCTCTTCTGAGGGCAATTTTCACATCAGTTATTCCAGTTTTTGCATCGTTATGCAATACTGCCTTCCAGTTACAGGCAAACTTCACTTCATTATTAAGAATGCTGATCCTTTGGCAAAAGCATTAGCAAATGAGACAGGAAAGAATGGCTTTTCATCTGACTTAGTCAATGGAGAAGGTCTTATCCAAAATCAAAGCAAAATCTCTTATACATTTGAAGTGGCCAAAGTATATTTACTTCTTCAGTTTATTTCTAAAAGAATAACTAATTCTGCATGCCTGAAGGTGTGTATGTGCATGTATACATACATGCACACACATATATCCCCATCAATCCTGTTCTCTTTTTCCTTCGTATATTTGTATGAATGTGTCACCCCTATGACCAAAGGGGATTTAGGCTCTAAAGAACAGGGTTTGTAATTAAAAAAATGGTTGACTGAACTTCTGAGCCATCTGTTTTAGGAGCCAGGAAAATAAGATGTCCTATAGACAACAGAAGCCCAATTTCTGAAAGATTTGTCTACTAAATATCACCACCTTATGATGGTAACCCCATTTTCTCTTATGACAGACCTGCTAGGCTCTTGCCTTGCAGCACCCAGTTAGCCAGGAATCTGCTGTCAAATAGAGTATTTGATGTTAGACTTCTGCTTGTGTGACCTCAGCTGCCTCAGTGAGGGCACTAGTTCGGCGCTCTCTCATCTTCTGGAATTAAATTTTGGCAGGACTGTGTCTAAATTTGACTGTGTTTAAATTTGAAACAAGTTATTTCGATGAATTTTGCCCATGGTTTTAAAGGGTATTGGGAGATGGAAATGGATGAACAGACAGGCATGCTTCTCTGTTTTATTATTTTAAGGCTCACTCTTTTGTTTGACACTGTTAGACTGTGTTCTATCTTGCCAAGCAGCTTTGTCCAGTTGTAAAACACATAACTGGACAATTCTGTTGAAGCATCTGTGAAGCATGAAGCATCCAGGAATTATGTAGAAACACTGAGATACTTAGGTTTTGAACCTTTTAGTTTTCTTTTGTTTTAAAAAAATTGCTTATGAAAAAGTAAAATCAAAGGTTTGCAGAATGAATGGTATGTTAATTCTACTGCACTTCAAAGGAAAATGAACAATGACACCACTCAGGTGCTTCCATTTTTTTTCAGTGCTTGGGAGGCATTTTGGCTTTGCAAAGCTATTTGTTTTACAAATGTAGAATTGTATGCAGAATCCAGTCCAACCTCCTGAAGGTTCCCAGGAAGAAGAGCTGGTGCTGTGAGTTCTAGCTTTTCTGGTACTACCTTTGCCATAAGGTACAATTACAAATTTATAGCCTAGACTATAGACTAGGTGTCTAGTTTGAGACCTGAAATCAGGGCAGATCCTGATGAAGAAATATCCTGACTTTGGAGGAAAAAAAATTCTGTCTTTTTCTTCAGGGTGCTAGGTCACTGCAGTGCTGTAAATAGGTGATGCTGTCCTACAGTCCAAGGATCTATTCTGGTCAGCAGGTGTGCATCATGTTTCTGTTTACAACTACGAAAAATAAAGTTGAGACAGTTCAACAAGTGCTAGACCTCCATTTCTGTAGACTTAAAAGAATAGTTTTGTTTGGTAATCCATCTAATTACTGCTGAGTTTTTGGTTAGGCAGGGAGGGGCATCCCTGTGGAACTGAGATTCTTCCAGACTCTTATAGGCAACAAATGTTTGAGGGAGGAAAGCTGCTCTATATTCTTTTTTGCTACCCTGTACCTACGTGGCTAGATGGATTCTGGCCCAAAGAAAATAAAACATTTGACTATGAAGACATTGAGCAAGCAAATACTTAATTAAATATCTAAAAGGAAACAAGAAATGAAATGGGGAAATGCTGTGCATAGCATTATCGTGAAGTCCTGTATTAAAAGAAAAAAAGATGAGATTAAAATAAGACTGCCAATGAAGTTAATGATTTAGGGCTCTTGCATATCAGTATTCGTGTTCTTTCTTTCATCCATAAGGTGATCTTTTTTATAGTGAGAAATATGACCAACCATCTAAAATACTTCTAACAATTGTTTTTTCAAATCTATACTTCTGATGTCTGCATTTACCTGTCTTTCAATATATACCATCCTTTGAGCACCCATTTTATTATTTTAAATATATTAAAAACTATCTGTGCATTTAGTTCTCACTTACTCATTCTGTTAAGCTTTGATCCAGTTCCTGGTAAGGAAAAAAGAGGATTTTCTTTTGGGAAAGGGAGAGTTCAGTTTTATCCATTAGTTCATGATTCAGAACTTTCAAAAAGCTCTCTGAAGGTGTTTTGGTCCACAAATTTTGCAGTAGAAAATTATGTTTATAGTGGACTGTTATCTTTTAGTATTATACATATAGGAAAATGCATGTAAAGCAAAAAGACAATAATAGGTGTTTACTCTTGACACACAGAAGTGCCTTTTCATTTCTAAAAATTTATGTTCTTTGGAAACAAAAATCAAACTGTCTGTCAGTTGCTCTTTGTTTTGACTGTTTCTGCAGATGTTTTGTTTGCAATTAGCTTAAAAAAAAAACACCAAAAAAAATGTTCAATAATTTACTTAATTACTGTTGTACAGCATTGAATTTGAGAGGATGAACCAATGTGTAACTGGCATGTTTGGCCAAGTAAATGAAAAAAATAACTTTTAATGACCTGAGCATAATTATAGATGACTTTGGAATGACAACTGGCAAAAATTGTACTGTAATTAAATTTCCATTATAAAAGTTTCATCTTTTTTGTCTGACAAGTAAGGCTAGATTGTGAAGAGTATTCATTTATAAGAGGAAGAATTAAAGAGCTATAATTTATAATTCAGGGTAATCAATGAAAGCATTTCTTTTGTCAAAAAACCTTTCACTGACAAATAGCATTGCATTGTTGTTTTAAAAAGAAACTAAAAACTCTTTCGTTATTTTTTTCACTTACTGTAAAAGATGAAAAATTCTGGTGGTTGAATCAAGTCTTGCAGTAATTCAGAGTAATATTTTTCAGATAGGGCTTCTCAGTCTGTTTTTCTCTTTATTAGCATTAACTTTGTCTCATATCTAAGACTGTTCATGAAGTAGGATCTTTCTAAGGCCATCTTATCAAGGTTCTGTTTAATCTTGAACAGACCTGTTTCTAGTACAAGAAGTGATAACATATTCTGATTTTCAAACTTTCCAATTATTGATTGAGATGGACCTGATGTGCGGAAAACAGACTTCACAATCAGTAAGATTGTGAAGTAGGTATGTTCATTCAGTGCTGGGCAGCACGGGGGGTAGTCCCACCAAAGTCGTGCGCGCCTGACTCGGCAGTTTGCTTCAAATTTATACAGTCAAGTGTTACATATACGTAGAGTTTCACAATACGCCTATACATATGCATGACCTATCCCTGCTTCATATTAAAATGCGTTCCAAGAGGTCATATCCATAGTCTCCTCTCAACTGCGCTTGCACAGTGCCTCCTTATGGTGGTCATCTGGTGGTTGCAGAGATGAAGATAGACGACTCCTCTTCATCACCACTAGTAACCTCTTTTCTTGCGCAGGCTCAGTGGTTTCTTGGTATTCACCCAAGCCGCAAGGCCAGTCTTGGCTGGTTCTTGGGGCCAGCTCCTGCTTCTTATCAGGAACTGTCTCTGCCTCAGCTAATTTCAACAATGTAAGTGCTAAACATCATCTTTTCATCCCCCTTTATTATATCTACTGAGATTCTTTTGCCTCCCCTTGTCTCAGACCCTTTGCTTTCCAATACTGGGGTCTCAAAGAAAATGAATAAAAACATTATGAGGCTATCCTGTTCATTTCTACATAATCTTTCAAAGGGAACTCCAGCAAAGATTATTTTTTTTTAAAATGTTGGCATCAGGTTTTCAAAGGCAACTGCAAAGCTCAGAGTCACTCTCATTTGACTAAAAGATGGGTGATGCTTCTTCCATACACTTGTTTGAGCTCCGTATTTACAGAAGTATTTTGTGTGCTTTTGTTATCACTGTTAATTAGACACAAGTCTACTCATTGTACACTGATTCCTCTTACTATACTATCTGTTCATTATTTAAACAAAGTGTATATGCCATTAATCTCAAAATACGATTCTTACATACACAGAAAAGTTGGACTCTTGACTAAGTAAAAATGCCTTTTGTCTTAACCTATGAATCTGTTAAAACAATGAATCTATTTCTGCTCCATTAGCATCACAGAATAGTTTGGCATGAATCTTCCAAAGCTAATATATTTTATTCTGTGTTACAGTGACATATTCTCTGCTAAGCAATTAATGTACAATATTGTACTGAGTTCCTAAAACAACTGACTTGAAGATAGGTTATTTTCATAATGATAATTTTCAGGGACTGTCTACTAAAATTCAAAGTGATCATTTACTTCTGTGTGTACTACCACTTCACTGTTAGTCTTTTGACTTACAGACCATTGCTTATGAAAGCAGTCAGTGTTAAGATCTTAAAATCTGTCAGAAAAGTTCTGTTCTGGATTCATTTTCATGCTCTGCAGTAGCTGCCTCCTGGATGTTACTGCAAGTTGCTGAGGCCAGTTTGTATATCTCTTTCTTTTTGTTCAGCCAACGGGCTGTAATCTCTGCATTTATGCACTGATTTTTAAAACTATACAATTTGCAATCAGACAACATCTTAAGGTTTTATTCTGCATTTGGAACTTTATAGATGCACAGTTCTCTAGTGGATCAGTCTAGAGTTTTTTCCTTAAAATGAAAAGGTTTGAGCTGTCTTCTGTTATTGAGAAGTTTTAAGTGGCATGGGCCTAGATGTCTTCTGTAACACTTGTAGTCTAGTATCGGTTGCTTTGACAAGTTGAAATGCTGCAATGACAGGGCAACACAGTAATCTGCCTTTGCAGTGTCTTAAAGATGCACGAAGAAGAAAAAGGTAGCCCTCAGAGACTTCTGTGAATGCGAGTACATCACAGATCAGCATAAACATTTAATTATTACTTCATAAGGGATAGCTTAGTATCTTGATCAAAAATGGGCACATCTAGTACAGCTGAGCAACTGATTGGAGCAAATCTTTGTGAAGTTCTTAGATCGTACATAAATGGTGACTTATTTATTTCTCAGATTTACAACTTATAAATCTAGATTTATTTTTATGAGCACAGGTAACCAATTTCTTTTTTTGTTCTTAATTTTTTTGCACAAGATTATTTCTGGCCCTAAGGGGATGGTGGAGCTATTAAATGATGGTGGAAAGACATGTAACATTGGATAAACTAATTTTAAACTCATTCTCAGAAAAAGCTGAACTATGTTTGCTAAAATTTTTCAGCATGATGAAAGAGGAAAAGTGTGGGAGATTTCATGGAAAATGGGGGACATTTCTTTGAGCCTGATTATTTAGAGTTAGCATAAGCAGGCCGCAGTTAGCATGAGTGGGCCGGAGTACGTGACAGCTGCAGTATAAACGGACTTTGAACCACCAGAAAAACAACGGACATGAGGAACTTGGACAGTGGAGCAATTAATAAGATAACAGAACTGCAGAGGCAAGAAGGAGCTGCAAGAGCTTTAACGCAATTAAGAAAGCTGTCATTTTGGCTTAGAGCATTTAACTGCGGGATGGGGACTTAGGAGTTGGTTTGTATCTTTGTTAAAAATCGGGGTTTCTTTTATTCTTGTGTATTTTATTAGGTATAATGTTGCTTTTACTGTGTTTAATTAATTGTGTTCATAGATCTTGTAGGTCACCTTGACCAACATGACAGGTCAAGATTCTCGGTGCATTGCAACCGCATCACAAAGCCCATGAACCGGTAGACAGGACAGCTATGACTCGTGCAGCGTGCCTGGCCAGCAAGCGCATGCGTGATAGGCTCCCCATGTTGCAACTGAGGCGGATTTTGGCACCCGCTGGCCACGTGTGCTGAAATCCGTTCCTCTGCAAATGTATAAATACCGGGATTTTCCGAAGAGCATCAGGCTGGTGTACGGCAAGGCCATCGTTGCCTCCATGGGGACGCCCATGCAAAGCTGGCACCTACCGATTGCTGGGCTGAGTTTGCGGTGCAAGACGGCATGCAACATTGCAGAATCGAGCTGCTATTGATTTTCTATTGCTAGCACATGGTCATGGTTGTGAAGATTTAGATGGAATGTGTTGTATGAATTTATCTGATCACTCTGAATCGGTCCATAAAGCTATACAAATAATGAAGGACCAAGTTCAAAAACTGCAGGTTAGTGATTGTTTGGGATAGTTAGACAGGCTGTTTACCCACTGGGGAATTATGGGATGGATAAGAGATCTGTTAAAAATGTTGGGAATTGTTTTGTTAGTATTGGTAGTCTTGTTATTAATTATCCCTTGTATACTCAGTTGTTTAGGAAGGATGGTACAGAATGCAATGGCTAAAGTCTGGATTGTTCAAAAACAAAAAGAGGGATTTGTGGGATACTTGGAAAGTAATGGGCACATAGTGAACAATCCAGACTCGATGGAATTGATCAATTTGTGAGCCAAGGATGTTTTGTAGGCAGCAGGCTTCAAGGGCACTTTGCTTGTGGACACATATTTAGCTAACGGTAGTAAGAGCATTCCAGACGCCTTTAGAAGGCCTTGAACAGAATAAACAAGACGACAAAAAAAGAAAGATACCAATTAGAAGAACACAGGTGCGCATTCCACGATAAAGGGAACTTGGCAAAGAACCTCAATTCCACAGCTTATCTTGACCAATTAGGCTGAGACAAGTTTCGCATGTTTTAGTTAATACAACCAATTATGCCTTATGTTTATACGCGTGTGCAGTGTTGTTATAACCAATCATTAGGTGTAACTAGGCGCGTGGACAGCTCATGCTAACCAATCTCTAATTTGCTTATGCGTGAACAGTAACTAGAATGAACATATAAACTGAGCTATCTTGGCAATAAAGTGGCATCTGCTTGATCATATTGATTGTGTGCAGTGTCCGTGACTTCCGCGTCAACAGAAAAGTAGTTGTTTCAGTCTAAATTGTTAATATTCGGCACAGTTACACAAACAGTTGGTAAGAGACTGATAACGAGATGTATGTGACAACTGTGTGCACTAGTATCTGTAGGGGTATACTTGCTTGCGGTATTTCTCATGCAAAACACCGGTTTAAGGTTACCAAATGAATTCAGAAGGTATTTAGTTGCTTTACTTTAACGTGCAGTGGCTGGTGCCTGGCTAAAATAAAATACATTGAATATCATTTAACATAGTAGTGAATATCTTTGATTTTATTCAGTATGAAATGTTAAAGAATATATGCTACTCAGATACTCTTTTTGAAGAAATTTAAAGCGTTGTAACTTGTCTTGGATAGTACAAAATTGACCATGAGTTCAAATCAGAATTTTGTCATGCTGTAGTAGAACCACAGGGCACATGATGTAGAAGAAAAATAATTTTTGCCTATTTTCAGTCTTAAGTTTCCATGGATTGCAAAAATTACAATTTTTGCTGTTTGGGAGAGGGAGAAAGGCTTCAACAGTGTTGCAGTGGTATTAGATGTCGAGATTATGACTGGAATAACTTTTTCCAGTGAAAAACAGAAGTTGAAATGTGCTGCAACTCAAGATTGCTCTAGAATGAAACAGCCTGCAGGAAGATACAGAAGCTGTCATGGGTCGCTAAGCCTTCATCTGCTCAGAGCTTAAGACTCACAGAAGCTGACACTCTTTACAGCCATATCCTAACTCTTCATGCAGAGAAACAAAAAGGGTGAAAAGCAGAACAGCTTTTTTTTGGGTGGGCGGGTGGGTGAGCAGAAGTGAATGTGGAATCAGTCTCCTATTGAGGGCGGGGAGGATTAAACTCTTTTCAGATAGAAGCTTTCTGGATGAGGATCAGGAGATCCTTGAGTCCTTTACTGTGGCAAAAGTTAAACTTTTGCTTTGGCTGAAGCTCATTAATCCAGTCCAACCTGAGCCTGCATTTTTTGCTGATCTCCAGCATTTTCCTTTGCTTATATCCATGGAGAAAAGCTCTTTCCTCCTCCTCATTAACTTTCCCATTTTATTCATCATGTTTGACACCAGTTTTGGGTAGCATTTCTTGTATAAGCCATATTACAAAATAGGTTATGTAGGTGTAATCCTGAAAAGCACAGTTGATAAAGCAATAATTCAAATAACATTAGAATTTTTAACTAATAATGATCTAGTACTGAAAAAGAAATTCTGAGGCAAGTCTATGGTATTATTTATCAGCGGTAATCAGAGAAACAAAGAAATGTTTGTTTTCAAGGTACTAATAAGTAATCTGATTATGCTGTATAATTGTATTTCCATCATGCTGTTACTTCAAGTCATTTTATTTTGGGGAAAGTAAATATAAGCCATTAAGACTAGACTAATTTTGCCTTCTGTGATCAAACTTGGAAGGGTTTTGTGAATATTTTCATAATAAACTTTCTGCTGACTTTGCCCCAGAATTGCTGTGAGTAATTGGAGGAAATACTGTGGTTCATTAGACAGCTTAGTGCCTATGGAAACAATAAATGTTACTCCCATAAACTTACTTTCTAAGATTCAGCAGAAGTATGGGTTGCTAATTGAGAATTACCTCCAGCTTTTATATATGCCATTAGGATCTGTGCTTGTGGTGCTCAGTGTATATCTTCAGTAACTTCTGTAGTCAACATGGAAAGATAGGCTTTGCAAGAGGCTGATTCAGAGCAGGATCCAAACAAAGTGTTCTTACTCATCTTTTAAATGAATCTTTTTTTAATTCATATTTTAAATTCATCTTTTAAATTTTACCATCTTTCCAGTGATGATAAAATGCTCCTAGGGAGACTAACCTGCATCTTTGTAAATACCCACAAGTCTCTTTGGGGATAAAGATAAAACATTCTACAATGAAGGTTAGATTTGCTGCTCCTGTAAAATATGTAAAGACTTGTCCAGGCTATTGGCACAGTGGTAGTGTCAGTCCTAATATCCACTGACAAAGGACTAAAATCAGTTATTTTCCTAAAATAAGGTCAGGAACACCTTGTTTAAAGCCACACTTTTAGTCCATTGTTGATTAAGTTCTGTGTTATAATGTGAGATGGTGCTTTGACTTTCTCAATCTAAGCAGAATGCGTTCTTACTCTGAATAGAGAAGACAAATGTCTCCTTAATTTTCCAGACTGTGTCCATTCATTTTTAGATGGGCCATTGCCAAGGTTTAAGTATAACACTTTGACTCAGCTTGCTCTCAATGTCTGTTTCAAGGATGATAGTATTTATGATGTCAGTGGGCTTAGAAGTTGTCCAGACTTCTAATATAAACACGAAAATTTCCATTCCAGAAAAAAAAAGACCAAATTCTGAAGTCAGTTGCTATGGATTTTATGCAACTGATTTGAAATATTGTGAAGAGATGCCAGGGAATTGTGCTGCTTAAGAATAAGCTGACAATAGTAGCGTTATCAGCAGAGTTTCATGTTCTAGAAGAAAAGAAAAATAATACGATCGTTTTGTCAGAAGGATTGGAATGTTTGCTTTATATTTTTAACAGTTCTTAATGGAGAGGGGAGGTTGTTTGGATGGTCTTTTGGTCAAACTTAGTGAAAAAGACTAAATTATATTCCTAAAAATATATGTAATACATTAGCTAAATCAGTTCCCAGATTACACTATGCCAATAGTTTACCTATATGTCCACATAATTATGTTTTTAAAACACCAGTGTATGTTTTAAGTATAGGGTTTTTGTACACAGTATGGCTGAATGGTGAAAATGCATTGCAGGTACATACCACTGCTGGCCAAAATAGACTAGAAATTACAGTACATGTACTGAGATGACTTTTTACGTTCTCATGAGGTTTTGGTAGCTCAAAACAAGGCTTCCTTTATACATAAGTGGCAGCTGGAAGAACAAATCTCTGATTTTAGCCATGCCCTCCAAACCCGATGGGAGAGACAGGAGAAGGCACTTGAACAAGACTGTATAGGACTGAAAAAAGGGTGACACAATGGAAGAAGAAACATGGGCATGCCAGACCTCCTCCTTTCCTACCAAAATACATACTAAGTTCAGTTGGTTCAAGTCTGAGATCCTTGATTTTTTTAAAACGTTGCGAATGTTTGTCCAATTATTCTTAGAATGCTGTCCTGTGCTTCTTCACTTCATTTCTTCTTGTGACTGCTTATTTTGTCTAGAATCTTTGCTTTTTTACTCTACTTCCTCTGCTGCATATTTTGCTTCTGATTTAGACAACCGCTCCCTCTATAGCATGGCATTTAGGATCACATTACACTTAAGTCCCACTAAAGTAAATATGCACACCTGAAAGAATGTGGTAAATTTTATGCTATTCCTTTTTACTGTGTTTGGTGTGGTAAGACTGAATGAAAATACTAAAATACATCTTGTTTTAAGATGCAGACTGTATGTTGCTTTAGTCTTAGTATCCTGTCCACCAGAAATGGAAATGCTAGAAATAAAGCAACTAAGGGATGATGACCTAAGGGACAGGCTCTTTGTTTCTTTTTTTCCCCAGTTTTGTATAGGTAATGGTTTAACAAAAAAATCTAGGCTAATACATATGGAATTTTAAAAATTTCAAAGTACTAGGAATGTTCAAAAGAATTCTTTAAAAATACAGGCTATTGAGGCATTACTTAAAGTAAGACACTGTAATGCTTTGTTTGTAAAATGATGAAACTTTTTTTGTAACGTTTTCAGAAAGTGATGTGAATTGTCACAGGGTAGAAGAGGTTTGGCCATAGCAATGACCACAAAAATGTTCCCAGCCTTAGACATCTGACAGTTGAGCTGGGATTTTATAGGTCATGCTACGAGCACTTCCATTTCTCCTTAGTTCCACTTTTGAGGCTAGAAACTTCTCTGAAGCTTTGGCTAAGTGACTCAGTTGTGATCCATTGTCCTTGGCCAGCCAAGGTCTGCCGAAGTCTCCAAAGGGAATGCCAACAAATAAGGGAGAAGAAGGTCTTTTCTGTCCTGTGGAGAAATTACATTTGGCATAGGCCCTCCTCAGGTGCTTCAAGCAGAATTGCCCTGTGAAACAGATCAGAGGAACCCCAAAGGGAATACTGTCAAAGGAACCAAGGAAATGTGAATGTCCTGCATCATCTGGTTAATCTTCCTTGCAAAATAAAGACCTACTTCAGAGTTGAATTTGATCCAAGAAACTCTTGACAGTTTCTTTGATGTTTTTTCATACCAGGGAGGATTTTTTTTTTAACCTATAGTTTCAGCATTGAAAGGACATCTATCATTGATATATATGTGCCATTTGGCTTCTCTATGATCCCAAGAATTTGTAATGCATTTTTGAAACTTCTGGTGGTGAACTTTTTTCTTTAGTTGGATGACACTTTCATCAAGCCATCATCCAAGAGCAAAATCATTTAGAATATAACTAGGATGAATTGTGAAGTTAGCACACATCGATTTGCAATAAATCTAGACAAGAGCAATGTCATCTTCAGTAGAGCACTGACTCCTCTGGGGATTCAGATAAACACCAAAAGAGACAGAGGTGCTTTCAGAAATTAGATTTAGAAAAATGAAAGCTGTATTTCTGTACAGATTTCCAGAGATGGCATCATGTTTTGGATTATTCAGAGTTAACAAATTTTACCCCACAGAGATATTGCACCTGCTCAAACAGTGCTAACTTCAGCATGGAACTATTACGGGATGCAGAGGAGTAGCTGGGGTCCAGTTAATAATATTCTAGTTGACCACAGCCCTGTGTGACCCTGCGTACAAGGAAGGTCCACTGGCAGGTAGCACCGTTCTGGAATTCAGAGCACATTCAGAAAAGGAGTAAGCTTAGGAATTTGGACATTAGCCAGAAGAAGGCACAGCCTCAGCATCTTGGAATATGAGAGTGTGAAATTGGCAAGGAAAGTCCCTAGTAATGAGAAGTCTTTTAGGAAATAGTTCCTGGACTAGTTTCAACTAGCATTTTTGCAGAAAAACATAAGGAGGAGTATTGGCTTCCCAAAGGGTTAGATTCCAGCCCCAGCACATATGCTTTCCCATAATTTTTTTTGCCAGTTCCATGGTTTCTCTAGAAATGTAGGGCTGAAAACTATCATGCGGATAACTGAACATCCAAGTAGATTTAGCCATAGATCTTTTCATTAGGTAGACACAAGCCAAGATATTTGCTTGGAGGCCTTTTAATTTTTCACAGACCAGTTTCATTCAGTCTTACTGCTTTGCTTTTGAAAGTCAATTTTTGAGAGAACTCAGATATTCAGAGAAAGCTATTTTTGGTGCCTAGTATTCTAAGAAAGAATCATGAAATTGGTATTTTAAAAGGGGATGAAAAGAGATTTGCAGCCTATATAAATCCTATTACCATGCAGACAGATAGTGAAATTTTTCTTACATCATGGATTGAAAGATCTTTTGAAAATACAGAAGTGATACCTTATCCTTACTTGGAAAAAGTTAGCAAATTTATTCAGCCACTTTATATAGAACTGGATTATGCTATAATAAGTAACAGGATCACCATCAGGTAGGAACAGCACTTGCAAATCTTAAATGTCATAGATTATGTCATAAATGGTGACTTGTGTAGAGATCTGCTGTCAAGATAGTTATACACAATATAGCTATTGCTTGGAAAAGTGTTAATAGCAAAAGGAAAAAAGTAAGAGGAAATATGTAATGATCCTTTTAACAATCTGCAAGTCATAATATTTCATATTGCAAAATCAACTTTCCTTTACATACATACAAACAACAAATAAAAAAATGGGCAGAGAAAAGTAGATGGAGAAAGTGTTTTCATTTTCTTTATGAGCTTACTTTAATCTGGGGGAAGCTTGGCATATGAAAATGGTGGTTCTAACTACAAAAACATCTGAAATATTTCATCAAAGTCTATTTGAACCACAAGAATATTTTCCACATCTTGAACTAATACTACTGCATTGGTACTAAACTTTTCTGAAGTCCATTTGTTGAGACGGAAGGAACATATGATTAAATTCAGATGTTAGTATGTTTTCCCTGATGGCTAGTCTGTGGTTTGTAGAGCTGCAAATGTTTCTCTCCTCGTAAAAGAAACAATTCCTTAACTTTAATGATACCTGTAGTTAAGTGTGGTTCCAAAACACATGGCACTAATGATGTAGAAACTAATTACACCACGTGACTTTCACTGTAATAACTTGTGTAAAATCAACCTGTGACATGGTTGTGGATCTCACTCTTCATGTATTTTTCATGCTTTCATTGTGCTTGATACTGTTACCAGTTAGTGATTTCCTTTTAACCATTAGGTATCTGAAAAATCCATATTGTGTGGTCCTTTCCTGACTTTTTCATGACTATACTGAGTTAGTGCTGAACTGGCTCTACTAGATTGCAGACAAAAAGTCCAGATCTTGGGGTCTTACCTTCTCTGCAGGAGCTTTGCTGTTATCAGAGTAATTAGCATCACTGTGAATGTGAGAAAACTCAGGCCCTGATCTTCAGTGAGTGTCAGAACTGCCTGGTCTTGGGTGCAGATAGCGGTAACAACCATCTCTTGTGTAAAGTTGCTGGCAGAGAGGTAATTTCACTAGTGCTTTGTTTTTAATTGGTATTTCCCCTCAGCGATGGCTAGTAACCTCATGCAATCTTTAATTTTAAAATTAGTCTTAGAGACAAGGTGGAGGTTAGAGCTCTTAATTTGTACTTTCATTGTGTTGGTAAATCAGGTGGCTTTAGAATGATTGAGTAACGTGAAAAAAGTGAAAAATTTAATGATTCACTCATCTGTTTGGGTAAAGAACAGTTGAGGTGATCCCCCCCCCGCCCCCCCCCCCCCCTTCAATGTCTCTGATTTGCAGACCTCCATAAAAATTTTAACAGCCATACAGCTGCACCATTACTGCATACAGCACTCTATATAATGCATATAAACCTATTGACTAGAGGTCTGCTCAGTTACCTGCTGAGGATCACATAGAAATAATTGATGGAGCCCCAGAAATATCAGCTGAGAAGCACTGATTCTGGTGATTTATAGAAGGGTTTATGGTAAACTGTGTCATCTAGACTAAATCAGATAGTGACACTTTGGGAATTACAAATTTTGTAAATCCACATGATTGTTACTCAGTTGCTTAGGGTGTGTTTTCTAGCAGATGGTTCAGACCTGGCCTAAATTCTGCATAAAAAGGAAGCAATACTGATACATCTCCATGCTTGTAGCTTCTTCGTACAATGCGAGACTTCTTAGACTTTTTCATTTGACCATCTCTGAATGCTCGGTTCAGAACAGCGTGGGTTAAAGGCATGTGGTGACTAAAGAAGAATGGGAGACAGAGAAAATGGAATTATATTGTTCTAGGAGTAGAGGGAATAGATAGGATTTCTGTTAAACCAAATTAGGTCTGTATAAGTGTTCCTAAGAGAGGAATGCCTGTAGGCTGTGAGCCGGGCTAAAACTCCTCTTTGCCTTGTTTCTGTTACTGAGGTTAGAAAACACAGTGTGTTTTTTGGAAAAGCTACATTGCAGTGCTGTATTGCACTCTCATTGTAGCACCTCAGGTGAAGCGTAGAAGGTCTCAAACCTCAGACGGGCCTGCTGACGCCTCACACCCAGTAATGGGAAACCCAGCAGTACTTGCAGAAGCACGAAACAAGCATTTAAATAACCGTTTATAATAGTAAATTTATTCTACCTAAAATAGCACAACATAAAAAGTTTCCTCATCTGAATGTTGTAAGGGTTTTCTAAACTTCAGATAAACAGTTGTACTGGGTTTGTGTGGTGGGGTTTTGGTACTGGGGGAGGGGCTGCAGGGGTGGCTCCTGTGAGAAGCTGCTGGAAGCTTCCCCGGCTCCAAGTCAGACCTGCCTCTGGCCCAGGCCGACCCTATCAGTGACGGTGGTAGCGCCTCTGGGAGAACAGATTTAAGAAGGGGAACCTGCAGTGAGTGGGGGGATTGGAATGTGAGAGGAACCCCTCTGCAGACACCGAGGTCAGTGAGGAGGAAAGAGGGGAGGAGGGGATGCCCCTGCAGCCTGTGGTGAGACAAGATGGCAGGCTGTCCCCCCCCAGCCCATGGAGGGGAGCGGGGGAGCAGATGCCCACCTGCAGCCCGTGGAATACCGCACGCCGGAGCAGGGAGCAGGGGGATGCCCCCAAGATGGCCGTGACTCCATAAAAGAGCCCACACTGGAGCAGTCTGCGACTGAAGATCAGCCCGCAGAAAGGACCCATGCCAGAGAAGTTTGCAAAGGACTGCAGCCCATGGGAGGGACCCCACACTGGAGCAGGGGCCGAGTGCGGAGTCCTCCTCCCCCTGAGGAGGAAGGAGCGGCAGAGACCAGGTGTGGCGAGCTGACCCCAACCCCCATCCCCTGTTCCCCTGCGCCGCCGGGGGGAGGAGGTGGAGAGAACCGGGAGTGGGGTTGAGGCGGGAAGGAGGGAGGGCTGGGGGGAAGGTGTTCTGAGGCTTGGTTTTACTCCTCAGTATCCTTGTTTTGTTTTGATTGGTAGTAAGTGAAATTGATTTTGTTTTTTCCCCAAGTCGAGTCTCGTTTTTGCCCATGACCATAAGTGGTGAGTGGTCCCTCCCTGTCCTTGTCTTGACCCATGAGCTTTTCTTTACATTTTCTCCTCCCTATCCCACCAGGGGGCGGCGGGAGGAGGAGTGAGCGAGCAACCTCGTGGTGCTTTGTTGCCAGCTGGACTTAAACCACAACAACTGTGTGTGCCATAATTGTTAGTCATAATTGATATTCATTGTTCAGCACACAAAAAATGGTTAGCAAGAAGCATCCAGATATACTCGCATTGTGAAGTTTTTTGGTTATTCTTCATGCAGTTTGGTCCATACCAAAACAGGGGTTACATTGTGCATAGAATAAGAAATGTCATTATTGTTGGTGTGCTTTATTTATTTACAGTTTTAAACGAGTTTTATTTTAATGCCAGTAGAAAGAGATGTTTTCAAAGATTAAATATAATGTATATCTTGTTTCTAGGTATCAGTAAAGAATATCAGATAACTTGACTGTGAATGCTTTTAAGAAAGGAAAAAATAAACCGTAAAATATTTAGTCAAGGAAAAAGAGAAACTACCTGTGAAAAATAGGTGAGAATTTGGAAAATGCACTTCTGCTGTGTTTGTGCTTCATAAAGTTTACCAGCTGAGTTATGTTTCTGTAGTAGAAGGAATGGACCCTGAAAACGCTCAGTGCTTGCACAGTACCGTTAGACATTAGACAATAACTTTTGAAGATTCAAGTTCTGGGAATAGAGTCGTCCTACAAACTTGTATAGCCACCTCTTTCTAAAATCATGTATGTTCCTGAATAATGAACACAGGTAGAGCTTTGTTTATGCTTGTGTGCCCTAGTGTCTTACCACGTTAATCTGTTCTTTCTAGACAAATAATTTATAGTTTAAAAGAACTTTTCTAATTAGGGATGCAGTATTCTATTCTATTCTAGTTTTTCAATAAACATCAAGCCTGTGCTGGAAGGGTTCAGATTCTTTTATGCAAGCAGAACCCTCTTTACAGATATACTACAACCTCAGAAATTCAGGTAAAGAAAATGATATGTGATGATTTCCTTTTCTTTCTTTCTTTGTTTCTTTTTCCTCTCTACCCTTCAAAACCAAATCCCATACATATCCCATTAACCAATAACTCGCTGCAAAGACTAAGGAAAGAAACAAGTTTCTAAAGATAGTGTTATCCCTAAGCAGTAATTATATGGGTTACAAAAGCAGTAGCTATAGTATATAAAATATAATATTTGCTATAATATTATATTTTTGCTACATTATTACCTAGTATTATACTTTTAGCTATATATTATAGCTGTATCACATAAAATTAGTAACTATATTATATATATTGAAGGAAATGTGTGATGCTATGTGACATATAGACTAGGAAGAAATTCCAGGTGAAGCCCAGAATACTAAACATTTATTTTGTATTTACTGGCTTGGGTTGCTTATTTCTGTGCTGGTATTTTTCTAGCAACAGCAATTCCAATTATAATGATCTGCCATCACAAAGTACATTGCTAGGAAACTGAGCCACACTCAGCCCACGGTTATCCATTGGTAGGTTATCCAACTTACAGTAGGTCATTGCCACCAGTGCAGAGACCTGAGCTGGCTGCCAGTGAGCTAGCTGGGGTCTGGAAGCTGCATGGCTGTGTTTGCATGAGGTTGTGCATTGGAGCCCTTAGGCTGAATTGGTATTGCCTCCTGAGCCTTCTACACAGTCTCTCTTTTCTCCGTTACATCCATGTTGCACATTCCCGTTTCAACTTTGCAGTGGCCTAATTTATACAAATGTATTGCTGTTGTGGTTTAACACCAACTGGCAGCGAAGCACCACACAGCCACTGGCTCACTCCCCCCCAGTGGGATGGGGGAGAGAATCAGAAGGGTCAAAGTGAGAAAACTCGTGGGCTGAGATAAAGACAGTTTAATAGGTAAAGCAAAAGCCACGCACGCAAGCAAAGCAAACCAAGGAATTCATTCACCACTTCCCATGGGCAGGCAGGTGTTCAGCCATCTCCAGGAAAGCAGGGCTCCATCATGCGTGACGGTTACTTGGGAAGACAAACGCCATCACTCTGAACGTCCCCCCCTTCCTTCTTCTTCACCCAGCTTTATACGCTGAGCATGACATCATATGGTCTGGAATATCCCTTTGGTTAGTTGGGGTCAGCTGTCCCAGCTGTGTCCCCTCCCAACTTCTTGTGCCCCCCCCAGCCTCCTTGCTGGTCGGGCGGGGTGAGAAGCAGAAAATTCCTTGACTCTGTGTAAGCACTGCTCAGCATTAACAAAAACATCCCTGTGTTACCAACACTGTTTCCAGCACAAATCCAAAACATAGCCCCATACTAGCTACTATGAAGAAAATTAACTCTACTCCAGCCAAAACCAGCAGAATCACCTAGAGTTTTTGTTCTGTCTCAGTCATCTCATCTTACCACTACTCTGAACAATAGATAATTGATATTATCTTCATTTTAGTTGCTCACAGCCATGCAAACTTGACTGGCACTGTAGCTTATGATATGCCTGTAAGGCTGTACTGATTTAATTGGAGTTCTGGCCTCAGACTGGTTTTTGAGGCATGAGCTACAAGTTGGCCAAATGCTAATCAGGCAATGTCTAGATACTGTACAGCTTTGTTGACCTGGCATAATGTTTAAGATGTCTTAGAAGATGCTCTTGGTCCAGTTTCGTATATGAGCCTGAGTAAAATCTGTGTGTACTCTTAATTTTCAGATAAGGTAACTAGGAACTGGTTTAAGCTAAATAAGCCATTCTCAAGCAAATTTGAAGAAAGGGCTAGAGTGTTTTATCTGAACTGTTTAAGACTTGTGTCTTGCGAGTCCTCTATTTATTGTGAGGATTTTTTGTTCTCAGCAGTCACAAGTATAACTGCTCTGGTCTTTTTCAGTTGCTGGTGGGCATGCTTCTTGCATTCTCAGCCAGCCATGGTGAGAAGAAAATCTAAGCCAGGATAGTTTCCACAACCTTAGTCTGAGGTGGTTTGGTGGAATGTTATGTCTGTGGACACTTAAATATGGCCCATTTAACCTGAATTATATTTCCTTTGAACCTGTTATAAAGTAGTGGAACAAAATCTAGGGTTTTACATGGTTTCATGTTAGCTGTGAAACCCTACTCATCAGTTTAAATTTAGTCCTGCAAAGAAGGAACAAGTCCCTAGGGATGTTTAAAGCTTTAAAAGCTGTTGTCCTGAGGAAGAGCCACATCTGCACATTTTCCATTCTCAAAAATGGCTTCTTTGGTTATAAAAGACCTTTGGCAAATCTTCTCATCCTAAGCAGTAGGCTCTAAATGATGGCAGGAAGTATGATGTATTGGAATTACAGCTTCTGCTCTAGAGGTCTGAGCAGAAGCTTTTGGATTGCCAGACTTGGTGATGCAGCACAGAAACCAGACATGTACTATTTAACTGTGTGTCTGTTCAGTACCTCTTCCATCATGTAGTCAAATTTATCTCCAGTCTGGTGGTACTTGGTTAAGAAATCAAGAAGGGTATGAAATGAAAATAAAAACTGATTTCTGTAACCATTATGTCCTGCATACATAAACTACAGTAGTTATGTTGAAGGGCAAAGCTAGATAATGCCCAAAAGCATTTTAATTTTTATAGCTTCTGAACTAATAGGGGCATGCTGTGACTCTGGGGCATATAAACAAACTAAAATCCTTACTTGGATGAACCTCTATAATACTACCTCAAGTATGATGCAAATATTGTAAGAAAATAAAGTATTTTAATTTTTAATGCTGTCAGACATCTTTGTAATGTTCAGAAAAGAGACAATTTCAGTACTGTTCTGGAATATTTTTGCAAAATTATCTACTATCCATGCCTGGTTATGCAGATTGCAAAATTTTTAGATGGCATATACCCTGACAGGCCCCCTCAGAGGATCAAGTATTTTGGTATGGAGATAACTGTGAAATGTAGGTGAATAGTTTTCAGCCTGTTATGATTTGACTACGTGGTGGTGAGTTAGCAGAGGAACATTACATAAGAAGTCTTTGCCAACTTCAGGAGGCACTAATATTGCTGCCATGTTAACTACCAATATCAGATCATCCTACATATCATGTAAATTGCAGACTATCAGATGTGTACAGTAGGAGGTTGACAGTGAAGTCCTGTACGATGCAAAATAGATGTAAAAAAATTCAATAAACAGCTGCTGACACACTATGGGAAGATTAATGGGTGAGGAAGAAAAGTGGGGAAATGTTTCAGTGTTAAGCTTAAAATAAAAATTTTAGGAAAAAAACCCCTTCTTTTTGTCTGTTTATGTTGTTTTTAGAACAGATCTGTAAAGAAAAAGAAAAGCCTCTTCATATGGCACTGTGAATGTGTTAAGAAACAAATATTTTTTTAACTATCCTTTTATGAAGTGTAATCATGCTTTTGCACATGATTTTCTTTTCCAAAGTGGATGGCTGTCTTTTCCATGGAGTAATAGTAACAGAAATAGCTTCTGGTTTTTTTCATAGCTTCACTCCTTTCTTTGGAAATGGGTGTTACCCATAAGACAAACAAGGAAAACCCTCTCTGCTTGTTCCACTGTACAAAACTGCTAATACACGTATCCCTGACTTTATGTTGCACAAAAGCTTGAAAAACTTGAATGTTGACATTAATTTTACCTACATGAAGGTGTGTGGCTCTGAAAGCAGATGGTGCTCTCAGATTCAGTTTCTAGAGCTTGACTCTCGGCTTGTGTTACCCAGACATGTGGCGCCAAAGGAGGAGCATCTATGAGTTCTGCACATTCAACTAGAGCAGCATTTCTGAGCTCCACCATGGAAAGTTGAGAGCAGACATTTGTCCTATGGCCTCATATCATATCAACATCAGCATCCAAAAAACAAAATTAAGAGGCGATTGGTTCTTTTTAAATGCTATTGGAAATGGCTGAAGGGATGATGATGAAAAAAACAGCTAGAGCAGCAAGGCGTGCTTTGATAATTCATTCTAGCACCAATTTTCAAGCAGGCAAGCACATTAATAACCTGCAAAGGTCAAATGTGTGTTCCCTAATGCATTTGCACCAGCAGTGTGGAATTGCATATTGTGATTGGAACCAAAATTCTTCTTTGCTTATGAAGCTTAATATTGATGATATTAGTGTAAAATTGCACGGAAAACTGAGAAAGAGCTGTATAATTTGTTTACTTCTAAGTCTTTCACTGGTCTTAATTCGCTGCCACTTTTGAAATACAAAGCTAACTTTTGGTGGTGTGTGCCTCCATTCGTGTGCATTCATTTCACACCTTGATTTTTTTATTTCTAGCCACAGACATATAACATTGTACTTTGCTGAAACAAAACTAGCATTTAAAGGAATTCTTTTCCATTGTTGTATAGTTAGTTTTGTGAGTTTACCTTCATGACTTCATGAAGAATGGAAGAAAGAAATAAAGCAGTAGCGGATATGGAAGGAAATCACGAACCAAGGAATAAACCTGGTTTCTCTTGTTGCTTCGTCCCAGTTGCTTCCCTGATTCTCTTGCTTCATTTCTTCTACTCCTTTCAGTCCAGTTAGTCAAGCTAGACCACAGATATATTTGCTTAAGTAAAACTAATGTTATTCAAATAACAAAGCGTTAGATTCGTGTATGCAGCTGGTATAATAATTTCCTATTTTTTAGTTTTTGTTCCCATTATACATGTAATATTAAAGAAGACGAGAATATATTGGTTTGTAATAGAAATAGCAGTCTGGGGCAGTCAAACATATAATTAATTGAATATTTTTCTTGTTGCTTTTACTTATTTTCATGCATGATTCTGATAGTCTGGGTCCTGCGTATGATAAAACTTTATTTAAAAAGTACTAACTAATAGTGTTTACTTTGTTTGCCTTAAGTTGTAAGGCTCAGTTCAGGTCCCTAAACACAAGCAACTAGTGAATATCTTTGGAGATTCCTTGTAGTATCCCTCCTGGTCTCTCTGCCAGTCCAGAAGGGCAGAGGGTCTCCCACAGAGTCCGTCTTATCTGAAATCCATGTACAGGTCAGTCAGATATGCTAGAACATTTCAGGTAGCAGTAGGCGTCTATGTTTAGGCAACTAAACTGTGCCCAAAAGCACTTTATTGGGTCATGCTCAATAAATTGTGTGGATGAATTTGTTGTTCATGCATTTATGTTTTCAGATTTTGCTATTTCCTTGTGTGGGTGAAATCCTGATAGATTAGTGCAGTAGCATTTTCATCCTCATATTGCTTCTGCAGAAGGCAAACATTTGTATTCTGTTACTCTAAAGTGCAGAAGTATTACACAGCAATAAGAACTGTGAGGATAATTGCTTCTTATGGGTACAGTATGCCTCAGTTGTTTACTGCTAAGTTGAATGTGAAAAATTGATATCAAAGTAGGCAATAATGAAGGTGAGAGCTTGACAGAAGGGACCCCATTCCTTACTTGTAGGTTCTGAGTGAGGAGCTCCTTTTATGTATGAGGAGTGTGTGTCTACAGTTAGGCAAGTCTGTAGATCTTGTCAAAAAAAACACCTACTGTGGAAAATATGCACCATTCCCTGTGACTCTTCAGCATTTATGTTGTATCCCAGTAATGTATTGCTATGAACCCAGAGAAAAATTGTCAATTACAAATATCTACTTGCATGCCCTGGTAGCCAGCCAGAGCCTTGAAGAAAAGGGCTTTGCTCATCTTTGTCCTTCACATTTTGTTTCTAAAGGATGTTGTGCAGTTTCATCTGCAGAACTCATTCTGATAAGCTCACTGACCTGCTGAAATTGTCTCCTTTCGATAAATCTACAATTACATGTTATTTAGAGCATCCACTGCAGACTAAATCACAATATGAAAGGGCATAAAATGTGTGTGTAATAACAAGTACAATGTGTGCAGTTCTTTCTACACTGACCACAATCACTGTTTTGAAAGAGTGTCTTACACAACATTCACAACACATACTAGACAAAATAACGTAGGGTTATTCACAAATCCTGTTACTATTTTCCTTATTTCATTCTTAACAGTAAAAAGAGAGTAAACTTATTTCTTAAAGCTTCTTCTGGAGCATTGTAAATTAAGATCTCGCTTTTTCCATGTTGCTCTCCAAAGGGACTTCTGGTGTTTAGAGTATGAATTTTTGTGAAGTGCAAAAACATGCAGTTGAGCAGTGAAAGACAAATTTTGTTTCTGAGTCCATGACTGGTGAAAAATGGGAGAAACACAGTTAGGTTTGTTAAATGTTATACCCCATGAAAAGGGAAAGGTAGGAATGTGGACTACACACAGACTGTGGAGGGCAGGATGTGGTGCTGAGGGTTGTCCCTTCCAGGCCTGTGCTATTGTCCTATTCCCTTGTGTTGTTCTGAGATCACAGCATATGCAAGAGCTCTGCATAAGTACTGTAGAGAATTTTTTGGATCGAAGTGAATTCATAAATCCAGTCTGCCACACTAGGGACTTTTTATTCCAAAACCAATAATATGTGAGAAATATTTTTTAACTGTATTCTGTATAATACTAAGTATTTTTAATGGACTATCCAGAAGGAAAAGATGATCAGAGTCTCTCCATACCTAAATACGTACTATCCTTTATCACTATGTAAAAAGAAATGAGTTCCAGATAAGATACCATTATCCAAGAGATTTGTCAGAGATATGTAGAGATAGGACTTCAGAGTTTTAAAATATAGACTGTAGGAATTTTTTCTCACTAGCACAGAGTACATGTTGTATACGTAACTAGTATTACCTGATTTTTCACTTGTTCTCTGCCATCCCTGTATCTGAATGTGTTCTGCTGTCTCTGATTTTATCTTCCATTTTACTGAGATTGTAAACAGGGGACAGGTGCTGTCATTTAATTTTGTATGTATTTAGCTCCTAGGTCAGTGGAATATTGAATAATTATATATTCTAGACCTACTGGTAATATAAGTGATTATTAATATTGGTGTTAGATTAGGCACTACTGGGAGAATATTGTCTGCTTTGTTGATCATTTAATGATGTTACTATTTTTAATATATTTAAAGTGTCATGTTTTTGTTAGTAGGCTGGTGTTGAAAACTATGTTCATATGGTATCTAAAGCATCTGTTCCCTTTCAAAGATGATTTTTTTTTTCCCCTGAAAGGTTTCTATCACTTGGGTTGCCTTGTTGCTCTTTTTAAAATTTTATTTCTGTTTATACACTAGTCCATTATCCTCTCTGGGAAACCAGTGTTGCATTTTAAACCAGTCAAGTGAGTCGACTGGATTTGGCAGTGTACCTGCGTGGAGGGCTTGAAAGGAATGATACGATTGATTCCTTGTATTTATCTCCACTATCCTCCTTCACTTTTGGTAGATGGCCATTCAAGAGATAAGTAGTGGGTCAAGAATTTAATAAAATCGAGAGCTAACTGTGAAGTACATTAAAGGTCGCTGTGGTGATTTTTAATACCCAATCTTGAATGAGAAATTATTACTGTCATTCTAATGCAATGTAAGTAGGGATGTACAACTTAAATAACAGAGTAAAGGAACATTTTTAAAGTAGGTAGTATTGAAAAAGTGTTGCTTGGTTTTTTTATATCTTCTTATTTGTGACACACCATTAAACATCTTTTCCTCTAGGCTAAACTAGACATCTGCTACTTTGGCCTACTTATCAAAAGAAATGAAACTTTTATTGGCATGACATCATTATATTTAAGCTTCTTTAGAAGTTGAAGAAAATACCAACTTGAGGAATCTAGGATGCCATTTAATATCTAGGTGAACTACCTCCTTTTAGCAGAGAGAAGTGCTAATTTGTAAATGATCACTCAAGTTCATGGACCTCTGTGGGTGTTCTGCACACACACACAAGCCCCCAGAAAGATTATATCCCAGATTTTGACATCAGAGCGGCCACCAACCTCACCTTGGGAAGAAGGGAGAATAACCAGTCAGCAAGAGCAAGGAGTTAATGATGTTGATGTGTAGACAGGTTTCAGAATTAAGGATTTATTGACATCAGAGTTGGACTTTAAGTATCCTGAAGCTATTGTTTTAAATTACTGGCAGATTAAAGAAGGTGTAGTATACAGGCTGTTGTCATCATTGTGATTGTTTTCAAAACTTCAAATGCAAGATGGTTTGGGTTTTTTTGAGTTTTGGGGGTTTTTTTTAAAGATAAAATTAAAACTTGTTTTCTGGAGCACAGTACTACAGGTAGAACTCTGAAGCTACAGTCAGAAAATATACAAGAGACTGCTGCATTCACCTGTCAGCCTGGAGCTCTCCGTTTTCACTATTCTTCACATACTGCAGTCTCAAGAGTCCATAACATTTTCTTTCTAATGCTAATGTCAAGTATTGCTAATGGGCAAGCTATATTTTCCTTTGTCTAGATTTTTGGAAGTTCTAGATACAGAGGAATAATCACTTTCCTTCACCTACTTGCTGAGGGCTTGCTAATGCCATCTGGTATGTAGTTAGCAAGGGCACATTTCCTGTTTCGTGTTTGACCTGCCATCCAGCAGGATCTGTAGGTTTGAAGAGCTGCTACCTAGCCCATTGGTCCCCAGCTGGTCTTGACACATGGGGTTGTTCCATCCTCAGTGCAAGACTTCACATCTCTCTGTTGAACTTAATGAGGTTGGGCAATTCCTCCAGATTCAGTTGGTTGACATCCCTCAGATTGGTAGTCATACCTTCCCACATAGCAAGTGCTCCCCAAATGTTGTCATCGCTAAGCTTGGGGGTACATTCCATCCCTTTCTTCAAATCTTCAGTGAATATACTGAACAATGTCAACTCCAGTATCATCCCCCAAGGAGTACCACTTGTAACCGGCCATCAGTTAGACTTTAAACTGTTGAACAATACACTTCAACACTAACAGTGCAAACTTCATATTAACTCCAAGACTGTTTTCTACAGAAACGCAGCTAAAGCATGTTCCCTGTCTAAAGTTTGTGCAATTCATTGTTGCTGCCTCATTGTGGCATCTTGCAGTTTTAACTTAGGAATAGTGTCCTGGTGGGTTGTGGTGGGGTAGGGTTATTTCTGGGGTTTTTCAGATTTGGTGGCCAAGATCTTCTCAACTTTCTGTTGCACACACCATTAGTGAAAATTTTGAATTGCACCAGATCTTAGACAGATCCCAGCTACGTTTCACTTTGGCAGGGTACCAGATCACTAAATTTTCAGTGCAGTTTTCCAATGGGTTATTTCTTTGAGTCCACAATGTAGTATCTTCATTTAGGCTAGTCCTCCTTAGCTTCTTTCAGAAAGTTATCTAAAATAGTATCAAAAGCTTCAGTAGAGTCAAGATATAGGTATCTACTACTTTATTTCCAAACTCGGGGCCTGTTGCCTTGTCAGAGAAAGAAAACATTTGTAATTTTCTATGTGATGTGTTCTTAGCAAGTCTATGTTGTCTTCTACTAATTTGGCAGGGGTGGGGAGGAGGTCTGTGTCTTCCATGTAGTCTGGTTAGTTGTTCTACAGGCCTGTAATTCTTCATGTATCTTCCTTTAGGGTTTTTAGAAATAGCCTTTTAAAAAAACGAACAGCATTATTTTTGCCTTTTGAGATCTTACACACAATTTTCTGTGAATAAATACGAATATATTGATACCACCAGTCAATTTTCAAGTAAACAGAGAGAACAACAGGCCTAGAGGTTTGAAAATATCTAACTTATTGTCGTGGTTTAACCCCAGCCAGCAACTAAACACCACGCAGCCGCTCACTCACTCCCCCCCACCCAGTGGGATGGGGGAGAAAATCAGGAAAAGAAGCAAAACCCATGGGTTGAGATAAGAACGGTTTAATAGAACAGAAAAAGAAGAAACTAATAATGATAATGATAACACTAATAAAATGACAACAGAAAAAATGAAAGGATTGGAATGTACAAATGATGCGCAGTGCAATTGCTCACCACCCGCCAACCGACACCCCGCCAGTCCCCGAGCGGCGAATTCCTGCCCCCACTTCCCCGTTCCTATACTAGATGGGATGTCACATGGTATGGAATACCCCGTTGGCCAGTTTGGGTCAGGTGCCCTGGCTGTGTCCTGTGCCAACTTCTTGTGCCCCTCCAGCTTTCTCACTGGCTGGGCATGAGAAGCTGAAAAATCCTTGACATTAGTCTAAACACTGCTGAGCAACAACTGAAAACATCAGTGTTATCAACATTCTTCACATACTGAACTCAAAACACAGCACTGTACCAGCTACTAGGAAGACAGTTAACTCTATCCCAGCTGAAACCAGGACACTTATGAGTAACCTTCAGCATGCCTCTCCCTACTGTAGGCTAAGATCTTTACCCTTGAATTTGTATTTTTGATAACCAGTAGGTCATAGTTGATTTCTTTAATGGAGACTGATACAAAAAGGGCATTACATACTTCAGTTGCCTTGATGTCCATACTGAATACTTTTCCTTTTTGTTCAATAGCAAACCAGTTTTCTCTTTGGTATTCTTTTTACCATAGTTTCTGTGCTAATTGCACAGTTCTACTGCACCCTGCTGATTCTGTGTTTGTGGCCAGGCATCTGTACTTAGTGATTTGACCAACTTTGTCATAGGCTTCCTTATTGTATGCAAGGTTTGAAAGCGCAGAGAATTTTCCACTTGAGTTTCTCATGTTTTCTGATGGACAAAATTAAGTTTTGGGCAACAACTTGGATAACTCCTTAACCATCATCATTTTTGCTCCAAAGAAGATGAAATCGCCTTTTCAAGATTTAGAGGCCTATGAGAATTTCATAGGTTATAAAAGAAAATGCAAAAAAATCTCCAGTCTCTAAGCTTGTAGCAAATTTGGACCTCGTTGCTTAGGTATCTGTATTACTCTGTGGACTCTTGGGACTTCTTTAATATGCACAGTCCAAGTACAGTTTTTTCTGCAAGTTCCCCGCTGCATCCTTTTTTCTCCCCCCTTCTGTGTTAGAGTATTGATTCTCTGCATTATTCAAAAGAAAAATGTCAGTCTGACCAACCATAAGCTACTTTATCAGCACAAAAGAATAGAACAGAGCATAATGTTTTTACAGGTTGCAAAATTTGTATTATGCACTGTAAATTGAAGGAGTAATGACCTGCCTCTCTGGTTTCAGGCACAACTCTCTCAGTCGCAATGAACACTGTGCATTTTTCTCTCACTGAAATGCATATCAACATTAGCAGTGTAAATGACTTGTATATAATTTGAAAAATGTGTATATATACTTGTTTCCTTAGGAACCTGTATAGTACTGTCCTGAATTTTATGCTGTTTGCTGTTTTAGCATGTAAATTTTATCTATTATCTGTTGATTTCCAGAGTATTTTGAGTCTGTCCATAGAAAAGAGCTCCAGGATATTGTAGAGCTAGACAAAAATGAATAGCCAAGATTTAGCTTTTTTTTTTCTTACAGTGATTTTGTATCTTTCACATTTGTGAGTCATAATATGTGGTTTATGAATGAAAAGTGGGTTATTCTGTTTACAATATGAAAAGTGCAGTGTGAATATATAGGATTTTCATTCCTAGCTGTAGCATTATTAGCACAGCTGAAAACAACACAAGTTTGTTAAAGTTAAATAAATTGCATAAATTTATTTTAGATTGATATTTTCAGTGTAAAAATGATAAGTGTTTTTTTCTTTTGAGTAAGTAAAATAACTTCTTTACTTAAGGAATAATTGAGAAGAAATAGAGGAATTACATGTTATAGGGAGGAGAGAGAAAGAGGTTTCTGCGTTTACATTATCAGAAATGTATTCTTGTAAGTAAATGGAACCCTTGTAACGTTGGCATATATGAGGCATTGAGACTTCAGATTCTACTGGAATATATGTTTCACAGAAATAACCTCACAAGTCATTATAAATTTCCCCTTATAATTCCACTTGTCCATGTTTACAACTGACAAGGTTCACGCAACTAATATTTACATTCACGTGCATTTCTTTGTTCAACTATAATTAGCAAAAACAGAGGTTTGTGTGAAAAAGATGTAAAACTTCTGATCCTTAGTTTAGTCACTTAAATGCATTTTGAGTCAATTAAATCAGAACAGTGTGATTTCTAGAAATACAGTTTACTTTTCGCTCCCTCTGAAAATGCTCCATTTGTTCTTCAGATGTACAATGGGCTGATGGTGATGATCTGTAACTGAAGGAGCAAAAAATGATTTTTTTAAGGGTAGTGAGAAAACAAGAGTGCCCTTGATTTCCCAGAGGTCTTGTTCGTCTCAGAGGTGCATTGTATCATGGAGAGTGTCCTCATGTGTGTCTGAGACTCGTAAGAGCTTTTATTCATAGGCTGCTTTGGCAAAGCACTCTGCATTTTAAGAAGCTAATTCTGACCCTGCTCTTCAATGATCATAAGGTTACAGGCCAAGTTTTCAACTTGCACATATAAAATAAGGCACCCGCTGAAATGATAAAGCACAATGATTGTTGCAATACCTTTTACAAGAGGGTGTTGTGAAGTGTTTCTACAGTATCTAACCAGCATCATGGCCCTGAAGAATAACAGGAAAAAGAGCTGGGGGCAGAATATGAAAATGGTGGCAAAAAAGACTCAGAGGAGAGAGAACACTGATCCACACAAAGAACAGTCAAGGGCCAAGGGTGAGGAATCGAGATGAAGAAAATAATTAGTACAAGCTTAGTGAATGAGGAGGGAATTAGGAGGATCTTCATTGTGGAAATATATAGGGAAAATTAATATCTCCACATGATTAGGAGTTTAAATATAATTAAAAAATGCATGGCAAACTGAAAACAGCATATATCAGGGTAAAGTGACAAATGGCAGAAGGTGGTTCTGCTATTTCAGGTGGAATATGAGAAGAGCGGAGACCAGAGAGGACTTTATTTATCCAGGATAACTCAGGTATTGAGGCTTTCAGAAACCCAGGGACTGAAGTCAAGTTGGATTTTGATGATACCACAGGGACAGAGAGAACTGGCCTTGGCAATAGGTTGATGAATGTACAGTGACTTAGAGGGGGTTGATGTGGAGCAGTGTATTGGGTTTGCATGGCAAAGTTTTGATAGTGGGGGGCTACAGGGGTGGCTTCTGTGAGAAGCTGCTAGAAGCTTCCGCCATGTCCGATAGAGCCAAAGCCAGCCATCTCCAAGATGGACCAGCTGCTGGCCAAGGGCAAGCCCATCAGCGACAGTGGTAGCGCCTGTGGGAGAACAGATTTAAGAAGGGGGAAAAAAAACTGCGCAATTGCATCCGGAGAGAGGAGTGAGAACGTGTAAGAGAAACAGCCCTGCAGACACCAAGGTCAGTGAAGAAGCAGGGGGAAGGAGGTGCTCCAGGTGCCGGAGCAGAGGTTCCCCTGCAGCTCATGGTGGTCCACGGTGGAGCACATATCCACCTGCAGTCCAGGGAGGACCCCATGCTGAGCAGGTGGGTGCCCCCAAAGATGGCCATGACTCCATGGGAAAGCCCGCGCTGGAGCAGGCTCCTAGCAGGACCTGCAGACCTGTGGAGAGAGGAGCCCACACTGGAGCAGGTTTTCTGGCAGGATGAGGCAGGTTTTCAGTCAGCGGCGAGGCCAGCAGAGGCAACAGTAAGTCGGCAGCTAAGCGCTAGATTGAGGTGGACTGGGAGGTTCCCGAGGCCCAGGAGTGCCAGGGAAGAGTGGAGGGACCCGGCCAGAGCCAGCAGCTCTCGCGAGAGAGGCTGACGCGGCGTGGGCGTTGCCAGGGGCAACCGTGGGAGATTTGAACGTCCCTGAGGAGCGCCAGCGACCAGGAGCGCAGCAAACAGGGCGTGGCGCATCAGAAAGGGCGTGGTGCGGCAGTTCGCGCAGGCAAGGCATGCAGGTAGGGTGCAGCCCCCCCCTCTTCCCAGCTCGAGGCTACTCAAGTGGTGGGTGTCGGCCCAGAGGGAGACCCAGGTATGGTTGCCACTCGGGTGAAAGCCATTGTTAGGAAAAATGCAGCAATGCAGACAGAGGTCCCGTGTAAACATGCAGCTGTCCAGGTCTCTGGCTGCAGGGAGTGCCTGAGTCTATCACAAATGATGGAGGTCAGTGGGGACACCACTTGTGTGAGGTGTGACCAGGTGAATGATCTTCTCAGCCTGGTGGTAGAGCTGAAGGAGGAAGTGGAAAGGCTGAGGAGTATCAGGGAGTGTGAGAGGGAGATAGATTGGTGGGCCCACACCCTACCATCCCTGAGGCAGAGGCAGCAGATGGATGCTCCACAAGAAGAGGAGGACCCCCTGCCCTCCTGCCACCAGGCAGAAGAGGACCTAAGAGGTGGAGGGGAATGGATACAGGTCCCTGCTCGGGGAGGCAGGTGAATCCCCTCCCCATCTCTCTCACCTTCCCAGTTACCCCTACTCAACAGGTATGGGGCTCTGGAACTTGAGGACCAGGCCAGTGAAGATCAGGGTGTAGATGAAGCCCTACCTAGGGAGGTGCCTAGGCCCAGTCGGGCAGCCCCACGCATTCTCACATCCTCTGAAAAAAGAAAAAGGAGGGTAATTGTCGTAGGCAACTCCCTTTTGAGGGGGACAGAGGGCCCAATATGCAGACCTGACCCATCCCACAGGGAAGTCTGCTGCCTCCCTGGGGCCCGGGTAAAAGACATTACCAGGAAACTCCCTGGTCTGGTTCGGACCTCTGATTATTACCCATTGCTGGTTGTGCAGGTTGGCAGTGATGAGATTGCAGAGAGAAATCCAAAGGCAATCAAAAGGGATTTCAGGGCGCTGGGACGATTAGTAGAAAGATCAGGAACACAGGTAGTGTTTTCCTCAATCCCTTCAGTGGCAGGGAAATATACTGAAAGGAACAGGAAAACACACCTGGTTAATACGTGGCTCAGAGAGTGATGCCATCGGTGGAATTTGGGGCTTTTTGATCATGGGGACGTTTACACAGCACTGGGCTTGCTAGCGACAGATGGTGTCCAGCTATCTCAAAGGGGTAAGAGAATCCTCGCTTGTGAGATGGCAGGGCTCATAGAAAGGGCTTTAAACTAGGTTCGAAGGGGGTAAGGGATAAAACTAGGTGCACCAGAGATGAGCCTGGGGGCAGCATGCCGATGTTAGGGGTGGATTCGATAACCCAACTCAAATGCATCTATGCCAATGCACGCAGCATGGGCAATAAACAGGAGGAGCTGGAAGCCATCGTGCAGCAGGATAGATATGACTTAGTCGCCATCACAGAAACATGGTGGGACGACTCCCATGACTGGAGTGCTGCAATGGATGGCTACAAGCTCTTCAGAAGGGATAGACAAGGTAGAAGAGGTGGTGGGGTGGCTCTCTATGTTAGGGAATGTTTTGACTGTTCAGAGCTACACGATTCTGATGACAAGGTGGAGTGCTTATGGGTGAGGATAAGAGGGAAAGCCAATAAGGCAGATATTGTGCTGGGAGTCTGTTATAGACCGCCCGACCAGGTTGAAGAGACGGATGAATCGTTCTACAAGCGGCTGGCAGTAGTCTCAGAATCGTGTGCCCTTGTCCTCGTGGGGGACTTTAACTTTCCAGACATCTGCTGGAAATACAACACAGCAGTGAGTAAACATTCTAGGAGGTTCCTCGTGTGTGTGGAAGATAACTTCCTGACACAGCTGGTGGGTGAGCCAACCAGGGGAGGAGCCTTGCTAGATCTGTTGTTTATGAACAGGGAAGGACTGGTGGGAGGTGTGATGGTCGGAGGCCGTCTTGGGCTTAGCGACCATGAAATGATAGAATTTTCAATTCTTGGTGAGGCAAGGAAGGTGGCCAGCAAAACCACCACTATGGACTTCCGGAGGGCTAACTTTGGCCTCTTCAAGGCACTGGTTGAGAGAGTCCCTTGGGAGACAGTCCTGAAGGGCAAAGGGGTCCAGGAGGGATGGATATTCTTCAAGAAGGAAATCTTAATGGCTCAGGACCAGGCTATTCCCATGTGCCGCAAGTCGAACCGCCGAGGAAAATGACCGGCCTGGCTAAACGGGGAGCTTTTGCTAGGACTCAAGAAAAAAAGGAGAGTTTATCATCTCTGGAAGAAAGGGCGGGCAACTTGGGAGGAGTACAGGGATCTTGTTAGATCATACAGAGAGAAAATTAGAAAGGCAAAAGCTCAGCTAGAACTAAATCTGGCTACTATCGCAAGGGACAAAAAAAATGTTTTCACAAGTATGTTAACAGTAAAAAGAATCCCAAGGAGAATATCTTTCCTTTAATGGATACAGAAGGGAACGTAGCAACCAGTGATGCGGAAAAGGCCGAGGTACTTAATGCCTTCTTTGCCTCAGTCTTTAATAGTGAGTCCAGTTATCCCCAGGGTACTCCACCCCTTGAGCTGGAAGGTAAGGATGAAGAGCATAACATACCCCCCTTAATCCAGGAGGAAATAGTTAGGGACCTACTACGCCATCTGGACACTCAGAAATCTATGGGACCAGATGGGATCCATCCAAGAGTACTGAGGGAATTGGCAGAGGTCCTTGCCAAGCCACTCTCTATCATCTATCAGCGTTCCTGGTCAACAGGGGAGGTCCCAGAGTACTGGAGGCTTGCCAATGTGACTCCCATTTATAAGAAGGGTCGGAGGGAGGATCCGGGGAACTACAGGCCTATCAGCCTGACCTCAGTACCGGGGAAGATTATGGAACGGTTTGTCTTAAGAGCACTCACATGGCAAGTCCAGGATAAGAATGGGATCAGGCCCAGTCAGCATGGGTTTACGAAAGGCAGGTCCTGCTTGACCAACCTGATCTCATTCTATGACCAGGTGACCCGCCTAGTGGATGAGGGAAAGGCTGTGGATGTTATCTTCCTTGACTTCAGCAAGGCCTTTGACACTGTCTCTCATGGCATACTCCTTGAGAAACTGGCGTCTCGTGGCCTGGATAAGTGTACTCTTCACTGGGTGAAAAACTGGCTGGATGGCCGAGCCCAGAGGGTAGTGGTGAATGGGGTGAAATCCAGTTGGCGGGTCACGAGTGGTGTTCCCCAGGGCTCGGTGTTGGGCCCTGTTCTGTTTAATATCTTTATTGATGATTTGGATGAGGGGATTGAGTGCACCCTCAGCAAGTTTGCAGATGACACCAAGTTGGGAGGCAGGGTCGATCTGCTTGAGGGTAGGAAGGCTCTACAGAGGGATCTGGACAGGCTGGATCGATGGGCTGAGGCCGATTGTATGAAGTTCAACAAGGCCAAGTGCCGGGTCCTGCACTTCGGTCACAACAACCCCATGCAGCGCTACAGGCTTGGGGAAGAGTGGCTGGAAAGCTGCTCGGCAGAGAAAGACCTGGGGGTGCTGGTTGACCACTGGCTGAATATGAGCCAGCAGTGTGCCCAGGTGGCCAAGAAGGCCAACGGCATCCTGGCCTGTATCAGAAATAGTGTGGCCAGCAGGAGCAGGGAGGTGGTTGTTCCCCTGTACTTGGCACTGGTGAGGCTGCACCTCAAGTACTGTGTTCAGTTTTGGGCCCCACACTACAAGAAAGACATTGAGTTGCTGGAGTGTGTTCAGAGGAGGGCAATGAAGTTGGTGAGGGGCCTGGAGCACAAGTCTTATGAGGAGCGGCTGAGGAAACTGGGGCTGTTTAGTCTAGAAAAGAGGAGGCTGAGGGGAGACCTTCTAGCTCTCTACAACTACCTGAAAGGGGGTTGTAGTGAGGTGGGTGTTGGTCTCTTCTGTCAGGTGTCTGGAGATAGGACAAGAGGGAATGGCCTCAAGTTGAGGCAAGGGAGATTTAGGTTAGATATTAGGAAAAATTTTTTTACTGAGAGGGTTGTCAAACATTGGAATGGGCTGCCCAGGGAAGTGGTTGAGTCACCATCCCTGGAGGTATTCAAAAAGCGAGTGGACGGGATACTTCAGGACATGGTTTAGTGGGCATGGTTGATGGTTGGACTTGATGATCTTGAAGGTCTTTTCCAACCTAAATGATTCTATGATTCTATGACTTGTGACCCTGCGGGGGACCCACGCTGGAGCAGTCTGCACCTGAAGGACTGCAGCCCGTGGGAGGGACCCACGCTGGAGCAGTTCGTGAAGAACTGCAGCCCGTGGGAAGGACTCACATTGGAGAAGTTCATGGAGAACTGTCTCCAGTGGGAGGGACCCCACGCTGGAGCAGGGGACAAGTGAGGAGTCCTCCCCCTGAGGAGGAAGGAGCAGCAGAGACAAGGTGTGATGAACTGACCACAACCCCCATTCCCCATCCCCCTGTGCTGCTGTGGGGGAGGAGGTAGAGAAAACTGGTAGTGGATTTGAGCTGTGAAGAAGGGAGGGGTGGGGAGAAGGTATTTTAAGATTTGGTTTTATTTCTCATTATCCTATTCTGATTTGATTGGTAATAAATAAAACTGCTTTCCCCAAGTTTAGTCTGTTTTGCCCGTGATGGTAATTGCTAAGTGATCTCTCCCTGTCCTTATCTCAAGCCACAAGCCTTTCATTGTATTTTCTCTCCCCTGTCCAGCTGAAGAGAGCAGTGTAGAGCGGCTTTGGTGGTCACCTGGCCTCCAGCCAGGGTCAGCCCACCACAGGGAGCTTTGACCTCTTTCTTGCTCTGCAACAAGAGTTATGCTCATTCCTTGTAGACTCCTGCCCATGTTATTACTTAGCTATAAGGTCTGTGGCTTGTAATTCTGAGTTTCTGCTGTCTGACCCTAAACAGGTGCTAGTTCATTTTTTTTCTCTCCATTTATATAGAAGTAATGATTTAATCATTGTTTTTGTTAAACTTTAATAAATACATGAGAGACTAGCTAACATTTTGCTTGACACACGTTAATGACTCCTTTACATCTTCATCTCTTTGAAGATAACTGATGAAACCTACTGGAAATTAAGGCTATAAATTTACAGTCAGGGACTTCAGTCTGATCAATATTTTGCTGGTAACGATAACAGTTTTTTCTTATGAAATACATTGGCTATAAGGTGAATAATCAATGTCTGGAAATGAAAAACAGATGTCAGGTTTGACAGGGACATTACTGTCATGATGTTTGGAGGCCAGTGGATTGTGTCAGCAAGCATAGCAGTAATTCTGTCAAATACGGTATGTGAGGAACTAATGAAAAAGTTAGAAACACTGGTTCTTGCTTGTGAGCTTGAGTCCTTCAATAATATGTTCATCTATTCTTGTTTTTATCTCACATCCCTTCTCCCTCTCTTTTCTTTCAAGCTGCAATTCATAATACAAAATGTACGCTCTCTACCTCAGTCAGTCTCATCTGTATTATGTTCTGAGAGCTGATTTTCTTGCGCGGAGAAAGCAGTGCAGTGTGCTTCAGTGTTCCTTAACAGTTCCTACTCAGAAGAGAACCAGAGCTATGTGGTCATGCAAACTCTAAGCAGATACAGGATTGAAAAAACACTGAGGGACAAAGAAAGAGAACACAGAGAGGATA